>NW_016107342.1:13449598-13544078 GCF_001604975.1 Cebus imitator | reverse complement strand
CTTACTGCACACAAAAGATTTCAAACATACATCTGTGGCTGCTAGTTTGGTGCTAAGACTTTTAAATTAATCACTATATTTGTCTGGTGTACATTCGCTCTTTACTGTTTTTGCTGCCTTATTCAGTATCATTTCTAAGTACTGTTTTGTTGAAGCTCTTCAATTGCCACTCTCTAATTTTTCTGATTTCTTTCTCCCACACTTCACTACCTACAAATCATCATTCAAAGGACAGTCCTCTCCCCAGATCTCCGCTTGAGCAAACAGACTTACAGTATTCTTCAAGTTCTTGCATAAATGTTAACACATCTGCCATGTCTCCACCAACTCCTGCAGGTAGTGTTATTCAGTCCGTATCTTTATTTCATTTTATTTTAGCATTGGGATATATCTCTATGAAATGGCTTACTTTATTTTGATTATATTTTGGTGTTTGCATTCCAAGTGGAATGTGTGCTAGTAAAGGCAAGAACTGTGTGTTTTTTACACACCTATCTCTAGTGATTGAACAGAACCTTTCACACTTCAAATCTTCAATAAATACTTTATAAACAAACATACAAATAAAAGAAGTCTAGAGAGAAGAAAAATCAAGTCAATTGCTATGTGTGTGGTTGCTATGGAAGTCAAAGTGTTGTGGAAAATAGACTAACTTATGTGAGCATCTTTATTTCTATGGGTGCAGTTTCAGGAGTCTAATTTAATAAGGTGAGGTATCATTTGGCTGGACTGCAGGATAAAATTGTGCATATTAGCCTTTAAAGTAATTTTCAGAGATTAATATGGTTATTTTTATTTCTATAAAATTTTCTCTCGATTTGTAGTATCTATCAATGCTTTCCTTGCTTCGCCAGTATTTTCTTAGTCTTTTCTCATAAGATTATGGTAAGATAATATGCATTTTTATCTTCAGATAATACAAAATGAGTTATTCAGTAATAAGCGTTCAAAGCAAATCCTTCTACAATACTGATAGATTCACAAGATAGGGGAAATAGAAGGAATTCTAGGCTTTAAAAAATGTAATTAATGCCGTTTACTTTTTGTCACTTTTTATTTTACTTTTCCAATGTAAAATTGTAAACACTCAAAAAGTAGAGAGTAGTATAAAAACTCCCATGTATGCAAGCAATTAGCTGTAATAGTTATGAGTGTTTGCACCTATCCTAGTGATTTTATTCCAAGGCTTAAAACAAAACACAACAGGAACCTGAAAGTTATTATTAGTAGTTTTATAGGACATCTAGGCTACTTTTTCAAGAAAGAAAGTGAAGACATGCCCCTATTGCAATGAAAATCAGAAAAACGATGCTTGCAAAATGTCCAAAGAAAAGTCCTGAGTGTTTGCTATATGTGAGTCATACGCACTCACTTATGGTCATGCATTTATTTTGAAGTCCAAAGGGTAAGGAGAAAGGACTTGCCCTTAAGCAGAAAATTTTTGTCCTTTCTGTGTTGTGTGTGTTTGTGTTTGTGTCCCACCAGTCATTTATTGTCTTTCTTTCACAAATTGGTGGTGACAATGATTACAGCAAAAGGCAACTGAGAATCCTAGCTCCTTCCACAGATTTCTATAAAAGTTGGATATTCTTTTGCCTTGAGTTCATTAACTAATGAAAATTCTATTTATTTCAACTTCCAACAAATGTTTTATGTCTTTTATGTGCAAGACAAGGTCAGTCTTTTTTTTTAATTACTCAATTATTCACTTATTCCTTCATTCATTAAACATTTAGGGAAACACTGTTTCTCCTCCATTTCTCTAATTATAGTTAAACTTATAAATAAGCAATACTTTGATCGAAATAAAAACTAAGTGCCATGAGAACATCTATAAAAATAAGTAGATGATTTATGTGACCACCTGTTTGTGGTCCGTCTCTCTACTCAGAGAGTAAGTCAGGATGCTACTACAATAGTCTATCAATAAGAATTAAACTTCAGGAATAGCAGTGGAAGTGCAACATACCTGGTGCCACATATTGCACCAGGTGTGTTTGGTGTGCTGAGCTTACCTGATCCTCCTGTCTTTAATCTCTGCTGCTGAATATATGGACCTAGATGGCCAATGCCACACTTCTGCACCTCATGGGACAGGATTAAAGTGGGTAACTGAATAAGAGTAAGACAGTCCATCCAGAGGCTGGGCCTTGCCAAATAGTTACTTTTTCATGTTACAGAATTTGAACTTACAGGTAAAGAGGAAAATGCAGTACTTACTGGTAGCAAGACAGAAGCAAATTTGTGTAGTTCAAGTGAGTTGCATTAAAGCAAAACTTTACAGGGAAGATTCAAGGATTTTATCTGCTATGGTCTCCCATGGCTGTCTTGAACAGAATAACTCACCTATTAAAGCCCTATTGATTTCTACTGAGTTAGTGCTTGCTATCTTGTTTGATTTCTCTATACAATTACTTAAAACATTTATACTACTCCCCACTTCAATCTGCTTTTCTTGAGACGTTTTGGGGAATTTCTGCTTTTTATAATCATAGGGCCTGACCTTGAATAGGCATTATCTGCGAAACCACTGTCCTATCTCTATTACTGTACTTAGCACTTCCATTCATTTTCATATGTTTTACATAGTAATCTATGAACTCTTTAACAACCAAAGGAGCTAATACTTTGTATTTTATTCCTATATCCATCTTACACCTTGGGACATTACTGGGCTTAATAAGTGTTTGTTAAAATACTAAATGATCAATGCGTATTAGAGATATTGAAGAGGTAGGATGGGGGAAATTACATTTGATTGGATGAAGGGAAGAGAAACTAAAGGTGATTCTGAAATTCAATTAATTTGCATTATAATCTGCCTGTCTGATTAGTTTCATTTAAATATGTACTAGGAAATTTTCTGTTTCTTAAAAAAAAGTGTAATAACCACATATTAAAAATGATATTAAGAATCTGTGAGTTTGCGAATTAATGAACTCAAATTATCTCTAGCTTAGTTCAATAAGAGTAGCAAAACAGCAATGTCTCTTTAGAAACATAAATAAGTTGAGAGGATAGATGCTTGGATTCTTTTGATACATGAGATGAAAGTGGCAGAATGCAGGTACAGCTTTTACTTATCTCTTAAGGAAGCTATACCTTCTGGTAGAACCCTAAATTGAGAACATGATTCACCCACTCTAAAGCCATCATAGTAACAGATTAAAAGGGGTTAATGTTGATGATTACCTGATATAATTATTTCATGCTACTTATAACTATTTTTTAATTTATTATTATTATTTTTTAGGTCTCACTCTGTCACCCAGGCTGGAGAGCAGTGGTGCAATCATGGCTCACTGTAACCTGGAACTCCTGGGCTCAAGTGATCCTCCTACCTTGGCCTTCTGAGTAGCTGGAATTACAGGCAGATGCTACCATGCCCAGCTATTGAAAAAAAAAAAATGTAGAGATGGGATCTTGCTGTGTTACCCAGGCTGGTTTTGAACTCATGGCTTCAAGCAATCCTCTCACTGCAGCCTTCCAAAGCTCTTGGCTTGAAGGCATGAGTCATCATGCCCAGCCATAACTGGTTAGATTTTGAATTCAATATACTTTATACATTCATAAAAGGTTTATAAAGAAGATTAGCAAATAGGCAATTTGTGACATATACTGTCCCACTCTATGAACAGCTTTTAACAAAACTATTATGTAACATTGATTATTCTAACAAGTTAATTGATAAGGACATGACTGGCTGCATCTCTCAAAAAATAATCATTTTAATTTCCCTAAATCATGAAATAAATAGAAATGACATGCAGTAAAGGCAATACAGGTTTTATTCTCTCTCTAGGTGTTCATTTCAGACATATTAGATGAGAAGGAAATGATATTATTTCTATGCTGTTATTTTAGTGAGTCAAAATAATTTTCTGACTTTTCATAAATGCATTGAATATGTTAATACCTATTTTATAGAATTATTTTCTGTTCAAACCATTCAAGGTGGAATAATAGACACAAAAATTAAATATACTAAATCACTGAAATCCCCTTTCTTACTCTGTTTTTAACACTGTTTTGGCTTTTCTTTTTTTTTTTTTTTTTTTNTACTCATTTAAATGAAGACACTTTTTGAGAACCCATTTGGTTGAAGTCTTAGTTACAGTATTGATTTTTTAAGTGGCTTGTATCATTCAGGTTAGTTGAACATACTGGGAAAGTTTCCAGACATTGGCAGAAACCCAAACTGAACTTTCTTCCAAAAAGTCATGAAGAATTTCATTAACCTTTTAACAGAAAAAAAAAAAAAGATATATTTCTCATTTGTTCAATTCTAAGGCCATGTATTCCCTGGAGAACAAAAGTAGCCAGACCATAGCATGATGCTTTTTATTTCCATCAGTGTTTGTACTTGAAAAAGTAAAATGTTGAGATTGTCTCTATACTCAGTAACACAGACCTGGTGAGTTCCAATGCTCGTATGTTTTACATACATTGAATGCATGTAAAATTATATATGCCTACAATACCTTAGAATGATCATCAATGCTCATACTGTTGCTGAGTCAGTACAATCTCTTACAGGTCTTTCTCAATTGGCAAATTGATAAACAAAAAAATTAAGTGGAAAGGGGAAAACTAATATTTATGAATTTAAAAGAATTTTAATTATTTCTTTTTGCAAAATTAACATGAATAATGGTGAATTCTGATCATTGCCTATTGTATTTGGGATAAATGACTTGATAAGACAAAAAATACCAGAGAAGTAAAGTTAGAATTAAATACAGAGACGAATTCAGGCAAAATTTTATCATCAGTGTTACACAAGACTTAATTCATTAAATGAATTTTCTAGACGTAAATGAACTTACAACATATTCTTTTAAACTACAAGTAGGATTAAACTAATCATAGAACCGCTTCAGGGATGTCAAAATTAAGGGCTATTTGGACAATAATTGATAAATCCAGCATTTTCCTAAACTCATGAAAACCTTAATACATTTAAATATTTAGATTTAATCAGAATTTTATGCAGGACCAGAGGCAGAAAATGAAATAGTTTCTCTCACAATTTTGTCGTAGATATTTCTTTCACAATTTTGAGTTTTGGGATTTGATTTGAAAATAAAAGAATAGGGAAAATATTTTAGAGGAATAAGTAAAAAAGGAAGAAAATGTGAAAGGAGAAGTAGATCCAAAAATATAGGTGAAATATTATTTGTTGCTCTTATTTATTTATTTATGAGATAGCGTTTTGCTCTTGTTGCCCTGGCTTGAGTGCAATAGCTGATCTCGGCTCACCACAACCTCTGACTCCTGGGTTCAAGGGATTCTCCTACCTCAGCCTCCTGAGTAGCTGGGATTACAGGCATGCACCACCATGCCTGGCTAATTTTGTATTTTTAAGAGAAACAGTGTTTCTACTACCTGGTCAGGCTGGTCACAAAATCCCAACGTTAGGTGATCCACCTGCCTCAGCCTCCCAAAGTGCTGGGATTACAGGCATGAGCCACTGTGCCCAGCTCATTAATCTCATTTTATAGAAAGGGATTTATCTAATTAATGGATAATTTTATTATTAAATTTAGAAAAATGAGAATTCAAAAATTCTACATTATACATTTAAATTGCTTATCTATGAACATCACAGCATGCTTTCAATTTTTAAATTTCTTTATAGACCTTAGAATAGTACATTTAAAAAATGTTGAATAAAGAGAAAATGAATTCTTTTTGATTTATGTGACTTTCATGTCAATTACTGTACTCAACTTCCTTGTTAGAACTTGCACATCAGCAGGTAGTATGGGTTTCTGCTACAGACCTTTCAATATATCTACTTAGAAACTGCCCTTTGAACCCCAGCTTCTTGCTATCACATCAGTATTCACAATACAAATGGTTGCATTAACTATTTCAGGACTATGTTAGAATCCATGTTTATTGACATGCTATGTATCCATACATTTTCTCTGGAAAGTAAAGAGGAAGAGTTCATTGTCTCTACAAATAATATCAGCCAAATAATTAAAAGGATTGCTAGTAGCTATCCTATTTTTTGTGCTGCTGGGGTGACATTGTGAACCTCTGATGTTCTCTAGGTAGCTGTCCTGCTGCTCATTCCAAATTTGTCAGGTTATTTGGCACCTGATCTGACCTTAATGTCTAAAATGAACTGCTGAGCTATGAAGTGTTCTGATTTTTTGGATGCCTTGCCAAATTCCTTCCCCAACCCCTGCCACCTTTAAAATAACAAGGTCAATCACACAAAAGAAAGATGGCAGAGTTTCAGTTCCAGTGATGCTGATTATCAGCATAACACATATGGTTCAGCATGACATCAACTTGTCCTTGAAGACTACAGCAAGTCCAGCTGAAATTGGCTAAGATAAAGCAATTATGAATAAAAGTGCCCATTTTTCTAAAGATACTTTACCAACCATCTAAGAAGGCACATTTTAAAATTTGTCTTCCAAACTATAATCACTTAATTTAAAAAAAATCACTTTTAAAGAAAACATTAATGTTAACTCACATTGGCCATAGTCAAATGAAACCAAAATCAATCAAATAAATTGTAGAGTTTTACAATTTATTTGTCATGAATCAGTTGAGTTATGAATCGGTTGGAAAGATGGTAAAACAAGCAACTATTTGTGGCAATGGTATATAATGCTCTATACCCTAAGAATTCCTTTCTTAATATTTTGACCAAGCAGAATCCAGAGAAGTGCTTTCTTATGAAATAATCTACACCTTCATCTTTTACTCATTACTTAAATACTACCTTTCATTTTATCTTTTCTAATTTCTTGATGGTGATCCTCACTGTTCTCAAGGTACAGGTTTTGTAATTTAGTCTTATATACACTCACTGAAAATACCCTCAATGTTACCTGAACAGATCATAGTTTTACCTTAGACTTCACCCACTTTGGTACAGAGTAACAAGCACGCAAAATGATACCACAAAGTTCTGATCCCCTCTTCACCTGGGCAACATAAAGACATGTCATGACTTCTAATGCATACAGAAACAAGATTAGTACATAATAAATACATAGCATGCAAGGAATAAAATTAGTATATTGTATATACATTCTACAGTAAGTTATCGATATTGTAAGTAAATCTTCATTTGAGAGCCCTTAAAGGCAGCTAGTAGGCTACAAGTTGTTTTTTTATTCATCCAGACAAAATTTTTATTACCGGCCAGTCATAGGCATATTATTATACAACCTGAGTAGATATATATTAGAACTTTAAAGTAAAACAAATGTCAATAATCAGCTAACATTTTATACATGAGGAGAGGTTAAGTAAAACATCCAAAAGTATCAACAGCTAGGTGAAAAAAAGAGGACTAGAATATTGATGTTATTCTTTCCATAAAACTATGGTTTATCTTTGTTTGGAATAGCTAATATATACTTTTTATATCTATTTAGAAGATTATTGCTTTGATAATACAACAATATTAAAAATACTGTTGGCAATATATTTCCCTGTTTATAAGTTCTATCTATATATCGACCTATATATCTATGTATCTATCTGTACTTATCTATTGATTGATATAGGCCCAATAATATGCCAACAGATCAGCAGATTTACAATTTATAGTTACCATTTTCAAAACCAAACTTTAATACTATTCATTTTACTCTCTCCATTTTACAAATGTAACTCATGAAAGGGTTGAAATTTAAAACAAAAATAATGTCTCCTCCTCCTAGTAGCAAATTTGTTCTATAATAATTAAAGGTAGAGTAATTCAAATTAACAAGTTGTTTCGTTGGTCTTTTCTTCCCACTTTTTAAATCATAGAATTTATTCAGCTGATGAAGTCTTCAGTAAGACACCAACACAATACCAACATGATTCAGCAAAATCATATGTAATTATTCAAACATGAAATGGTACCTTGAGTGAGGTAATTAATATTATACTCAATGATAGGGTATTTCAATTGCCTGAGATAATGGATTTTTAAAAAATGTGTTGAATCATATATCCATTCTAATTAGGGCTAAGAAAAGTCAGAAGAAAGTCAGATGAAAAGCATACTAAGGGTATTATGAAAACATCTGCTACACAATTCTTTTTCTCATTTTTCTCAACACTCTTTCCTTTGTGCTTCTATTTTGTCCACTTATTTTAACCTTTTATCTGTTACTGAAAGAATGTAATCTTCTTGAGTGTATATGCCCTTTTTTACCTTTTTATTCTCAGGCATAGTACGTGATTGACTTACGGCTCTGTGCATCTATGCTACATAAGTGAATGAATAAATATATTATGCATTTACATGTGATGTTAGATATCTTAAACTCTGTAGCTACTTTTAACAGACATCAATGTTACATAAACTTCACTGAGTATACGAATCGCCTCAGATTTTTATTAAGAATACAGTTTCTTAGGACTCTTTCTTGAGAGTATTAGGTCTTGACTGGGAACCTATAAGATTAAAACTGCCCTAGGGAAGTATTATAATCAGGTAGTTTGAAATAATCTAGAGAATTCCATATTTAGATGGAATCTTTTGAGAGCATTAAAAAATACATTTAACTTAAACTTATATTGTTTATATTTTACACAGAATAACTAATTATTTATTTTCCTTGATTTTATGAGAAGATTTCACACAGCAAATCTTTATTCAGCCCTATTTGGAGGTTCTAGACATACAGAGGTTTAAACACATACTACATGGCTTTACAAAACTGATAGAAACAAACATTCAAAAATAAATTATAAAAGAGCCCAGAAGTAGACCCACATAAATACAATGGATTGACATTTGACAAAGGAGCAAAGGCAATACAATGGAGAAAAGATAGTTTTTTATCAACTAGTGCTGGAACAATTGGAAACCACATGTTAAAATATAAAGCTAGACTCAGACCTCACACACATCACAAAAGTTAACTTGAAATAGATCACAGACCTAAATGTAAAATGTGAAACTATGAAGCTCTTAGGAGATAACATAGGAGAAAATCTAGGTGACCTAAGGTATGAAGATAACTTTTGAGATACAGCACTAAAGATATAAACTATGAATATAATAATTGATAAGCTGAACTTCATTAAAATTAGAAAATGTTGCTCTGTGAAAGACAATGTCAAGAGGTGTAAGAGATCAGTCAGGGTGGTGGGAGAAATTATAAGGAAAGATGCAAACCTTCTTGAAAGGCTGGGAGGTTCTGTAAAAGCTTCAAAACAGAATAATAGCTGAAGGCAGCTAAATCCTCTTATGCTGAGTTTGAGGGCAAAGGATAGATAACAAGGGAATTTAAAGGAATTTATCTAGATAAATTTGTTTACTTATGTCTCAGGAAACCAGCCTCTGATTATCCCTTCTAAGGACTGCTCTCTACTTGGGGGGTTGACAATGTTAATTACTCTCAAATTGTTTTTGTGCCAGGCCTTTGTAATCAAATCTGTACTAAATAAATAAAAACAGCTCCAGCTTATTGGGTCTGCACTCTCATTGGTGGTGCTAAGCCGTGCAGTACCCTAGCCATGCTCTCAGGCAAAATACCTGTGTCTGCGTACTTCCGTCACCTGTCACTCGGCCAGAGTCTGTGAGACAGACTCTGCAAAGAGAATGAGAAGCCACAGACCAGAAGAAAACATTTACAAAAGCAATATCTGCTAAAGGACTATGTATAAAATATACAAAGAACTCTTGAAACTCAGCAATAAGAAAATGAACAACTTGATTCAAACACGGGCAAAGGATCTAAACAGACGGAAGATGGAAAATAGCATATGAAAAAATGTTCAAAATTATGTATCATCAGGGAACTTCAAATTAAAACAATAATAAGTTGCCACTAAATACCTATTAGAATCCCAAAATCCAGAACACTAACAACACTAAATGCAGACAGGAATGTGGGGCAACAGGAGCTCTCATTCATTGTTGGTGAGAATGCAAAATGATACAGTCACTTTGGAAGACAGTTTGCCAGATTTTTTTCAAAACTAAACAAATTCATACCATACAATTCAACATTTTTGCTTCTTGAAGTCTACACAAATAGTTGAAAACTTATGTGCACACAAAAGCTTGAACACAAATGTTTATAGCAGCTTTATTTATAATTGCCAAAGTGTAGAAGGAATCAAGATAATCCTTCAAAGGTAACTGGGTGAGTAAATCAAGGTATATAGAGACATTGCAATCTTTTGCAGTGCTAAAAAGATGCAGGTATCAAGTAATTGAAAGACATGGAGGAAACTTAAGTGCATGTTTCTAAATGGGGGAAGTAAATCTGAAAAGACTACATACTGTATGATTCCAGCTATATGACATTATATGAAAAGCAAGACTATGAAGACATTGAAAAGATCATTGGTTTCCAGGAGTTAAAGGGAAGAGAGGAATAAATAAGTGGAGCACAGAGGATTTTAGGCAGTGAAACTACTCCATGATACCACAGAAGAATATCACTTTACATCTGTCAACAACTATGCAATGTACAGCAAGGGTCCCCAACCCCTAGGCAGTAGGCCAGTACTCCTCTGTGGCCTATTAGGAAGTGGACAACAGCAGGAGATGAGCTGTGGGCCAGCCAGCATTACTGCCTGAGCTCAGCCTCCAGATCAGCTGCTGCATTAGATTCTCATAGGAGCACAAACCATTTTGTTAACTGCGTATGTGAGGGATCTGGGCCACATGCTCCTTATGAAAATCTGATGATAAATATAATGCATTTGAATAATCCTGATATTATTCTCCTCTACCCCTGGTCCATGGAAACACTGTCTTCCAAGAAACATAATTTCATAATTATGGATAATTATGCTATATCAGTATAATTTCATTGATTATAACAAATGCATCAACCTAATGCAGGATGCTGATAGTAGGGATGGCTGGTGGGAGTCGGGAGGTCAGAAAGTAGAAGTAAGAACTCATTGATTTGATGGATCAATGGAGATAAAGCTCAATTTTGCTGTAAACCTAAAACTGCTCTCAAATTCTATTAATAAATAAATTACAATACTATGTGGAAAGATTTGGCATATTTTGAAGGTTCAAAGGTAATCCACAATTAGGTGACTGCGTAAAAGTGTAAACAGGGTCTCTGATAAGAGAGTAGGACTCGAGGGCTCTGTAATTCGCTGTACTTATAAATCTTCACTCAGACTTTACATTACAGAGCAATACCACCAACAACCAAATGCTCCTTTTCTAATATTTCTTGTGACATTAGCAATAATAGATGATGAAAATCAAACAGTAAACACAACTTCCTTTTGTGCTTGATATGATGGATCAATGGAGATTAAGATAAACATTATACTACATTCAGAAAGAGGGTAGGTCTCAGAAATTTTGTTAGCAGTTTTGTTTTCCTAAGCTTATCTCTGTCTCCTTATTGGTCAGTTATTATAAAAGCAAATTGTACTCACTCTCTTAATGTTGGGTAAGCAATGAATAGGATGTAAGAAAACAATTTTCTTGATGGAAAAGCTGATGCTTATAACAGAATTCTGCTGTGGAGTGGCTTATGAAATTTTTAGAAGCAGGGTTTTAAGAGTAAACATGATGAACAAGGCAAGATAAATGTCTATCAGTCTTCAAGCAAGGTTGCCTAGAGTGGAGGGTGAAGGGCAGAAGCTGTAATTATTTTCTGTTAGAAACAAGTTTTTAATTTGATTTTTTCGAAATAGGGTCTCACTCTGTCACTCAGGCTGGAGTGCGGTGGCACAATCTCGGCTCACTGCAATCTCTACCTCTGGACTCAAGCAATGCTCTCACCACAGCCTCCCAAGTAGCTGAGGCTACAGGTGCATGCCACCATACCCAGCTAATTTTATTTACTTTTTTAGAGATGAGGTCTCATTATTTTGCCGGAGGCTGGTCTTGAACTCCTGAGCTCAAGTGATCCTCCTGCCTCACCCCTCCAAAGTGCTAGAATTACAGGTGTGAGCCACTGCACCCAGCCTGAACCAGTGTTGCATGAGGATGTAAAACATTATTGCCTTAATTTGCACAACGAATCTATAAGATAAGCATATCTCCATTTATACATGAGAATCATAATGTCCAAAGATCACACTTCATAAGAGACTAAGCCAGATCTCTAAGTGCTATTTTTTTTTTCAAATGTACTATTATAATGACTCTTAATATGCCTGTGGGTCTTTTGAAAAGCAAGATTTACAGTTTGCTAATATTTTAAATGCCCAATGCATTTTTACCCTTCCACTTGCTATAGTAGTCATTTCTAAAAGGGAAAAAGGAAGGAGGGGTACAAGGAAGATGGTGAGAAACCACCAAATCAAAATACAGCAAGCTACTTGAAATTCTACCATCTCCATATTGCTCTATTTAAACATTGCTTCCCACCACCCCCGCAAACCCCTGAGATGAAGTTTTGCTCTTGTTGCCCAGGCTGGAGTACAATGGAGCGACCTCGGCTCACTGAAACCTCCATCTCCCAGGTTCAAGTGATTCTCCTGCCTCAGCCTCCAGAGTAGTTGGGATTACAGGTATGTGTCGCCACACGTGGCTAATTCTGTATTTTTAGTTAAGATGGGGTTTCTCCATGTTGGTCAGGCTGATCTCGAACTCCTGACATCAGGCGATCCACCTGCCTTGGCCTCCCAAAGTGCCGCATTACAGGTGTGAGCCACTGTGCCCAGCAAACATTACTTTTTAATAAAGAACTTTCTCTGAACCCCCTACACTAAATTAGTTGCCTACAGTTCTTTACAACACTTTAAATGAGTTGTTTGGTTGTCTTCTTAAATATTAAACTCTTGAGTTAAGGGTCATTTCTATCCTGATCCCTGCACAAATCTACCATCATGGCTTTATTCCTAGTGCATAGGATACTTTATAAATACATGTTGAATATAATAAAAAGATTTGAAATCATATAAGCAGTGTTGCTTCTTTAAATATCCATTCTCAGTGATACCGGCCCGGAAAACAGGTTCTAAATATACTGCCTCCACCCTTTCCACCTTTCCCTAATTGTATGAGGTTGGTATTTTCAGTGTTTAACTCAAAATGTAACTTGGGGTTGCTTAACCAGCCATTTTGGGAATTGGGCTTCAAACTGAGAGGACTGAATCTAAGGTTAACATATCAAACCGAGGCTATGACAGAATCCTCTTTCTTCTTATAGACAATCCATATTCTTCTTATGACCCTAGCAGAGAATAGATACCCAGCCAACTATTTGATTAAATCCTCTGTTCCCACCAAGAGTGAAGTCACTAACAAGCTGAGAGATCAGGCATGAGAGAAGAGCAATCCCACCCCATGTCAAGGCATTCATAAGTTGGATCAATACAATCTTCAAAAGCACCCACAAAAATAAAAATAATGTTCTAACCTCATCCAAGGTCCCTCGCCTCCTATAGCTAACAAAAGGCGATATTCTACCACCCACAGCAGTAGCTTAATGTTCCCTGCCGCTGTGGAAAATGTTACATTGGACAAATAGGCCACACCAACTATCGGATTAAGTACTATCTACAGAATCTCAAACCATCACACACAGGAAACTACAGGTGTTGGGCACAGAACAGAGAGTGCCTACTATATTGATTTCTACAGCGCTCAAGGCAAAGGTAAAAAGAATGAAACGGCTGGAAAAAACAATACTAAGTCACTAGCATAAAGGAACAGGAAATCTCTTAAGCAAAGCTGCAGGGATAAAATCAAACTCCCAGACAAAAGTCCTCACAGGGAATTCTTTAACTGGCTTTAACTGTCACGTTCAGAACTTCTTTACATCTTGAACTACCAATTTTTATTTCAATTCCAACTCAGTCTTTCATGAAGCTTTTTAAATTTTTTTTCATTTTCATATAGCAAAGATTTCCCCCTTCCCCTTTCCCAGGCTGATCAAATAGAATGTGATTTAAAAGCTATAGTGAGTCTTGCTGTGACCAAAAATAAGTAGAAAAAGTCATGACAGATGGTCCCTGACTTTCGATGGTTTGACTTAACAAATTTGCAGCTTTATGGTGAGTTTATCAAGATGTAGTCCCATCCTAAATAGAGGAGCATCTGTAGTTGTTTAGACATTTCCTTGCAAGAATATGCACAGGGGGTGTTGAAGTCAATGTCTTAAGTCATGTTTGAATCACTCATCCTTTCTGTATCCAACTATCAATTGTGCATATTGCATTATCCTTTTGGGATGCTCTTCAACTAGTTAACATTTTTCTAATTATGCCTCACTTTCCTCCACCTGTACAGTTTATTTTTTCTTCTTCTTTAAGAATTATATTACAGTGCTCTCCTTTTCACTGATGCTCACTAGTGTATTGTAATCATCTCTTATTGTATTAGTCCACTCTCATGCTGCTCTAAAGGACTGCCTGAGACTGGGCAATTTACAAAGGAAAGAGGTTTACTTGACTCACAGTTCTGCGTGCCTAGGAGGCCTCGGGAAATTTATAATCCTGGCAGAAGGGAAAGCAAACACATCCTTCTTACATGATGGGAGGAAGGAGAAGTGCCCGGCAAAAGGGGGAAAAGCCCCTTATAAACCCATCAGATCTTGTGAGAACTCACATTAACATGAGAACAGCATGAGGATAACTGCTCCTATGAGTTAATTACCTACCACTGGGTCTCTCCCATGACATGTAGGGATTATGGGAACCACAGTTCAAGATGAGATTTGGTTGGGGACCCCTCCAAATCATATGTGAGTTTTCATATTATCTATATTATATGAGATTTATAGGAGATGACTGGGTGAACTGATCTCCCACACTAGGCCCAACAGACCAGACTGAGTAAACTGAAATGGAGTAACTTATGCTAGGTTCCATGTAATCAAAATGAACTTTAAAATGAATCAGTTTTCCAAAATAAAGGAAATGCACAGCAATCAATCAGAAGGTGCCTGGTTCACCTGTGCCAGCTGGTAGAACAGAAGTTCCTCTGTTTTAACCCTGTAAAGAAAGTTACTTTGTAATGACCAATCTGCTTTTCTGTTCCTTGTTTCTACTTCTTCAGCCCTTTTGTGCCTATAAAGCCTAGTTTCTTTTCTACATCTTTGATGGGATGCTGCCTGATTCATAAATCACCAGTAAATCACCAATCAGATCTTTCAACTAAATTTGTTGAAATTTTTTGAACATTTATAAAAGCTATAATTATCAAGATATAATGTAAATTTTAGGAAATTTTATCAATTTTTTAATTTCTTTTTTTTTTTTTAAGACATGGTTTTATTTTACTCTGTCACCTAGACAGACTGGAATGCAGTGGAACAATCATGGCTCACTGCAGCCTCAATCTCCTGGGCTCAAGCAATCTACCCACATCAGCCTCCCAAAATGCTGGGGTAACAAGCATGATTGCATACATTTTAAAATGTGTAGTAAAAATTCATATAATAATTTATTATCTAATGTTTATAAAGACTCATATACTTAAAACACTTAATATTAGCAAATTGATATTTCGAATTCCCCACCCAATTCAGACACCTGGATTGTGTCACTATTTTCTTTAGTTCTTAATGAAATGCATGGATGCCACATAGAGAGTAACAGAATGCATTTTAATCTGTTAGTGAAGTGTTATCTGGCAGAACACAGTCTATTATATTCTATATCCTGAATATTTCCTGAAGACATTTAGACAGATGAGAGAAAAGACAGTGCTATATTATTCTAGTTTTCACATGAAATACAAATTTTAGTTTACAGCTATCCTCTGAATCTGGTTTAAAACACATACTTTCTAACTACAAATAAGCTGTATGTGAATAGAGAAAGTTTTAAAACACATTTTTAAATTTTTTTGTTCATTTTATAATTCAATATAATACCAAATGGAGTTGGTGTATAAGGTAGAATGAAAGATTGAACCGAGCCACAGTGTCAGTGGTCAGCCATGACATAAAAATTAATCAAATCATTCAAAGTAATCTAGAATTTTGCCAATTAGTCTGCATCATGAAATATTTACACACAGACTACTATGAGAATGTATTGTGTTAAGTGCTACAAGAACCAAAAAAACAAAAATAAAAGTCATTCTCTGGGGCAGGACTATTATATTTTTCTATACCATAATGAGGGAGGATGATAGCCTAAGCTATTAACTGCTAAATATGTTCTGGATTTATTGAAGATCAAATCTGTTTATGATTTTGACATTTTCCCCAATATCAAATTGACATTCATCTTCAAATTTGGAACTTGCCACCTGAACGGTATTTTGGATATTTCTC
The DNA here is from genome assembly GCF_001604975.1 of Cebus imitator. NCBI lineage: Eukaryota > Metazoa > Chordata > Mammalia > Primates > Cebidae > Cebus > Cebus imitator. Next base: position 13,527,894 of record NW_016107342.1, on the reverse strand, counting down.
TGTATCCCTTCTTGGATGTTGCCTTTGTCAGCCCTGAGAATAAGGTGATAATTAGCCTCTTGTAAATACAGGAAAACTGCATAACATATGATAACTCAAAGGGGAAAGCTTTTCAAACCTGTGGGGACAGCAGCTCTCTGGCTGACTTAGTTGGTTCTTGTTTTAGCAACTGTAATTGTGTATTCCATTCACATCCGTATCATCAAAATGACAGAGGTGAATATTCTAGTTATAAGGAAAGAACTATAAACATGTATATGGATATGGAATTAATAGACCCACAGAGGTCATCACACCCTTGAGACAGAGATATTACTTTCAAATCATTATTACAGCAGACTTGCTTGGAGATAGGTTAGACATCTAGCATTCGGCATAGAAAAAGCCTCAAGTAACAGTGTGAAATATTTTCTGATTCTTTCTCCTCCAGGAAAGTGTTTTCCTCTGAATCTATGAATATGGCTTAAGAAATAATTAATAGCATGTCTATGCTTATTTTTTATTGTGATAAAATATACATAAAATTGTTCATTGTAACCATTTTTAAGCATACTACTCAGTAGCATTAAGGACATTCACAGTGTTGTGCAACCATCACCAGTATCCATTTCAGAACTTTTCATGATCACAAGCAGAAACTCTGTACCCATTAAATACACTTATTTTTATGAATATTCACACTCACACTTACACTACATTAAAGGACTGTTGAAGATAAAACTATAAAAATTAAGCAATCCAAAATAAAATTAACCACATGTGCTAATGTTCTTGGATTAACATAGCAGAAAGTAGCATAGAATTCATGTTATATACTGCTCCATTTAGGCATCTGTGGGCCAAAAGGGAGGAAAAGAACACCAAGAATTTAAGCTGTTTGATCTTGATCCCAAGGAAATTAACTATAGGGCTTTGGTTAAAATCACTACACATAAGTAATTATTTCCCACAAAGCAATGCATTTTTTTTTTTTTAACTTAGTCTCAGGATAAAGAGTATTTAGAAAACAAACAAGCCCATTGGGAAAATTAGCTCTGAGAGGAACTAAAATACACTAGCAAGCACAGGCAGTCCCCATTTCTAATATAATATGCTCATATAAATTCTATCAAAAAAGGCTCATCTTAAAACATATTGTTCTCTTTCCACAGAAATAATGTTGTAATTGCGGAACTGTATTCCTGAGCAGGACTTGGCATTGAATAAATCACAAATATGACCAACAAGATGTCATAAAACCAAAGCCATAAAAACTATAAACCTTCATAATCATTTAAAATAGAAAAATTATACTCTTTTATGGAATTTAGCAGCTAGAAGGGATTTCAGAATATTGCCAAGTTCAAGTCCATTGTTTAGTAGATGAAAAAACAGATGTCTAGAAAAGATGAGTGACATTTCTTTTAATTTACCAAAGTAGCTTGTGGCAATAGGCACTAAAACTGAAGACTTCTTAATCTTAACCTATCATTCTACCCACATATTTCAATGCTTCTTTTATAAAATTTCAGAAAATATGACTGTGCTTTAACCTCACATTTATTATGGATATTGTAAAGTATATATCCACTATATAAAAATGTAGTTCTCACATAACATATACAAAAGAGATACATAGCTAATATTTTTATATATTTGTATGAAGCTCTTAAATTGGTTATTTACCTTTTTAAACTATTGACAGGATTTTAGTGGTGTGATTTTAGTGATCAATTTCAGCTACCAGAGTTACCCAGAAACATTTGACTAGACCATTGATTTTTCCTGTCAATAAAATTTCTCATTGATAGTAGAGATATTCTAAAACATTTAGTTAATTATTATCATATTGGTGGTGGTTATGATTGTAAAATGGCCATTTTATTACACTGACAACACTTGAGGGTATCCCTAAGGATTTAAAGAGGAATAAAAAAAATTGAAATTGGATTTTACTGTATAACATGTAGTCAGAACTATGCTCAAACACACACACACACAAATGCACAACATCAAGTAAGCTTTTAGAGAAAGGCTTCCTTCCATTAATTCCCAAATCACCTCAACCCTGCAAAAATGAAAAGAAAGAAAATAAAAAGAGCTGTTTTAGAATTGTATATACAGAATCAATGAAAGACAATTTTCCCCACCACCTGCTTGATAATCCTGATTAAAAACTAACTCAAGGCTTTTAAAACTTTATTTAGAGAAAGCCATATTCTTCCAAATCACAAACCATACATCCTTAACTAGATTTGGAACACATCGGGTGCTACCTAAATAAGTGGCAAGTAAGTAAACAAAAGCATTCAGCAATGAAGCAAATATGTTAATTGAGACTGAGAGAAATGGAGAAATAGAAAAAGCAGGGCTGCTTTATTTTGCATGAATCCTGAACATATCCTTTCTTCCTGAGAAAAGTAACACCTCTGTTCACTTAAAAAATGTTTACATCTACACACAAAATCTGCATAATTCCATGTGCTTATAAATATGTGGAAGAGATTCTTATTAAATAAAGGCTGAATTAAAAATAAACTATGGAACACAAGTGATTTGACAAATGAAATGTGTCTAAATGTTTTAGTTGGCTTTTGCATACAGCCTTGTAGAATAACTTCAAGACAGAAGCCTTAGAATATATTTTGGCTTAAACCATCTTTTCACGTGGATTTTCATGGAAAGAGCTAAATAAATTAGTGAAGATAAACAAGATAAACACATCATTTGATGAATGAATGTGTATAATAATAAACTCAGTAGTGAATGACTGAACAGAGAAAAATGAGTGATCACATCTCAGGATACAGAGGCCTCTTTCATCTTCTGGTTTTATACATTCAGGATTGGTAACTGATCTGAGAAGCCACAGCTGACTTTGTAACTCCTGGCCTTGAGCCTTGAGCCAGAAACACATTCCTGCTGACCCTTGCCTTAATTTTGCAGGTGTAGTCTCCCTCTTCAATTGACAATCAGTATTAAATGTCTATATTTTGTGTCTATCCTGGGTACTGGGGGCAGTAAAAAGATATATATATATATATATATAAAACAAGAACTCTGAACTAATGGAGTTTAACATCCACTTATTTAAAGAAGATATATGAAAGTAAGCAACAGGCATATACTACTTAATATTGGGAGTCACCAATCAATTAGTGGTATACAAAAAGGATTACTATCTGGAATATGTAAATTGTTTTATTGAATTGATAAAACAAATCAACAGAAAAAAGCATGAACATAATGTGTTGTTAGGGAATTCTTAACATAATAAATTAAATGTTTAAAAGCAAATGAAAAGAACGCAACCTGAGAAACAATAAGGTAAATGCAAATGCAAATGAGATAAATGTTCATTCACGAGGTTGGCAAAATAATTATTAATATATCAAATGTTAAAACTGGTGATTAGTGTGTAAATTGGTAAAGTCTATTTGGAAGATAACGTGCAATATGTATCAAAATTAGAATTACGTAATTTTTTGGGACAGTAATTCTAACTCTAAAAATTTAATCTTGAGAAATCATCACACATAATATCAACATATGCTGACAAGGATGCTCACTGCTTTGCCATTTAAGTGATAAAAAATGTGAACTCAACTAAAGGTCCCACAGTAGGAGAGTGGCTAAATGTATGGTTTCTCTGTGTTACAGAATACTTTGAGAATGTTAAAAAGAAAAAAAAAAGCATAAGGTAGAAATGTATGTATTATCATATAATCATCCATCAGGCATATGGCTAAATGAATAAGGTACATCACAGAACAATACATATGGTTATGTAAATTAATATATCTGTCTCTTCTGCATTGCATACATATGTATATATGTAAATACACAGAAAGATACCTGAAAAAATATATTTCAATGTATTAAAAATAGCCTAGGGAGAAATTGAGTTGGAAAGGAAGTAAAGAGAGGCTTAAATGTTTTGTTTTGTATAATTCTGGACTGTTTGGAATTTTTTCTTGAGAATATATTCATGTAAACATGTCATTTTTTAAGGCGAGGATGTGAACTATAACTGAAAACGCACAGTTAATAGAGCGTCATCATCACAGTATTGTGGCAAAAATGAAAGACAGCTTGATGGATTGTTCAGCATGAGGAAAAACAGAAACTTACCATAGTAATTAGAAATTATGTATATGCCAGACATTTTTGAGAATGAAGCTAAAGCAACAAAAGAATATCAAGAAATACACACCTTCTTTGCATAAAATTATGTAAGCCACAATTGGATATTGGCTTCTTGGGGGCATAAAACAGATATGGCAATTAAGATGACCTATTTAGAGAATACTTATCATTCGAGGGGAAGAAACCCAGGTAGATGAAAACGGCTGAAGAGACCAGGCCAGCAAAGTGTCTACTGCAGTTCTTGTCAAAGAACATTTGCCTGGGTCTGAGAAACTCTGCTATTTATATTTTGAAAATTAAGGATGTAAACTAATGTCTGATGTCTAGAGTTTGGCGAATAAACTCTCACTTCATGTTTATCAGGTGTCTACTCCTGGCTTGCTCTGCCTTGAGTCACAGTGAAAGGCAGTTGCAGTGTTTATCTATTCCTTTGGTGCTCAGCAACCAGTGGGAATAAGGTGGATTGACGGAGAAATCCTGAGATTCTAATACCAGGTGTGTGCTTACTGCTTGGTAACTGATATGGTTTGGATGTTCGCCTCCTCTGAATCTCACCCTGAACTGTAATCTCCGATATTAGAGGTAGGACCTAGTGGGAGGTACAGATCATGGGGGCAGATCCATTATGAATAGCTTAATGGCATCCCCTTGGTGATAAATGAATTCTTGCTCAATTAGTTCACAAAAGATCTGGTTGTTTAACAGAATTTGTGGCTGAGCACGGTGGTTCATGCCTGTAATCCCAGCTCTTTGGGAGGAAGAGGCAAGTGGATCACTTGACTACAGGAGTTCAAGACCAGCCTGGGCATCATGGCAAAACCCCAACTCCACAAAAAATTAGTTGAGTGTGGCACACAGCTATCATCCCAGCTACTTGGAAGGCTGATGTGGAAGGATCTCCCAGGAGGTGGAGGTTGCAGTGAGCCCAGGTCCAGCCACTGCACTACAGCCTGGGAAACAGAGCAAGACCTTGTCTCAAAGAAGAAGAANAAAAAAAAAAAAAAAAAAAACTGAAAAGAATCTAGGACTTCCCTCTACTCTCTCTGGCTCCACTTCTTGCCATATGATGTGTTGGTTCCCCCTTTGCCTTCCACCATGATTGGAAGCTTCTTCGAAGCTTGGAGGCCTTCATGGGACGCTGATTCAACCATTATGCTTTGTGTATAGCTTGCAGAACTGTGAGCCAAAATTAACCTCATTCATTTATGAACTACCCAGCCTCAGGTATTTCTTTACAGCAATGAAGAATGGGCTAATACAGTATCCATAAATGATGTGGGGTTATAACATCTGTTTAGGAGCAGTAAGGGGCAAGCCATTGTCAGTTGAGGACACAAAAGAAAGTTACCAGCTAGTTCACCAAATGGAGCTCCAGGCAACACACTGGAGATACAGGGCATGCAAAGGCACAGAGCCCAACTCAGAATGAGAAAGAAGACCCATTTCTGGTAGCTCAGGACCCAGGATAAGCATCAGCAAGCAATTTGAAGGCTTACATGACATAGTTAATAAAAAAAATATGAGCCATATTTAAAACTAAGTTTAGATAAGAATGGCATAGTATTAGCACTGAATACATGAAAGCATCAGTGGAAGAAGGGCAATGCCATCCTGTGATCAAAATTTAGACTCTAAGGTAGCCATATGTATATATTTTTTAAGAGTTTCACTCTGTCACCCAGGCTGGAGTGCAGTGGCACAATCTTGGCTCACTGCAACCTCCCTACGGTCATATTTAAAGAAAGTTTTTTTTTTTTTTTTTTTTCGCATGTTCACCAGAAGCTAGAAGTTAATAACAGAATGCTACTGAACATTCTTCCTGCACATTTTGCATCTATTTTTCCTTGTTAAATATAATAAAAATGTATACATTTTTAATTTTATCTCATTCTATTGTCTGGGTTTTCATTCTCATATAATTGTTTTCTTCATTAGATCTCCAATGGAAGAATGCATAAGGATTATTACAGTGAGACATCCTCTTCCTGACTATTCTGGTGAAGATTCAAGCAAATAAACAGTAAAATTCTTAACATATTTAACAGGCAGCATTTTGTTACACATGTGTTTTACAACGATTCCACTCCCCCGCCTCCTGCCCCAACCTTCTTGTTACAAAAGACATTGCTGTAAACTTACACTCTAAGGCTTGCCTTGGTAAACTCACAGAAAGATGTAAGCAATAAGGAAAAGAAAATGCAATGGTAGCTCCCAACCCTGGAACTCATGTTGGAGTATTCCCTTGGAATGATGATTCAGCAATAGAAGCTTCAACCAAACTGAATTGTAAGCTAATAATTGTCATCACCTATAAAAACTTATTTGGTCTTCAACTGCATCAATAATGAAAAACAGCAAACCAAAGAAAAATTAATGCCTCAGTACACGCATTCTCTTATACTGAAGTGAGAACCAAGATTCTTATAGGATTCATTTGTTTCCCTGAGTTCCTACAGATCATGATAATTACCCATAAAACCATCAAGAGCTGAAAATAACTAGATTTTGCACTAATTGATTATTTTTATTTTGAATATACTGAACATATTTTTATATTTTCATTTGACAAAAAAAGAGCTAATACCCTGATGGGTAAAAACTTAACTTATATAAGCTTAAGGATACCCAAATCTAATTTTCTTTTTATTCTTTTCTGAGGCTTGTCCTTCTTGATCTTCCTTTATCTTTGAGTACATGACACCTTCTTCTCTCTGATACCTCAAGCCACTGTTAATAGAGTCAGAGAGAGGCTGGGTAAGGTGGCTAGGCGGGATGCAGTGGCTCAAGCCTATAATCTCAGCACTCTGGGAGGCTGTGGAGGGGGATCACTTGAGGTCAGGAGTTCAAGACCGGCCTGGCCGACATGGTGAAACCCCATCTCTATTAAAAAATTAGCTGGGTGTGGTGGCACGTGCCTGTAATCCTAGCTACTTGGGAGTCTGAGGCATGAGAATTGCTTGAACTAAGGAGGCAGAGGTTGTAGTGAGCTGAGATGGTGACATTGCACTCCAGCCTGGGCAACAGAGGCAGACTCTGTCTCAAAAAAAGTCAGAAAAAGTCCTTGTACTTCACTGGTTCTTCCCAAGTATATTTTTACATACTGCCTTCTTTACACAGAGCAATTGCCTCAGAATAACAGTGTTTGTTTGGTGGGGAGCAGTTGATTTGTCTTTGTATCCTCAGGGCCTGCCACATACTAGTATGTGCCCAAAATGTGTTAGATAGCTAAAATGAAAGCTGAAGTTAGTTTACTAAATAGTCATTGAGTGAAACAATTGTTACAAACATTATGCATGGAGGTATATTTTCTATTCTTCATTAATTTTCAACTATCTTTTCCCCCCTCTCTATTGAGAGAAATAAAGCCCTCTGTAATGTTTAAAAATCCACTTAAAGGGCTGGTATCATAGCTGGGTAGCTCAGTTGGTTATAGTGTGGTGCTAATAAAGTGCCAACAATAATAATTGTATCATTAAATGTGTTTGCTGAGATCTAACGTTTCTCATTTTTAAAAATATGCATTCAAATATCAGGCATTAGAGCTTATTATATGACCTTCCAGTTGTCCCCAACATTGATATAAAGAAATAGGGAGTTGAAAAAGGTATGACTATACAGTAATTCACTTAAAAAAATTAAACACTATTCTGAATATTCATTTTATTTTCATTATAGGCTATATAGTTTGTGTTTTAGATTAGTGGACTGTAGAATCTATTTTAAAACATATAAAGTTGACTTTGAATTAAGGGAGCTTCCAAAACATTTTAAAATTCACATTCAACTCTTAAATGCAATGCTATAATTCTAGCACCCAATAGCAGTTAACTATCTCCCAGGGAAGCTACCCCATGAAATGGCATTATGAAAGCTTGTATCCCATAGACATTTGTCATGTACATGCTATAGCCTCTAATATTACCAGACTGCAAAAGATAATTATACCTGGGTGAAAAATGGTAAAATAAAAACAGACTATTGTCTTGAGTCCTGAATGACTCTGCAGAGGATCTGGGACTCATGATTAATAACATTGTTTAATGATTTTATATTTTAGTTCTACATATTATTGTTGAAAAGTTATATTTTACATTAAAATACAGAATTATTTTACGTTGATATGAAGCCAGGTTTCAATGTCTGCTTGCAATTTAACATGGAAAATCATTTTAGTCAGTGATATTTGTTGATATAGCATGCAAAACAAACAATAAAGCCCCAAGAAAAAAGTCTAGATTTGAAGACACACCAGAATTTCCACTCTGCCATTTACTTGTTATATGACCCTAGATCTAATACATCTCATTTTAAAAAAATATACATCCAAATATCAGGCATTAGAGTTTATGCTATGACCTCACAGCTGTCCCTGATATTTATATACACAAATAGGGAGTTTTAAAAATGTGACTATCCAATAATTAACTTTACAAAATTAAACATTTAAAAATTAAAATTAACAATTTATTTACCTCACTCAATCTGTACCCTCATCTAAATATGAGGGTAGCAGCCCATTCTTGTCAACCTGGAAGTGTTGTAAAGGAAATTACGTATGTTAAATTAAGTAGAAGTGTTTTCCAAGCTGTAAGGGACTACACAAATTTCCTATCATATGAGCTGGAGTGTACAAGCTTTATAGGAAAAAGTAAAACATAAAGAAAAGGGGGAGTACTTTTCTGATTACCCACATAACAATTTTCCACATAAGAAAATTACTGTAATCCTAATAGAAATGTTACAGAAAGAATATACAGACTTTCTTAAATCACCTGGAAATGGATTATTTTCTTGGTAGCACAATCCTGGGAATGCGATTTATTATAGAAAGGAGAAATCAAGGAGGTTATGAAGAAGAAGATGGATAGCACGGGAAAAGCTTGAAAGAAAAATACAGAATGTGAGCTACAGCACCATTGTTCATGCCTCATACGGGAGGGATGAGCAAAGCCCCTTTAAACACAAAATAACGTTTAGTGGTACTAACCACAAAATGAAATAGCAGATAATAAAACAGTTCTTAGAGAGATTAAAATGACAAAGTCCATTTTGTAGCAAGTCTTTTTTACCTAAACTGAGTCAACTCTGGTTCATGCCAAATACAAGCTAAATAAATCATGTAGTAAAAGCCCTGGTTGCCAATACAATTAAAGGGTGGGTCGAGAACAATGTGAACCCCACAGTTAAAAGATAAACATAAGGGTCATGTTATTGAAAAAGACATGAAAAATGTGATGAAATAATACTGTTAAAGGGGACAAAATGTCAATATGAAATGTACAGGAAATTAAAAAGTAGACATCTGAGCATTATTAATCTGCTGAGCAAAAGCAGCAGTCTATTTCTAATGTCTGCCACATATTTGTGGTGTAACTGCAGCACCACTAATCTGGTACTCTGCAATGGCATGACTGGAAGGCTGGTCCTCTTTAAATTACTTTGATTTACTGGTAATGCAATAATTAAGGTAACAGAAGCACTCTCCTCAGTCTACAGACTCCAGAAAATTGTATTTCAGCAGGATGCGTCTTATGGGTTGATTCACGATAAGGAGTTAAGTGGTAAAGGGTATTCCATCACATCTATAAACCAGGGAATATACATATTTAAGATAATTAATAGTAGCCTACATATATATTTAGAGTGAGAGATGGAAATTTTATTATTAAATATTTTCAAAAATGTACGTTTGTGGGAAAAGCTGTCTCCATATCATACCTTGTTCATTCTTTCATGTAGGACTCCAACTATCTGCATATGCATATGTGCAAACTAGTTGAAACTACTATGAATTGGTCTAATGGGCCTAAAGAAAGTGGAGTTTCCAGAATTTTGTCCAACAAAAGTAGAAAATTGAGCTAAAAAGGATCAAAGAGGAGTGCATTAGTCATTAAATTCATATTTCTAATTTTACAAGGGTATCTCTGGTGGTTTCTTTGATGTAATGGAATGACTTTGGGATAGAGGACGATGCTGTTGACCTCCCTGTCTTCAACATACACTAGTCATGCGACATTGAGAAAAGTATCTAACTTCTCCAATTCTTAGCATCATTGTGTGCAGAATGAGAACCATAATATTAATAACAGCTAACTTGTAGAGTTGCTGCAAGGATTAGAAGAGATTTAGAACATCAAATATGTTTTTCCCCAGAAAAATTCATGGCACATGATAGGTGCACAATAAATGTTTGTTTAGGGAGAATGTGGAGAGAGAGAGAGAGAGAGAGAGAGAGAGAGAGTGTGTGTGTGTGTGTATGTGTGTGTCTGAGTAAAATCTTCTTCAAAATTATATGTCCAGACTACAACCTTGTCCTTTTAACTCTAAAATCCTTTTCCCTCACACAATGATAGTTTTATTCTCTATTAGTGATATAGTTTGGTTCTGTCCCTACCCAAATTTCACCTTTAATTGTAACTTCCACAATTCCCATTGCCATGCAGGGAACCCAGTGGGAGGTAATTGAAGCATGGGGTAGGCCTTTCCCATGCTGTTCTCATGATAGTGAATAAGTCTCACGAAATCTGATGGCTTTAAAAATGGGAGTTTCCCTTTGCCACCCCATGTAAGAAGTACCTTTTGCCTTCAACTATGATTGTGAGGGCTCCCAGCCAAGTGAAACTGTAAGTCTATCAAACCTCTTTCCTTTATAAATTGCCCAGTCTTGGGTATGTCTTTATCAGCAGCATGAAAATGGACTAATGCAATCAAGCAATTACTTTTTGTTTCTTAACAACATGACTAGTTAAATTAAAATTATTAGATAAAATGTTACATACAATGCTTTAACACATTATAATATGGTATTTGGTAGTCATTAAAAATATGATGTCCACATGGGCCATTTTGCTTTTCATAGAAAAGGTATTGCTTCCTTGACCAGAGTCAAGTGGCCTGATATTCATTGATCTCACACACACACACACACACACACACACACACACACACACAGAGAGAGAGAGAGAGAGAGAGAGAGAGAGAGAGAGAGAGAGAGAGAGAAAGAAACTCATGGAAAAATCATCTTGGAACTCATTTTTCCAAATCCATCTATTAGCATCAGCACTGCACTCAGCATCTCTTCACCCAGCACAATTATTTAGCAACAGCATTAATTATAGCACTAAGTGCAGAACCTTGGCTAGAAGGAAAGAAAACTAATTTAGAGAAAAATAGCCTTTGAGGAGACATCAAAGAAATAAAGTATATATTCTGTCTAGAAGAGATAATATTCAAGTTGATGATATAATGACTACTTTTCTAATAAATATGTGATCTTTTGAAATGTAACTAAACACTATGGATTTATATAGCAGTAGGAGTATCGGGGTGAGTTATAAAGAAAGTGAGGTCTGTCCAAATTTGCATGACATTGCCAAGGAAGCGAATCTCACTTTCTGGAAAGACAGTTTGATTAGGAAAAATCCACTCCTTTCAGGGGGAATTTATTGTTGGGAATGGAGATAGTAGATTGCTGTGAACTAGATGAACTGGAAAGTTCCCTTAACTTTTGGATTAGACTCCACATCATTCCTCATATGAAGAAATCTATTCTGGCAGCATAGGATGCCCTAGACCTCAGCATCATGGTAATTTACTTTGTCTGCACGTGGGCAAACAAAAGCAGTCAGTAGCAGACATGGGATTATTAGCACTCTTCAGAGATGACAATGCTTTTTTTGGTGGTTTCGACTTTATTTTATTATGATTACTCTTTCCATTGCTCCAAAGGCAGGCTTACTAAGAATCTCATATTTAAAACAAGGAATCTTTCAGGAACCAAACATTTAATCCTAGCAAAGTCAGCATCAACTTGTTTTTTCCCAATTCTGATTTAAAAAATTATTTGATCAACTGAGTATACTGTGGGTTTCATAGTTAAGTCCTTAGAGACTGGGACTTAAATGGCTTCACCCTGTGGATTTGAGGACAATACTCTCCAAAGTGTGAGTAGTTTTTCAAACAATGTCATAGATAAATACAAAACATTTATTTTTGGAGAATACAGGATCACACACCCATATAAATAAATTACTACAGCCAGCTTTTTACTTGCTAAGATTTAGCACATTTTGGTTAAAAGTAGTAAATTTCAGTCTAAGAAAATTAGCTGGAATTATGTTTTTTGTTTTTTTTTTTCTTTTTTTTTTTTTTTTTTAAGACGGAATCTCACTTTGTCCCCAGACTGAAGTGTAGTGGCAACCTCTGCCTCCTGAGTTCAAGTGATTCTCCTGCCTTAACCTCCTGAGTAGCTAGGATTACAGGCACGTGCCACCGCATCCAGCTAATTTTTGTATTTTTAGTAGAGATGGGGTTTCACCATGTTGGTCAGGCTGGTCTCTAACTCCTGACCTCATGATTCACCCACTTCAGCCTCCCAAAGTGCTGGGATTATGGGTGTAAGCTACCACGACCGGCCTGGAATTATAAGCTCTTATAAACTTTTATAGAGACTCAAACCCCCAGGATTTAAGCTCAGAAGCTTTCTGTCAGCATTCTACATACCTCATGTCATGTACCACGATTTAAGTTTGTTTGTGCTGACACCTTGTACAATTTTCTAAATACTGTCAACTAAGATTCCCCAAATTTCTTCTAGTTCCGATTTGCATATAATTAGAGTGGAAAATCAGGGTAGAGTTTCCAAGAGTTACATCTTAGCTTTTATATTCACTTTGCCAAATTTTAGAAGAGAAGTCCATATTTGCATTGAATTGTGTGTATGTGTGTGGGTACATTTGAAAACCAAATGTATATAGTGTAGAGAGACATAATTCATTACAAGTCAACTCAATTTATGAAATAAAATTTCTTATTATAAAATGTGTTGCAGAGCCAGCTTATACATCTCCTCCAATGGGTAATGTTTCATCTTGAATTTAAAAGAGGAATCAATCTGCCAATGCTCACTGAGCACCTGTGATACCCAGGGCTGTGCTATGTGATATGAAGAGAGTAATATGTGTAAAATGATGAGTTAAGTCAGGAGCATCTTCTATATACTAGGTACTTTGCTGCTCATTGGGTATATAGCAATAACTAGGACTAGTTCCAACCCAACAAGAAGTTTATGATTCAGTTATTTAGAAAACTCACAGAAATGCAGAGAACAGTAGAAATAGTAAGCAGCAAAAAGTTCAAGTAGTAATAAGGAGAATAGGGAATGTAGTTCTTCTTCAGCTCTAAAATTCTGAGGAGGCTTCGCTAGTCAGAGAAAATTAAGCCAGTCTTTAAAAATGGGTTGATTTGTTCATGAGGTGAAAGAAGAACCGTCTCTATTAGAAGATTTCAAGCCGTTAGGTGTGAGCTAGTGTATGATCATGTCATCAAGGCGAGAGCCAGGCAAGGGAGGGGACAAAGCTCTAGCTTTGCCAAGATGGTAGTGGTGTGTACAGAAGGAAGAGCAATGAGGATTCTGACTTTAATATAGCTTCTTCTTCCTCTTTCTATTCTTCTTCCTTGACCTTCTTCCTCTTGCTATGCTGATAAGACTTCAAAGGGGTAATGGCGGTCAGGTAATAATGAGTTCCAGTTGTGGGTGGGGGAATAAGGTCCTGAGTAGAAGGAGAAGGGAATATGAGGAAAGTATTGATTTTGTGTCATTGTCAAAGTAACACTTTAGCCAGGAATGCTCTGTGTTTGCTAGTTCTTCTTTTCACATTCCTTTGCAGCTGATTAGAACCATAAAATGGCATTCTAGTCAATCTACTGGGTAAAAGTTTGCAGTTTAAAAAGTGTCCAAGGAAACTTCTAGCTCTCTCTAGTCTTCCTTAGCAACGTTGAAAGCCAAGTGTTCTTGATTAAACAGCTACAAGAAAGAGGAAGCATTTTCTGCCATGAGAAAAATTGTATTGTTTAAGTCACTGAGAGTTGGGGGGTAATTTATTTCCACAGCTTAATGTCTTCCCTGGCTAAGCCCAACAATGCTTCTGTGGTGAATTTGTTTACAAACTTCAGATGAATTTTACAAAGCTTGATTACTGTGGTTGAGACTAGACATGCTTTGTCATTAATGCTAATGTGGCATAAAAACTATGACCCTCAACTTCTATTTTCTTAGCTTTTACTTTATATTACCTTTATTTATTGTTCTGCTTACTTGTAAATACAGCTAGTGCTCGACTTACGACCACGATTGGTTCCGACAGACCGGTCGTAACACGATTTGGTCGTAAGTTGAGTAGGCTATGTGTACAGTTGAAATGGTGCACGCAGAGATAGAAGTGCTGCCGGAAGCTGGTCCGCACTGTCGTACGCCCAGCTGGGCAATGTTTGCGCTGCCAGACGCGGAGCAGTAGTGGCTAGTGATTGTGGTCGTAAAGTCGAATGGTCGTAAGTTGCATAGGTCGTAAATCGATCAATACCTGTAAGCATATTAATTCATAACTACATTTTTCTGAAAAGTTTAGAGAGTTTTATAACAGGGAGTGACCTTCTAGTTTTTTAAAATAAGAGAGAAAGTAGCTTAACAGTAATTTTTAATGGTCATTGATTGGTTTTAACAATCTAATATTTGTGTTCCGGGAAAAGGTTTGAATTCTGATAATAAAATTAACAAAATTTTAATTGAAATAAGAAAAGGATCTCAGGTTATTATTTGGAGTATGCAAAGAAAAGCCCAGGGAATAAATACAGATAGGTATAGATAACAAAAAAATAAGAAAAATATATTTTTGCCTCTACATGAAACAGAAATATTAAATAAATAAATAATAAGTGCCTAAATACAGAGATGTGTGAAATCCTGGCAGAGTATCCCGCGAGACTTCATATGTCATCTCTCACTTGGAATATGTTATAGTGAGACTAATCATGCGATTCAGGAAACAAATTATGCAGCCAGCGGCTTCTAAATTAAACACGATCATCTTGAGTTTTGTGCTGAGAAGAAACATTCAACTTGGGATAGCAGAAAGAGGCTGAATCTGCAATGAGAATGCCTGAATTCTTGACTGAACTCCACCACTAATTAAGCTAGCAACATTAACTGAGTTCAATAATCGCAAAGTATCAAACTATTTCACTCCTTTTATTGATTAGAAAAATCATAGAATTCTTGCCTTATTGGTTTTGTAGCATTGTCTATAGTAATCCCTCATTCCCATCTTTCTACCAGCTGCAGAGTACCTGTCTTTTAAGTACCAGTATCTACTTCCTGAATCCTTTCCTAATTCCCCTCCTTCTCCCAGGAGAAATGGACTATTCTCTCTTGTCTATTCCTGTACTCTCCTGTTCAGACATTTATCATGGCAACAAAATTTGACATCGTATTTCTTTCTATATTTGTTTCCCATTCCAGTCTGTCGGCTTCTTGAGGTCAGGGATCATATCTAGCTATCAGTATATTATATTATATTGGTATATTACATACTGGAATCCATAGTATAATCCATAGCACATAGAATGTGTTCAGTAAATGTTTGTCAGGTGTAAGCATGAATGAATGTGCTCATGGAGATGTTAGGAGTGAACAGGTAGGTGTGAAAGACAGAGATTAATTTGCTAGTGGCAGCTGAATTGAGAAGAAACTTTCAGATACAGCTGAAATTGTCAAAGCCTTCAGGGAAACACTTCTTGGATATGTTCTGCCTCTTTGAATCCATTTTGGTCATGACTAAATCGAAGTCAGGCACTGGATCCCTGAAACTATTTCTAACTCTACACAATTCTGTTCATAACATTTCATTAGTTTTTTCATAATTTTTAATAGTTATTTGACAAAGGAAATCTGGCCACTATGAATTGGGAGCAACACAGGGAAATTAGTTTTAGGTAGATGAAATCTCCAGATGTGATAACAAATAGAGAAGACAGGATAGGCTAAAATTCGAATTCACTCCTCCAGGGAGGATTGTGTTCATCTGGGACACATTCCTAGGTTAATTCATGACACAAACTGCAGGTCACTGATAGCTTTCCAAATGGAAATGAGGACTAAATTTACAGGGTTATCTTTTGGATACATGGGAGCCTGGTGAGATAAGGATAGACTGTGAGGGAGGGTGAAAGTATTCTGAGGGGAATTTCTGAGGATGAAGCAGCAGAAGGCATCGTGTTGTCTTTCGTCACGGTATAGGACTACACTTTGAAAATCCCATTGTTCTAAGCAAATTCAAAACCAAGAAGTAAAGTGTGAAATAGTAACATTCTCTTCTTACTATAAAACTAACCCATTTACCATACCTTATTATCCCTATCTTAGATGCTTAAACTTTGTTTAAAAAAATGCTCAAGATATCTTAAGTTGTATTAATGCATCTTTACCTGAAATTGTGTTTATAAGACTATTTCTCTATTCTACTTCCACAGCTAGCTGAGTGGAACAGGTGTAAACATGCCTGTGTAATTCAAGCACTTCTAATTGCGATACGAAACCTTAATTCATTAATTTTATGTTTTAACCTTCATACTCATCAATTTACTTTTAAAAGTGACACCCTAATTGTTAAACTATTGCTTGATAAACTATTTGCCAAGGAGTTGACTAGAAATTTAATCTGCATTGAAGAACAATCCAAGATAATGAATAGTAAAATAAGTAGAAAGGCAAAATAGCTAGGTAACGAATCTAAGTTTTAAAAATCAGTTGGGGCTGGGCGCATGGCTCATGCTTATAATCCCAGCACTTTGGAAAGCTGAATCGGGTGAGATCAGGAGTTTGAGACGTGCCTGGACAACATGGTGAAACCCTGTCTCTACTAAAAATATAAAAATTAGCAGGGCATAGTGGCATGTGCCTGTAATCCCAGCTACTCAGGAGGCTGAGGCAGCAGAATAGCTTGAACCCAGAGGTGGAGGTTGCAGTGAGCCAAAATCACGCCATCGCACTCCAGCCTGAGCAACAGAGCAAGACTCCATCTCAAAGCAAAACAAGACAAGACAATATAGTTGGAATTTTGGAGGGAAGTAAATGCATTAAAGAAGAATATCAAAATGAAAGATACAGTGTCAGGGTAAAAGAGTAAGAATCATGTATGTATCCCTGTTTCTTTACCTGTGGCTGTAACATCCATTGCTGATATTACTCTAAGTTGAGGGTCTGTAGTTAATCTAAAACAGATGTAAGGAACTGACATGATTTAGCCTACTTCTCTGTGAGTATGTTTTTCCAGAGAGTTGGAGTGGAACGTGGAGTGGAGTGGAAGGATAAATGGGAGAGGTATGGCTGAGGAATCTAGAGAGGTAGGCAGAGCCAGTTGAGTTGTGATATGTTAAACCAATTTCAGCCTAGGAACAAAGGAAAGCTTTGAGGGATTTTTAAGTAATACATTGACTTGATTTCATTTGAGTTTTTCAAACATTACTATGGCTGCCACTCATAAAATGGATTGGTATAGGGCAGTAGCAAGGGTGAAAGCCAGAAAAAAAGATTTTTTTTTTTTTAAATTGCAGGACCCCTTTAAATTCTTCTGACTTGGAAATTAATGAAAACATAACGCAAAAAGAGCATCTGATGTTAAAACATATTTGAAGAATACAATGAAGTTGTGGGAAGCATACTGCAATGAAGAAAAACATCTAGTGAGTTAGTTTGCAAAACAGCCCATTTGAAAACCAGGCTATAAAATATAACCCTCAATGTCTTTTAGATTTGTGCTATTTTCCCACTAATCTCTAATTCATCTTAAATCTCTCGTTTACTTAATTTACAGTTTAAGAGACTATTTTTTGATAAGTCTGCTCATTGTTCCTCCACGTTCCAACTACACGGATTTCTACCACTGTTATCTTTAGTCTGAACATTCCTTAAGAGGTAGGCACCCTCGACAGCCATGGAGTATACACTTAAACCATTCAAATCTTATCCATGCCGGATTTTACAATGGAGAAAGGAAGCTAACGTGAGATTAGTCAACCATATAAAACAATATTTCCTTGGTCGAAAACAAAGTATCTTCATTTATTTAATTTATTAGGTTTTATTCCAATTTATTCAGTTCTATTTTTCAGTATTATGTCTATTGTAACTACAGTGTTCAAATGAATGCATAACTCTACAGGTTTATATGTATATCTATATATCTACAAAATAAAAAAAAATCTGTAAACATATATCAAGGATTGTCAGATAAAATAACAGAACACCTAGTTAAATATGAATCTAAGATAAATAGTGAATCATTTTTAGCATAAAAATATTTTTAAAATGGGCCAGGCATGGTGGCTCATGCCTGTATCCCAACACTTTGGGAGGCGGAGACACTTAGATCACTTGAATTTGGTAGTTCAAGACCAGCCTGGCCAACATGGCGAAACCCCATCTCTACTAAAAATACAAAAATTGACCAAGTGTTGATGGTGACTGCCTGTAATCCCAGCTATTCAGGAAGCTGAGTCACAAGAATTGCTTGAGCCTGGGAGGCGGAAGTTTCCAGTCAGCCGAGATCATGCCACTGCACTCCAGCCTGGGTGACAGAGGGAGAGTCTGTCTCAAAAAATAAAATAAAATAAAATAAAATAAAATAAAATAAAATAAAATAAAGCATGAGATATACTTATATTAAACTTTATTGTTTATCTGGAATTCAAATCTAACTGGGTATGTTGGATTTTTATTTGCTAAATATGATCATCTTAATGTAACTGACATGTTTAACTGAGGTTTATAGTATTAGATTATATAATTTCTGACAATAGATCTCTCCCTGGAAAGTGGTTAATCAAACATTTTAAATACTGTTGAGCACCTAAAGTATATATCTCAGTTGAAAATATTTTTACGTATTTTAAAATCAATATATAATATTTATACATTAGTTTAAATAATAGACCAGCATTAAAATGGTCTCTGCTCTCATTTACATTTTAGCCAAAGTTTTATTCTCAATATATACTAACTATATGTGGATGTGGTAATACACAACTTCCCTCAATTTAACCAGATACAAGTCTCAAGGAGACGTCCCTCCTCCTATTCAATTTCAGCTCTATTTAGCATGACAGTGATATTATAAAGCTTTTGACTACTCTCTCTTTGTGGAATTTTCTTTTATGCTTTCTCATTCAGAACATTCTTTTCATTTCTTAAGAGAAATATTGAAAGAGAAATTTGGTTCCAGAAAAAAATATTCAATTTGGAAGCTATTTCTTATAGAAATATATACATAAATTAAGCTAGATAATTTTATGATGGAGCTGCTAACAGAGAAAGTAATTATTTATCCCAGGCCTTGTTTTGATCATGTGACTGATTAGAACAATGTTATATATGACTGGATAAATGGAAATCAAAACACAGTATGAGTAAACATTTTGGATGTTTTCTGGATGTCTTTCTAGCAACATTGACAGGCTTTATTGAATCTCTGTCAAACTGATTGGTAGGCTTCATAATAAGGGCCTGCAGAGTGTAGAGAGAATAGCAATAGTTATACAGCTGTTAATGTTTTCTATCTATCATTCCGATTCATTCACAAGACGTTAGAAGGAAAGAAACCTTTAAAGCTATCAAGTTCAATTACCTCTGTTAAAAAACAGCCAGCTTAACTACAGAGAAATACTCGGTTTTCTCAAGTCATAACACAGGCAGGTAGAATCCAAACTGTCCAGTCCTCAATCCACCACTTTCCCACTACTTCATGAACCTCATGGCTTCCTTCTACTCTGTAATCAAATATACAGCAAGAGAAGAATGTCTACCTTTTGTTATATATAAGGCTTCCTTGGCAGTTGGCTTCCTGTAGTTCCTTCATATGCTAAGGACCACTGTACCCAGAATACCAGGGATGTCTGTAGGGGGGATAATAATTACCTTGGGTTGTGAGGATTGGTGTTGTGTTTCTATTTTAATTTTCATATTTGTATAATAAAAACTTGGAAGTCTTTAATCAGAAGTGTACCATGTTATAACATGAACTCTCAATATCCCTGCCTCAGGTAAGGATAAACCATTTGATGAATCTGTAAGGTTACTGGAAGTTCACATCTCAGCAGCACTATTAGTTATTGTTCTGAGATTTAAATTCCACCAATTGAATTCAAAGCTTAGTGAGGACATGGCTGCTGATTTTTCAGAGCTATGCCATTTTTCTCAATGCTGTAGTTTAAAGGATTTATTAGCAGGCATGTTGCAAGATCATCGTGTGTAGAGTTCATGATGAAGCTTTTCAATGGGAACCAGAGACTGAACCAAATTGACAATTTATAATGGCTTGAGAAAAGCCCAGGCCAGAGAGATTGCAGCAGTACATGTCATAGAAAAGAAAGCAGAAACCCTAATATGAATTCTGCACATAACACAGCCAGAGTGCTCTTGGCATCAAGGCCAATAGAACATTGTAAATGCATGTCCTATTATATCTACAGATCGAAATAGATGTATCAATTCTTAGTTAAATTTTGGAAGCTCCACTAACATATTCTAGTATACATGTGTTGCAAAGGAATGAACCACTGAGACTGCACTGTGAATCAGAATAAAGTTCAAGCTATACAAGGCAGTTTTGACAGCATCAGGTAATCTTGATTCTATGGCAGTGAATTAGACTCAGATGGTGGTGCCTAAGCAACCTAAGTATACCAATGTGTTTGATGGAGGTTGGATCAATCAATCAATGAGGACTCAAACTTCAATAAATGTGAAGCATAGAGAAGCAGGTGCAGATTTACAGCAGTTGTGCCTTATCATATTTTCTTATTTTTTTTTCTTTTACAAAAATTGTACTTTCCACAACACTGTCACACTTTCTCATAAGAATCTTTGCTACAATTGTTTGGGCCACCATGTACTCTTCAAGTTTACAATAACTACAGAGTTAGTTTTGGATGTTGAATACTCATTGTGATTGCTTCTCAGAGAAGGTTCTAAGCATGAGAAATTAAGCCAAGCTCCTCATGGGAAGGAATGGAAACTTTACTAAGAATTAGAATTATTCAATGACAGGAACTTGTATTCAAAACCTTGTGATTATGAAAGATGAAGCTAGAGTGTGAAATTGGAAGTAGACCTTTAATTGCAGAGGAGAAAAAGTAAATACACCTAAATGTTTAATTGCATGAGGTTTTTTCAAACTGATTATGTATTCGTAATGCAATATAAACCACAAGACCCTTTATAAAGTGTTTTAAAAGAAGCTGAAAATCTGGGGAGGCTACAGAATCACTGTAATTTTAGGGGAGTACTGTCTTGACAAATATGACATGAGTTAGGGCTCCTTTGGTTGAATGGTAAGTGAAACCTTACTTGAACTGCCTGAAGCTAAAAGGAAAATTTACTGGGAAGATGCTGTGAACAGGTGTGCTCCTGGGCCTCTGGAGCAGACTCAGGGTCTGGAGGGGTCTGGCAATCCTGAGAAATTCTCTCTCCATCTGTCACATGTGCTTCCCCTGCTCATCTGCTTGCTTCTTTCATCTCATTTGCTTTTGTCTGCAGGCAGATAGTAGAGCAGAACCTCCATTTCTAGTTGTATCTAGCCCTCCCTCTCAATCCACAGGGCCAAGAAAGGTGCTGTTACTCTAGCCCTGGACCAAAATGCACCCAAATTTGAAGTACTCTTGGGGTCATTAAGTGTCATAAGTCTTTCTAAGATACACATGAGCAGTATCTTTTAAAATTCTCTTTTAAAAACAGAAGTACTATTTTAATTCTGTCCCCATCTACACACAGCTAAAAAGAGTTTAATCAAGTGTCTCTTTCAGTCTGCAAGTAATATTTATGATAGGTTGTTTTGGTATTATAACACTAGGGCCAGAAATAAGATGGTTATGTTAGGGGGGTGTTCAATGCTGAGGATTTTATTCCTCCGTAGTTTTTTTTAAATTTGTCCATACAGAAGCTAGATTGGAGGATAATCTAGAATAGTTTTACAGAAAGATAATATTGTTTTGTGGAAATGCTCTATTCTTTATTAATATCAAACATTAATGATCTAAACTCCAAATTTTTTGGATCAATAAATTAGGGAGGAGGAAGAGGGACTGACTTAGGAGTGTAAGTGCTGACTTGAGAAAAGTTGGCTTATTTAGGACCTTCAATACATTATCCAAATTCAATCTCCTTGGTCACTATTTCATTTTGAATGGATTTATGTTCAGACTTTTCATACCAAATAAATAATAAAATTAAACAAGATTTTCACAAGGCTTAATATCTTTTTTTCATGTTAATTGTGGTAGAATAATATGGAGAGTCATGTTTACAGCTAAGACAAATTCATATTTGAGTTACAGAGCCATTCCTGATGTTATTAGACTAAAACAGTAACTTTCAATTTGCACAACGAGGAAAATAATCCAAATCAACACACAGTTAAGCAGAGGTTTATACCGAATTAATCCATGCAATAGGTGTCCCTATCCATGTCCATTGCAATATAAGACAATAAAGACACATGTGAATATGCATTTCTATTAATGTTTTGGATAATGCATTACTTATCAAGCACCATAATGATTTATGTGTTTTAATATTAATGTGGTTATTGTAATCATAAAATAGTCTGCTTGAATGTAATAGAATAAACCTATGGAATCATAGACATTTTTTTTTGTTTTTTTAGTACAGACTGTACTTGAGAAATCATGTAGAATAACTTTGCCATTTTATAGCTGGAGATAACGAAGTTCAAGATTGTTAACTGACTTTCTCAAGGTTATACAGTATTTGCTCTTAGGTTTCAATTATTACTTTGCCTAGCAGGAAATATATTTCTAAATTACTTTGCACACAAATGTACGATTCTGAGGATGAAACAGGGTTTTTTTTACACTAACATAGCATTATAAAAATATTTTTTGATGAAACACTTACATAGAACTTACTGTCAGGTACTATCCTAAGTGTTTTACACATATCAACTTATTCAATCATTACAGAAACTTTAGGAGATAGATGCAATTATTATAACCATTTTGTTAATGGAGAAACTGAGACAAATGTGACTTGTTAAAGTTTCAAGCTAGTACAGAACTGAGCCAGGAACTGAAGTCAGACATTCAACTTCAGAAACCAGACTCTTCAACACAGTATCATGTTGCCTCCGTTGAAATTAAATAATTCTTTGTTGCTATGATATGTGGTTGTCATACAATAATGCCACTCAGATACAACCATCCTTCCTAAAACCATCATAGGTTCATCAAGTTGGAAGACATTGAGTTATCTTTAATTTCCTATCATATGAAGGGATCACTTATGAGACATTAAAGATAAATGTTTCTTTTGTTTCTGATCTATTTTCTGAAAGTTTGATTATTTGCAAAAATCACTACAATTATTTATGGGTAGCGTTTAAACATGTGTATCTTAATACTGAAACTTGAATATCAGGTTATATTATAAATAATCAAAGGATGCAGTCAAACAAAATAACATTATTCTTTTTATACCTGGTATTGATTTAAATGATGCTAATTAAAGGATAGTTTTATTATCTCACTAATTATCAAATTGCATTGTGTGCAAAGCAGTACAATTGTTTGATATTAGGTTTAAATATTAATGGTTCCTTTTAAATGATATTTCAAAATTGTTCATTTGCATTGATAATCTAAGCGATTAAAGTTTACGTGAGCTGAGAATTTAAAAAAATTCATATGTATGTATGTAAAGTATATATGACACAGCCATTCCATTTTGCCAATCCACTTTTGGGTATCGAGCATGTGTCTGGCCCTATGTTCCATAATCATGAAGACCAACTTTTAGCTACATAGTTTAAATCATACAGAGATATAGTAATAGAGGAGTTCTTAGAAGCAAATGCAATTTAGTGCAAGTATAATGTAGTGCAATGTAAGAGAAAACCAGTTTATACAAATATTACACATTTTAATGCCAAATCAGGATTTCTGAGCTCTTTCGGGACAACAAACTCCAAAGCTTAGAATCCTTCACATAAAATCCTACAGCTTGAAGGAGAATTTACAAAGCAATTTTTTATAGTTCTACTGATTTTAGGAGAAAGTTCATTGAGACCCAAAATTATTATACGTACCTAATTAACTGAAAGGTAACATATATTGTATTTAGTTAACAATGCAAAATATTTGTATCTAAGGTACTAGAATTTATAAAGTGTAGTAAATGACCAAAAGAAAGGCAAACATACACACAACAAGAAAATGAATTCAATCTTGAATGATGATTCATAGTTCATTTTCTAATGTAGATTTCTCAAGACTGAACATTTAATTCTTGATGAAGTCTGTCTTACGAATCAAATAAATTTTATTCCTGGCTATAAATGTAGTTTAACTCAAATATCCAATTTTCATAAAGAGTCCCCATTATGAATAGCAATTGCCATTAAATGAATTATATTCTATAGGTATGATGATCTATTAGAATTAAAATTAACCGAATTCCAAGGGCCTCTGTTAAGTTCCCACTATTGTTAGCAAAAGCCTGTCTTCATTGTTTCAATTATACATCTCTCTTTTTTATAATTTCTAACTAATTGATTTGAGATGAAATAAAGGCCAAATTGTAAAGACATATCTGAACTTAAGTTGGATATCCTTGGAGGCTGTACAATAGTAGTGTTATTTATGGTGAATGTAGGAATTATCTGGAATGTGTGTCTGTGTGATTGTGTTTGTGTTGTCATTGACAGTTGATCAATCTATAGTCGTATAGGCACTGTAACTTTCTATGTACTATCTTTCTAAAATAATCTTTTATTAACTAAAATATCCTCCTGTATTCAAATCAGCATTCCACATACACAGAAACATACACTCATGTTACCTTCTGCTTCCATCCTTGCCATTAACTGAACAAAGTTTAGATGAAGTTGTAGAATGTTCCATCATCTACTAACACACCTAGTAACTGCCTAAATACAGTAAAACAAATGAAAAGGTATCCTTGCCAAATGCTAATTTACTTCATCTGGTGTGATTCTATTTTTACATCAGACTCAAGCAGCTAGTCAAAAAAATTATTTCATAGGGAAGAAATTTTAATAGGTATCATTTAAAAGAAAAAAATATTGAGGGGGATGGGAGGAAAAAGGTAAAAGAAAAACAAAAAAAACTTTCAAGGAGATCAAGTAGCTTTTGGTTAGAAATTCCGATATCCCATAGACACCACAAATAGACAATAATAAACTGGTACAGGAACTCTACCTGAAAACATTTCAACATTAGAGAATATGTTAATGTCAATATCTCCACAGGAGGTAGTTTATTTCAAACCACAAATGAAATTTAAACTTTTCAGGGCTTGCTAATTCTAATGCTTACAAGAGCTAAGTAGATAACATAAGATGGAACAAGAATGAAGTTTGGGGTTGGCGAGCTGAGAAAGGCATTTCATCCCTAAAGGGCAGCCCAGGTGTCTTTGTTGCACTTGAGGGGCAATAGCCTTGAGGATGAGGGCCCAGCCATCCCAACATCCCAGCTGGACTACTTTTCATCTTACCTGTCAGGTGAATGCAGCTACACAACTCCCACCACATGAGAACAGCACAAGAACTGCCCAGTCAATCCACAAAGTTACTATATTTTAGAGTATTTTGTTATGCAGCCATACATAAATAATAATGGGATTAACATTTTTCATCTGGGCAATTTACTCATCAAAATCTTATCACTATTCGTTTTGAACAGGGGGCTATAACATGACAAAGATTGAGTTCGCAAATATAAATGATGGTAAATGTAAAAGATGAATTGAAGCCTGGGTGAATGGATACTGAGAGACAAAAATAGGGCATCACCACATGGGTCCAAATAAGAGATTAAAATTTTTATTTTTATTTTTTATTTTAGACAGGATCTCACTCTGTTGCTCAGGCTGGAATGCAGCTGTGTGATCACGGCTCACTGCATCCTTGACTTCCAGGCCCCAAGCAATCCTTCTTCCTCAGCATACTGAGTAGCTGGGACTCTAGGCAGGCACCACTACACCTGGTTAATTTTGTTTGTTTTTGGCAGAGATGGCATCTCCCTGTGTTGCCTCGGCTTGTCTCAATCTTCTGGGCTCAAAGGATCCTTTCCCCTCAGCCTCCCAAAGTGCAGAAATTACAGCATAAGCCACTGTACCAGGCCAAATGACTATTTATGCTAGAGCAGGAGTCAGCACGTTTTTTCTGCAAATAGCCAATCAGTAAATATTTTAGGCTTTTCTGGTCATAAGGTCTCTGTTGTGACCAGTCAGCTCTGCCATCATATGAACACAGCCACAGAAAATATGTAAATGAGTAAGTACAGCTATTTTCCAATAAAACTTTATTTATAAAACAGTCATGGGGTTGTATCTTTACTGGCACAAAAGAAGAGGGACTAAAAATAGCAGACAACATTTTGCAGTTAGAAGCCAGTGAAGAAAAGGAAAGAATCAACAATGACTTATGCTGCATATGACCAAGCAGATGATACGGGTGGTTACTGAGGTAGGAAATACAGAGACAAAGCAGGTTTTGGGCGGGTCTGGTTTGGGGAGCTTGAGTTTGAAGTAGGCCACCTGGGAGAATGACATACGCCTTCCTTAGCTATGTAAGTGTGGCAGACTGGATCTAGAGGGCATATATTTGGGAGTCATTACCATACAGGTAGAAAGTAAAGCCAACAATATAAAGGATCAATTTACTTTTCTGATTTTTTTTTTGCTTATTACGGTACCTGCAACACAGGAAGCACTCAAAACATACTAACAAAAATCATACAAGTCAGCCATAATTCTGGTTTCAATTGTATTATCAGTGAAGGAGAGTGATAAATGAGAAAATAAGGGCATTGAAAACAGGGCCCAGGAGGAAATTAATATTTAAGGAGTAATGGCATTGAGAGAAATTAGCATAAGAGATCAGAAGGGATTGACAAAGGAGAAAATCCCATTAAGAACGTTTCCGATGCCTGTAATCCCAGCACTTTGTGAGGCCAAGGCAGGTGGGTCACTTGAGGTCAAGAGTTCGAGACCAGCCTGACCAAAAATGTGAAACCATGTGTCTACTAAAGATACAAAAATTATCTGGACTGGTGGTAGGCACCTGTAGTCCCAGCTACTCAGGAGGCTGAGACAGAAGAATTGCTTGAACCTGGGAGGCGGAGGTTGCAGTGAGTGGAGATTGCGCCACTGCACTCCAGGCTTGGTGACAGAGTGAGACTCCATCTCAAAAACAAAAACAAAAACAAAAACAAAACGGGGGGTGTGTAATGTTTCTCTGGCAGGGAGGGGACAAAAGGACCAACCAGAAACACTGGAGATGCAGTGATGGCTGCCGCCCCTCTCCCTGAGAAGAAACAGCTGCAGTTGAAGGCTTACATCCAGAAGAACAGAAAACCGTGAGTGAATCCTGCACCAGCAACTGAGGTATCCAGGTTCTCTCCCTGGGACTGACTAAGTGGTTGGCATGACCCACGGAGTGAGGAAAAGCAGAATGGAGCACAGCTCACCTGGCAGTTTCATGGGACAAGGGGAGCTCCACCCCTAGCCAAGGGACATAGTGAGTGACCATGTTACCCTGCCCTGGAAACCATGCTTTTTCCATGGATCTGTGCAACCCGTGGATCACATCCCTGCATGCGCTCACACCAGAAGGACCCTGGGTCCCAAGCAGAGAGCTGTGTAGATTCTCAGTGGCCACTTGGCTGGAGACTGCCAAAGGCTAGACTTCTCAGGGAGAGGGGTGGCAGTCACCACTGCAGCACCAGTCTGGCATTGTCCCCTGCTGGTGCCTTGGAAACTGGGCAGTCTGGACCCAGGAAGCATTTCCCACAGTGCAGCACAGCAGTGGTGGCAGAAAGAGGCCTGACTACCTCTTTAGTCCAGACCTGGAGCCATCCCTTCTCACTGGGAAGGGCCTCCCTGCAAGAATTGCAGCAACTCCAGCCAGGGGTTTATGGGCAGAACTCTGGTCTCCCTGGGGCCGGAGCCCCTGCGAAAATCGGCTGCGAGGTCTCCACGGATTAGCAGACTTAGTCTTTCCCCTGCTGACTCTGAGAAATTCGGGCAGACAGGATAGGTAGAAATCCCCACAGCACGGTGCACACTGTCCAAAAATGAGCAGCCAGAGTGCTTTGTAAAGTGGGCCTCTGATCCTGTGCCTCCTGACTGGTTGAGAAGTCCCCCCATCACCAGACACTTTGTACAGGAGTGTTCTCATTGGCATCAGGAAGGACGGCTGTGGCACACTCTCCCAGAGAAAGAATCAGGCAACCATCTTTGCTGTTCTGCAGCCTCCACTTGTGATATCTCCAGGTGCGGGAGGGAACCAGGCAAATAGGGTCTGGAGTGGGACCCCCAGCAAATTGCAGCAGCCTTATGGAGGAGGGGCCTGACTGTTAAAAGAAAATAAACAGAAAGCAACAACAGCAGCAGAATCAACAAAAAAGTCCCTGCAAAAACCCCATCCAAAGGTCAGCAGCCTCAAAGATTGGAGCTAGATAAACTCACAAAGATGAGAAAGAATCAACAACAAAAAACGATGCTGAAAACTCAAAAAGCCAGAATGCCTCTTCTCCTCCAAATGATGGCAACACCTCTCCAGCCACGGCACAGAGCTGGGATGAGGCTGAGATGGATAAATTGATGGAAGTAGGCTTCACAAGGTGGGTAATAACGAACTTTACTGAGCTAAAGGAGCATGTTCAAACCCAATGCAAAGAAGTTAAGAACGATTATAAAACATTACAGGAGCCGTTAACCAGAATAAGCAGTTTAGAGAGGAACATAAATGACCTGATGAACTTGAAAAACACAACAGGAGAACTTCACAATGCAAACACAAGTATTCATAGATGAAAGTGGAGGAAAGAATTTCAGAGCTTAAAGGTTATCTTGTTGAAATAAGACAAGCAGGCAAATCAGAGAAAAAAGAATAAAAGAGAATGAACAAAACCTTCAAGAACTATGGGGTTATGTAAAAAGGCAGAACTTGCAGCTGACTGGGGTACCTGAACGAGATGGGGAGAACGGAACCAAGTTGGAAAACATACCTCAGGATATCATCCAGGAGAACTTCCCCAGCCTAGCAAGACAGGCCAACATTCAAATTCAGAAAATTCAGAGAACCCTAGTAAGAAACTCCATGAGAAGATCAACTCCAAGACACATAATCATCAAATTCTCCAATGCTGCAATGAAGAAAAAAAGATGGTGGGCACAGTGGCTCACACCTGTATTACCAGCACTTTGAGAGGCTAAGTGGGTGGAACACGAGGTCAGGAGATTAAGACCACCCTGGCTAACACAGTAAAACCCCATCTCTACTAAAATTACAAAAATTTAGGTGGGTGTGGTGGCGCATGGCTGTAGTCCCAGCTACTCAGGAGGCTGAGGCAGGAGAATTGCTTGAACCCAGGAGCCAGAGATTCAGTGAGCTGAGATCATGCCACTGCACTCTAGTCTGGACGACAGAGCAAGACTCTATCTCAAAAAAAAAAAAAAAAAAAAAAAAAAAAAGTGTTAAAAGCAGCCAGAGAGAAAGGTCAGGTCACCTATAAAGGAAAGCCCATCAGACTGACAGTGAGAATCTCAGCAGAAACCCTGTAAGGCTGAAGCACCCCATACAGGAACACCCAGATTCATAAAATGAGTTATTAGAGACCTATAAAGAGACTTTGACTCCCACATAATAATAGTGAGAGATTTAACACCCCACTGTCAATATTAGACAGATTATCAAGACAGAAAATTAACAAAGATATTCAGGACTTGAACTCACCTGAGTATCAAGTACCCCTGATAAATATATTTATATATAGAACTCTCCATCCCAAAACAACAAAATATACATTGTTCTTGGTGCCACAATGACACTTACTCAAATTGATCACATAATTGGAAGTAAAACACTGTTTAGCAAATGCAAAAAATAAACAAACAAACAAAAACAAACAAATAAAAAAAACTGAAATAATAATAGTCTCTTAGGCCACAGAACAATCCAATTAGAAATCAAGATTAAGACACTTACTCAAAACTACACAACTACATGGGAATTGAACAACCTGCTCTTGAATGACTCCTGGGTAAATAATGAAATTAAGGCAGAAATCAAGTTGTTCTTTGAAACCAATGAGAACAAAGAGACAACATATCAGAATCTCTGGGAAACAGCTAAAGCAGTGTTAAGAGGGAAATTTATAGCATTAAATACTCCCGTCAAAAAGCAAAAAAGATCTCAAATAGACATCCTAACATTACAACTAAAAGAATTAGAGAGCCAACAGAAACAAACACCAAAGCTGGCAGAAGACAAGAAATAAAGATCAGAATGGAATTGAAAGAGACAGAGACACAGAAAGCCCTTAAAAAGTCAACTAATCCAGGAACGGGTTTTGTAAAAGAAATCAATAAAATAGACCACTAGCTAGACTAATAAAGAAGAAAATAGAGAAGAATCAGATATATATATAATCATAAATGATAAGGGGAATATTACCACTGACCCCACATAAACAACCATCAGAGAATACTATAAACACCTCTATGCACATCAAGTAGATAATCTAGAAAAAATGGATAAATTTCTGGACACATATATCCTCCCAAGACAGAACCAGGAAGAAGTTGAACCCCTGAATAGACCAGTTACAAGTTCTGAAATTGGGGAATTAAAAAATTGCCTACCAAACAAGAAAAGCCCAGGACTAGATACATTTTCAGATGAATTCTACCAGAGGTACACAGAGGAGTTGGAACTATTTCCTCTGCAATTATTCCAAACAACTGAAAAGGAGGGACTCCTCCTTAACTTATTTTATGGGTAGATAATAAAATTAAGACAGATATCATCTGCCTTAATTAAGGTATCATTCTAATGCCAAAATCTTGCAGAGATACATCAAAAAAACAAAACTTCAGGCCAGTATCCCTGATGAACATCGATGTAAAAATCCTTAATAAAATACTGACAAACCTAATGCAGCAGTGCATCAAAAAGCTTATCCACCATGATCAAGTCAGTACCAGGGTATGCAAGGCTGGTTCAACACATACAAATCAATAATCGTAATTCTACATAAACAGAATTAAAGACTGAAATCATGTGATTATCTCAGTAGATGCAAAAAGAGGCTTTCAATAAAATTCAACATCCTTTCATGTTAAACTCTCAATAAACTAGGTATTGATGGAACATACCTCAAAATAATAAGATTTATAACAAACCCACAGCCTGTATCATACCGAATGAGCAAAAGCTAGAAGCATTCCCCTTGAAAACCAGCATGACACAAAGATGCCCTCTCTGACCACTCTTATTCAACATAATATTAGAAGTTCTGGCCAGGGCAATCAGGCAAGAGAAAGAAATTAAAGGTATTCAAATAGGAAGAGAGGAAGTCAGCCTGTGTCTGCTTGCAGATGACATGATCCTCTGTCTAGAAAATCCCATCATCTCAGTCCAAAAGCTTCTTTAGCTGATAAGCAACTTCAGCAAAGCCTCATGATGCAAAATCAATGTGCAAAAGTCACAAGCATTTCTATACAACAACAATATACAAGCAGAGAACCAAATCATAAATGAACTCCCATTCACAATTGCTACAAAGAGAATTAATACCTAGGAATACAGCTAACAAGAGAAGTTAAGGATTTCTTCACATAAAACCACAAACCACTGCTCAAGGAAATCAGAGAGAAACAGAAACAAATAGAAAAACATTCCATGCTCATGGATGGGAAAAATCAATATTGTGAAAATGGCTATACTGCTCGAAGTGATTTATAGACTCAGTGCTATTTTCATTAAACTACCATGACATTCCTCAAAGAATTAGAAAAAGTGTTACTTCAAAATTAATATAGAACCAAAAAAGAGCCTGTATAGCCAAGACAATCTTAAGCCAAAAGAACAAAGCTGGAGGTATCACACTACCCAACTTCAAACCATACTGCAAGGCTACAATAACTAAAACAGCATGATACTGGTACAAAAACAGACAGATAGACCAATGGAACAGAATAGAGAACACAGAAATAAGACTGTACAACTACAACCATCTGATCTTTAACAAACATGACAAAAGCAATGGGGAAAGGATTCCCTATTTAATAAATGGTGCTAGGGAGACCTGGTGAGCCATATGTTGAAAATTGAAACTGGAACCCTTTCTTACAAAGGTATAGTCCAGAATCTACAAGGAACTTAAACAAATTTGTAAGGAAAAACAACCCCATTAAAAAATGGGCAAAGGACATGAATGGACAATTCTCAAAAGAAGACATACATGCAGCCAACAAACATGAAAAAAAGCTCAACATCACTAATGATTAGAGAAATGCAAATCAAAACCACAGTGAGATCCTATCTCATGCCAGTCAGAATGGCTATCAATAAAAAGTCAAGAGACAATAGATGCTCGTAAGGATGTGGAGAAATAGGAACACTTTTACACTGTTGATGGGAATGTAAATTAATTCAACCATTGTGGAAAACAGTGTGGCAATTTTTCAAAGACCTGGAACCAGAAATATCATTTGACCCAGCAATCCCATTACTGGGTATATACCCAAAGGAATATAAATGATTCTGTTTTAAAGTATATGCACTCATATATCATTGCAGAACTGTTCACAATAGCAAAGAAGTGGAATTAACCCAAATGCCCATCAATGATAGACTGGATTAAAAAAAATGTGAGATATATACATACACGCGCGCGCGCGCGCGCACACACACACACACACACACACACCATGGAATCTTATGCAGCCATAAAATAGAATGAGATCATGTCCTTTGCAAGGACATGAACGGAGCTAGAAGCCACTATCCTCAGCAAACAAACATAGGAGCAGAAAATCAAACGCTTGTTTTTTTGCCATTTCTGCATATGGGTAACCAGCATGTTCTCACTTATAAGTTGGAGCTAAACAATGAGAACACATGGACACAGGGAGGGAACAACACACATAGAGGCCTATCAGGGGCAGGGGCGGTGGCAGTGGGAGAGAGAGCTTTAGGTTAAATAGCTAATACCTAGGTGATGGGCTAATAGATGCAGGAAACCACCATGGCACACATTTACCTATGTAACAAACCTGCACATTCAGCACATATGTCCCAGAACTTATCAAATAAAATATTGTTTCCATGAATTAATGAGTATATTTCATAAAAGAAGAGACAATTGGTGTCCAATTCTGTGACAAGTTCAAACAAACTGACTTAGACAAGCTCATTGTAGGCAACAAGATCATCTTATATCACCTGGAGAAAATCAGTGTGAGAAACAGGGTGGGGCTAGATTACAATACAAGCAGGTAAATGAGCGTTAGCTCATGGTGGCAATCAAATCTCATTATTTGCCAGGATATTCCATGTTTGTTTGTTTGAGAGACAGGTCTCACTATATTGCCCAGGCTGGACTCAAACAATTGAGCTCAGGGAATCCTCCCTCCTCAGCTTCCTAGGTACATCCTTTCAAGTTTACTTTACATACTGATTCTTCCACATTACTTCTTCTTTTAATTTACCAATATACCTCCATTACCTTCTACTAATGCCTTTCATCTTGCCTATGCAATGGATGATTCGGGCTGAGAAAAATCTATCCCTGGTCTCAGGAAAAGGTCCAGATACAAGTCTGCAACCCAACCAGATCCTTGCTGGATATGTTTTTCTGAAACCAGTGGAGAGAACTCTACTGCTCCTTTTACTTCATCTACTCATAGTCAGGTTCTGTCTCTTGAACTGATGTAGCTCTTATGTATACGTCTCCAGGAGGACAAAGTCTAGGAGAAACACATTAATGTGCCACATGGTACAATTGAGGGTAAACATGGAAACCATTTGACCTTGGTACAGTTTCCTTCATTAAATACGAGAGCATTACTGGATGGTTTTCTTATCGCTTGATGTTATCTGAAGTTTCACACTGCTGCCCTCAGCTCATTTGCTTTATTTCTAGATTTCTCTTTTTTCTACTGAGAGTGTTTCCTAGTTAGATTCATGACTATGGATAAGGTTCAAACTATTAGAGAAGCAAAGTTCCTGAGGGAAAGAGGCTGCTTCTCATTGTTCTTCATCATTTACATATTCCCCTGTATGTTTCTGAAGCACTTAACCCAATTTACATTTTAATAATCTACCATACTGTACTTACCAAATGCTTAGTGGGTCAATACTAGAGGTTCCATTTTAGGAATCAGGAACAAGTAATAATCAGAATGAGAATAACAAACCTGAGCATCTGCAGAACTGGCATAACCAGAAAAAAAATCTTCAAATTTCAATTAGGATTTCCCCCATATCCAGTGTATTCTTGCATTGTTGTTTATTGGGTATGTTTCTCTAAATCAGATCACAATGTTTGCTTAGATATATGTATATTTAAAAGCAGATGTATTACTTCCATAAATGGAAAACAATATCACTTGACAAAAAATAGACATTAAATTGCATGCATCCATCTTTAAAAGCAAGCTTTGTCCTATACTCTCCAGAGATATTCCTGGCCCTTCAGAAGAAAGCGCTCCACATTTGGAAAAAAAATTGCTTGTAGCAACTGAAGTGGCACAGCATTGTAAAAGGAAACAAAGCTTTAGACCAGGAAACCAGCTTTAGACCATATGTATTCTAATCTCAGTTTTACTTTTACCTGGATTCACTCTTCTATTTCTATGCACAGAAACCGCTACTTCCTCTTCATTACACATCACATTTTGGTAAGTTAGTTATTTAATATCAGGTGTTTGCTCTAGATTCTAAGCTCTGTGAGGACACAGTATATCTATGATTCCCTCTCTAATCACCAGCCTCTAGTACTTGCACATGGGAGGCATCTAGTGAATATTTTTAGAATGAATGGATGGATGAACAGGTAAATTAACAAGTGAATGAAGGAACTAACCCATCTGAGCCTTCATTTCTGTCTTTAATTAAGAAGAAAGTAATACATGCTTTTACATAGTAATGCATAACCAAGAGTTATGATATTAGAGATTACATATCTATATTAAGTCCCTAGTATATAATGTGCTATAAAGCATGGCACCTATTTCTAATAAGTGATTAGACTCAAAGGCTTTTATGGAAAAGTCAATTTAGCTACATTTCTGGGTTCCATCAGCTTTCAATACTCAGCATTTCTAAATACATAAACCATTTCATTTCCCTTACCTTTGAACAGTCTTTGACACCTCTTGGAATGTCCTCACTCCTCTTCCAGTTTATAATTTTAAATTTATATTGATATGGACAGAAGATAGGAAAATATTGGGTAGAAGAGGGTGGTTCTCAAGCAAAGGTCCCAACCTTAAGCCTGGAAACCTGTGGTCCTAAATGGGAACAGGCATTCCTGTTTTTATGCCCAAATGTTTTCGTTTGGCCCACCATGCCTCCCTATCCTGTACTCATATAAACCCCAAACCTCAGTCTCCACGAGCAGATTAGCAGATGAGCAGAAGAGCAGAGGAACAGAAAGACAGTGTGGCAGAAAAACAGTAAAGAGAAGGAATGTCTAAACATTGAGAGGAGTTTGGCTGTGGATAGTCTGGTGACTGTGAGATGGCCAAAATCCAGGGGAGTATCAGCTTCCCACTCCATCCTCTTTACAGCTTCTCATCCATCCCACTGAGAGCCACCTCCACCACTCAACAAAACCCCTGCATTCACTGTCCTTCAAGTACATGTATAACCTGATTCTTCCTGGAGGCAGGACAAGGATCAGGTACCAAGAAGGCACTGAGCTGGTTAATACTTAAGTCATCTGTGGATGGCAGAGCTAAAGGAGCGCCATAGCAAGCCCACTGGGGCTTTGGGAGTTGCAGGCATCCACCTGTAGATGCTACCATTGGGCTGGAGCCCAAAAGTGCTTGCCCTCGCTCCTGCACCTGCCCATCTGTGTGCTCCCCATCTCCCAAGGGGTTTGAGCATGCAGCAACCAAACAGACAAGCAGTACCCCTGTGGCATGTCTTGTGATGGGGGTCAGGGAACTCTCCTGTTTTAATATCATGAATGTCATAGGTTAGTTTGTGCTCTCCCAAAATTCATATATTTAAGTTCTAACCACAAGAACCTCAGAATATGACTGTATTTGGAGATGGGTGCTTTGAAGGGGTAATTTAAAGTAAATGGGGCCACTAGATTGTACCCTAATCCAATATGGTTGGTGTCTATAAAAGAGATTAGTAAACCAATACACAGAGGGGACATCATGTGAAGACAGAGAGAAGACTGCCATCTCAACAGAAAGGCCTCAGAAGAAATTAACATTGACACCTTGATCTCTGAGGTCTAGCCTCCAGAAATGATAGCAAATAAATTTCTATGATTTTAGCCACCCAGACTATGGTGCTTTGTTATGGCTTCCCTAGAAAATTAATTCACTGCAAGTTCCAAATCAAGACCTTCCTCTGGGAAGCCTCCCTCTAGGGAGGGAAGAAATTCTACTGTCTTTTGGTCTTCAATGCATGCTATTTCTGCCCCCACTGCAAGACTTGCTACCTTTCATCCCAATTATTCATTTGCACGGTGACAATCAGGCCAAACTTAACAATAAAGCCTGAGAACTAATTCCCAGACGAAAGAGGGTAGCTATTTCAAGCTTGCTACTTCTGCATTATATTCCACACACATTTATTGGATTTAAAAAAAAAATGCCTTGTTTTCATTGTCATTCTTTTGTTGAGCAGCATTAATAAGTGAAGTGAAAAAACCTCAATGTATTTTTCAATGAATAAATAACAGGTCTGTAGACGGCACACATTTCTATTTTTTTTTTCTGATTTAATCTGTTTTTTATAACCCTCAGCCTCTTCATTAGAACTTGAGCTCCTTGAGGGTGCCAGTGTCTAATTCATCTCTTTAGCCCACCACCTAGCACCACTGTCCCTGGAACCAAGCAGGTGTTCAAAGGATATTTGTTATGAAATCAATCAATAAATGAGCAAATTATGTTTTAATATCACATATTAATTGTGTATAAAAAAATAACAATTTTTAAAATGTATAAAATTCTCCATAATCAGGAAGAAAATTAGGTAAGTGGATTGAAGGGAGAATTTTATAAAACTTGATACCACAGGTATGGTCATTTTCGCTTTTCACATTTCACTTTTCAAGTCATTTGCAGACCTCGGCTGGGGGAAAGTAGATGAGTACAGGGGTGTGAGGAGGGCCAGATAAGATGGATCAGACACAGATGGTATATGGAATTTTAATATCTTGCCTAATAAGGTTACAGTCTAGTATGAATTTTACATTTTGGGTGGAGAGAAGACTTATCTGGTAAAATCAGAGGTTTAGACATATCAAAACAATAAATACATTCTAATGGAAAGTAAAGCTTGTCTGTGCAGTGAAATAAAAAATAAATCCTTAACTTTGAAACTTTTGGCACTTAGTTACCCATTGAAAGTAATTGTGAAGTTTGTAAGTTCAGCCTTAACGGGTTATTATTATTGTCTCAGGTTTACAAATTTGCCATATTCTGCTTAAAACTCTCACGGAGAACATCTGGAATGGTACAATTATATATTTTCTCAAAATTATTACTTTTCAAATCTATTCATAATTGGACTCCTAAAAGTTATCTTAATTAGATTAAAATATATCATGTTATGTGCTATGGTTAGTTCAGCCTTTGTTCCCAGAAAAGTTTGAGACCTTTTCATTTCAGAAAAAATGAATTTTAGTACACTCTAATCTAATTTTGCAAAGACTAGTGCATATAGAAATATCTGGGATTTAAAGGGATTATGGCAAGGATTTCAAAGGTGAATCTAGTTCTTGAATTAAAATAATCCTTGAGAAACAAAGATTTTATTCATAACTGCTGATTCCAGAGCAACTAAGAATAGAATAGTCATCAAGATATTGCAAATAGGGCTAGAAAAAGTTGGTCTAAGGTCAGATTCCCTAGAGGTAAATCATGAGATGAGAGTTCATGTGCAAATGTTTGAGGAAGTTTTCTCTTGGGTGACAGCCAGGGAGTAGAGGAGGCAAAGTAGGGAAGGGGAAAATGCCAAGCAATGACGGAACTCAGGCAAAGTCTGCAGAGGGTGGTGTCAGCCTGATTCCACTGGTGAGCTCTGAAACATAAGTTAAGCCTGGAATTATCCTTATCTAAGGCAAGAATACTGGGGTGTACTTATACCTCACAATGGCTAAGGGTGAGGATTGGGGGTTGGTAGTGTCGGAGTTGGAGAAAGGGCAATGAGGTACAACTAATTAACATCAACATACCATTGCATTCTTCCAGATTTTTTTCTGATACTAAATCTGACCTTAAACCATCACTCAGAGTAGGTGGAAGCAAAGACTTATGTAATTTTGTGAGCCTATCATCTAGTACATTATCTGGCATAAAATAGGTACTAAAAAAATACATAAAATGAATGATATCAGCAAACATACAGATCCTTTGTTAGCCCATCCAACTTTTTTTCCCACAAACAAAATGCTATGTATTCATTCAGTAAATACTCATTGAAGATCTCCTATGTCTCTTATATGCCAGGCACTGGAATGTATCTTGGAGGTTTAGCATTGGACCAGAACAACTGAGTGTCTTGTCTCCACAAAACACTCTCTATATCCAGGGAGACAGATATTAGAAAATATATTGATATAAATAATTAATAAAATCTAGTCGTGATCAGTGCTAAAAAACAAAGGTATAAGGTGGGAGCATAAAATGAGCAAGGACCTAACCTCATCTGGAAGGGTGAGGGGCTTTCAGAAAATACTAATATACTAACCCCAAATTTTCAAGATTCCAAGTGTTTCAAGATCTTAGGCAGCTTTTACTATACACAACTAGAAAAAAATGGCCAGAGTCTCCTTGAGGAAAGGAAAGCAATAGCAAGGTACTTTATCTGAGGAAGAGTTACACTCCTCACCACAGTAAGCACTCAGTAGCATTTCTGATTTAGTGGGAGACCCTGAGGGTCCCAGGACTTTGTGCAGTAATCCAGAGTGTTCACAAAGGGGAGAAGTAATTAGGAGATAGATGGAGGTACTTCCAGTTCACATTTAGCCTATTCTATGCTATTTCTAGTCTTTTGAGCTCTTTCTTGAAACAGAGGTTAGAATATCACATAAAACAAATCCTTTGTGATTGCAGGACTGAAATTATAATGTTTGGGTCTCATGAAAAGTTGGCTATACCTAGATTTATGTAATCTGGTTTGCAAAAGCATTGCAAGTCAGCACATCGATTCTATTTTTTCTGAACCTGTGAGGCATGAACAATGTCCTACAGAGAAGCTTAACATGTGGAATGACTAGGGAATAAAGCATTAAAACGACAAATGACTGAAATGTGAGAATAAATCAAATGACAATTTTCTTTTTGTGCCTGTGATCCTATTATGCACTGTAAAAAATTACAAAATGTCTAATACATATCTAATGGGAATTGAATAGAACTTTAAACCAATGTAACTGGAGACATGACAGTAGAATAATTTGTGTTCATGGTGATGGTTTCCTTTCTCTGGAATTCATTTTCTTACCCATGCTGAAGACAGTCCTACTGTACCACTCTACAAAGCCCTGACCTCACAGACTTGTGCTGAGAAGTCTCCTATGGATATCATTAACAATTTCCGCTACCCTAAAAACAAACTCATACATCACTGTAAGTTAAAGCGCCTCAAAACATAGATAAATGTTACAGTAAGTTTGACTTGGATGTCTTCTGCCTTCAAGATTGGCATTCTTTCCATTTTACCATGTTCCTTTTTTAAAATGAAATCTTAGAAGTAATTTAATCCATTCTTCCCTATAAACAGTCTCTTCCACAATCCCGAAGGCAGTTGTCGTACTGTGCACTTAAGCACTTCCAGCACAGAGGATTTTAATACTAAAAAAAGTTGACTGCAATGTTGAATACCTCTAATTGTGAGAAAGTCTGCCCCGAAATGAATTTCACCTCCCTGCGGCTTTCAACTGCCCTCTAAGCTAGGTATAGCAATTTTGTCTCCTATTCTACAAGAAAAATCTTCACATTTGAATAGACTTGTGTCTTCCCTCAATTTCCCTTTTGCTAAAGAAACATTCCTAGCTCCTCCAACTCTCAAATCTATAGGATTTTCATACGTCCTCTGGGCATATTTCAATACGACAATGTTTCTGTTAAAATGTGTTGTCCAAAATAGAATGCAATAACTGAACACTGGTAAAATGATGTAAAAAATTTTTTAACAGTTGCATCACAATTTGGGGCCACATTTTTGTGTATAATAATAATTTTTTAGATGAAATTCTGTAATTGTATAATTTATATTTTGAACTTAAAGCAATTTACAAAAAGTTCTCTTTGTTAAATAGAATTTTGTTGATTCTAATGTAGTGCCTTAGATCACTTCAAATCTCAACTACATCATCTACCTAAATAGTCCACTGTAATTAAATTTTTTTAAAAAATTATTAATCGCTGTGAATACACAGTAGGTATATATATGTTTATGGGGTACATGGGATGACCAATGCAATTTTGTGAGAGCTGCAAATTTAGAAATCATACCTCCCCTAGTTCTTTGATGAAAATATGAAGCAGAATGTATCAAATGCAGAAGCTTTGGTCAATCCATGGGCACACCTCATTCAGGCTGGCATTCAAACTAACTTCCATAAGTTTAAATCCATTTCCTCCACTCTTAATAGTACATCTGAGTCTCCATAGCACACTATTGCCTAATCATATTCCACTACTTTATTCATTAACATGGGACATGTTATATAGTTCTCTAAAATAAAATACACATGTTTTGCCATCAAAAACGATGAGTTTAGGTCCTTTGTAGGGACATGGATGAACCTGGAAACCATTATTCTCAGCAAACTGACAGAAGAGCAGAAGATCAAACACCGCATGTTCTCACTCATAGGCGGGTGTTGAACAATGAGAACACATGGACACAGGGAGGGGAGCACTACACACTGGGGTCAGTTGGGGGGAAATAGGGGAGGGACGGTGGGGAGTGGGAAGCTGGGGAGAGATAGCAGGGGGAGAAATGCGAGATGTAGGTGATGGGGAGGAAGGCAGCAAATCACACTGCCATGTGTGTTCCTATGCAACAATTTTGCATGTTCTTCACATGTACCCCAAAACCTAAAATGCAATAAAATAAATAAATGGGAAAAAAAAAAGAAATATCAACCCAACACAATTTTCATTTAGAGAGAAGATTTGACATTTTCTTTATGAATCTCAATGTTTCAACAAACATTTAATGCTTTAGAATTAAATGTATCTATTAATAGCCATTTTAATACTTGCCCGTTGACCAATACTAATTTTCTGAATCTTCGTCCATTGCATATGTGACATTAGTCACAGAGAGCAGCATTTCCCTATCTCCTGTCTTCTTAAGACCAATTTATTTGCCACAATTGTACAAAGATAATTGCAGTGATTTCAAGATTGCATTCAATACTATTAATAGAAGTTATTAGAGTATAATAAACATTCTCATAAAGTTATTCCTTCACACTTGAGACATATCTATAGTATAATTAATAATAATCACACTATTAAATATTTATCAACTCCTAAAATGTGTAAATTGCATTACATGCATGGTTTCATGTAATCTACAGAATAACCCTGTGAGGCAATTTTCCTATGGCTATCTTGTTTTCAAACGAGTAATTTCAGGCTTACAAAAATGAAGAACTTCAAGGGTACACATATAAAAATGGAATAGCAGGAACTTGCCTCCAGTTATTTCTGAAACCGAAGTTCTTAATCACTACATTGCAGTAAGTAGATTTCTAGAAAAGAATTTGCTTTATCAAAGGACATGTACATTAGACATATTGATAGATACTAGAAATTGCCTTTTTGAAAGCATGTGGCAATTTATAAACATACGAATAATATGTTTTAGTGTCCTCAACAACACTGGCTACTATTAACATTTTCTTTTTGTTAGTGGTATCTTTTTGTTTTGATTTACATTTCCACTCACTTATGGCTGAGAATTCTTAAATTTGTTTAGTGACATTTTGCTTTTATTTCTGATCGATGTATGGAAACTCTTTGTATATTAATAATAAGACATTGTGTACTAAATGTACTGCAAACATTTATTTCCATTCTTAGATTTTTGCTTTTTTAAAGTACCTTTGTGGCTTGGGTTCTTTCTTTAGGGAGTTGTATTTTTTTTCCCCTCAACTCAAAGTTATAAAAATAATTTTCATGTACTATTGCTAAGCTTGTATATTTAACCGAATCTTTGTAGAATTTCAACACAATTATATATAGTTTGTAGAATATAGTAGTAAGAGGTCATGTTCACCATCCAGAGGCATCAGGCTTTAATTTTAATAATCTGGATCACCTTGGGAAAGCTTATTAACCTCTTAGTGCCCTAGTACTTTTGCATTTAAAATGGGGCTAATGATAGTACCTACCCTACAGGGCTTTTGTAAGATTTAAATGAGTTAATACATGTAGTATACTTAAAAGTATTCAAATGCTAGCTTCTATTTTAAATTTATCTGGTATATACTTACATATATATATAGACATATATATATGTCTATATATATATATATATATATAGATATATATATATAAATCTGGTGATACACACACACACACATATGTATATATATTTGTTTTGGTAGAAGTTCGGAATCTGAGTAATTTTTTTCCAAGAATGAGAAAGCAATAGTTCTTACAGCCTTGATTAAATTTTGAACAATTTCTTCATGAATTCACTTTATTATACTCTTAGATTCCATTTGTATAATGATGTGTTTCCAACATTTGTAACATTTATGCCTCTAATCTTTATACCAACCTGTTATTTTAGTTTTTAACACATAAAGAAAATGAGGTTTGGAGAGTTTCTATCAACAGATAAAGTTAGTGAGATTATAAGTTATTTGAAGTTTACCCACATCTCCCCAAAATGGCTACATTCTTAGAAGTGGTCTTGCTTCTGCAAAGGGTACGTACATTAAAGATGATGTCTCCACCATATAAAGCTGCCTTTTATTGTGAAACACTTATGAATGGATTGTATTTTGAGTTGTTATATATTTTTTGATATACTTTTTGTAATGTAATATTATATTACTCATTTTTTTAAAGACTACCACCCCACTCTTTTGAGGGACACAGAGGCAGGAATCATGGCTGATGCATGTTTGTATCCCCAGTGTCTAGCAGTGCCCATTACATAGTCAAAAATCAATACATGTTTATAGAAAATAATTTTATTTTTAAAATAATGCACAGTCATGTTGCACCATAGCTCAAAATCCTACAACATCTTGTGGCTTCTAATCAATTCCAAAACCTTGTCCTCATTTATAGGTGCCTTACAGAATGGCTACATGTTAAATCATCTCTCCCACTGAAATCCAAAATAGTCCTTTACTTTAGGCATCTGGTTGATCTCACCATCTCAGAATACCTATGTTAATTTCCATTTCTTCCCCATTAATTATAGCTTTTATCATCAAAATTTCCTTATGAAATTTTCCTTCAGTTCTTAGAGCACATTGATTTTTCTTTCTTCCTGAGCCAGCAGTTAGGATTGTTTAATTTTAGAGGTGCAAATGATCTTTGACTTGATCTAGGTTAAACCCTTCATTTAATAATGAGGAAATGGATGGCTAGTGAGGTTATGAAACTTCCCCTTAGAGTATTCTTAATGACTGTGGCTCACATTTTAGTTTTCAATTTTGTATTCCTCTTTAATTTTGTACCAATGGGATTAAAAGCTCCTATGGAGCTAGAACTAGCAGTAGGTTCAGCAATTTATTGAATAAATATTAATTAAGTTCCAACTATGGGCCAAGCAATATTCTAGAATTTATAGGGATGCAAAACTACTAGAGATATGAGTTTGGATTTTATATAACTACAGACTGTGGATGATACAGTTATTAACCAAACAATTACAAAATAACTATAGATTATTATACAATTAAAATGGTGATAACTCGTATGAAAGAAAACTAAATAATATTATGGAAAAAGACCCTAGAATATTTAGTCCAGGCTGGAAAAGAAGGAAACAACTTCTTGAGGAAGTGATATTTCAACTGATACCTGAAGAATGAATACAAATTACACAGGAAAATTTCTTCATAAGCAAAGAAATTTAAGTTTCAAAAAATTGAGCCTGAAAGTCATTTGGAATTGTACAGAAAAAGAGAGAAACCCAGGGTGGTTGGAGAAATCGAATGAGGGGAATCTGAGGCAGGAAACTGATTAGGCAAGAAAACTATGTTAAACCCTATTGTGCAAAGTTTGTCACTGAAGTTCAATCATTGAGGATTTAAAATCTTATACAAAGTGCTACAGAAATCTTTGGGAATGTTATTACAGAGAGTTATGCCATTACTTTTAGACTAAAAACACTTGCTATGAGTTTTAAATATTTTCTTCTTTTTCTTAAAAACATAAGGAGACATAAGCAAAATGGAAATGGGAGACCCTAACCTAGCCTGGGGAAGAGAAGCAGATAGTCTGGCTAAACTGACAGCTGTAGAGAGCGAGAGGTATATATGAA
The DNA here is from genome assembly GCF_001604975.1 of Cebus imitator. Lineage (NCBI taxonomy): Eukaryota > Metazoa > Chordata > Mammalia > Primates > Cebidae > Cebus > Cebus imitator. Next base: position 13,483,405 of record NW_016107342.1, on the reverse strand, counting down.
TACAGGAGGTTTGAGTAGGTGGTATACACCGGACTTGATACAGGGACAAGGAAATGTAATAGATATTTCCTGTTTTCCAATATCCCACTGGATGAAAGAAGATGATATTTGTGACCTTCAGGCAATTGAGGAGTAAGGATGATCAAAATTTCAAATGTAGGCCTACTATAAAGACTGAGAGGCTTGTGAGATAACCAAGTGAGCACATTACATATTAAAAGAAGATTGGTGATATAGTTAAAGGAATATAAACCTGAGAATTATTGACATCATAATCAGTGTTTATCCACGACACCAAACAAAATCACTAGGAAAAGAATATAAGCTATAATCTTAATGAATATAGATATTTTGAGGTGAAGTACTAGAAATACCAACAAGAGTCTGCCATATATCTATCATGTAAGGCGAAAAACCAATATACGATACTGTCAGGAAAGTCAAGAACAAATAGTATATACGACATAGAGTTGAGATTTTTAAAAACGTATGTTTTACTGATAAATGAATGGAACTATTCATCTATATTGAGTGTTGCCAACAAGTCAATTAAGATGAGATCTGAAAAGCATTCATTGAATTTGACAATAAGAAAATCAATGATGACCTAACAAGCATGGTTTTGGCAATGGGGATGGAAGAAATGGAAGTGTAAGTATATCAAATTCAAGTTGGTTGAAGAATGAATAGGCTCTAACTTATAAAACTAACCAAAACTAGTATTCAGAATATACAAAGAATATCTACATATTAAGAATAAAACAAACATTATTCAATAGAAAAGTGGAAAAAATATCAACGAGTAATTCACAAAACAGGAATCTTAATGCTAAAAACATATGAAAAGATGTCAAAATAATAGTCAGAAAAATGTGACAGTGATACAATGAAATACTGTGGTAGGCAGCTTCTAAGATGGCTTTAGATGATACCCACTCCCTGGTATTTACGCTTCTGTGAAACTCCGGCTCCTTGTATGTGGATGCACCTAGTAACGTGCTACTACTGAATAAAATATGAAGAACAGTATCAAGAATCTTTTTCTGAGATAAGGTTACCAAAAGGCTGTGACTTTTGTCTTGCTCATGCTTTCTAACTCTCTTGCTTGCTTTGAATGTAATCAGCTGTCATACTGTTAGCTGCCGTATAGAATGGTGCTTGTGGCAAAGAACTGAGGGAGGTCTCTTTCCAATAGCCAATGAGAATCTGAGACCCTCACTATAACGGGCATTAGAAACTGAATCCTGCTAATAACCACATGAGTAAGAATGAGTGAATCTTCCCCAATAGAACATTTAGACAAGAGCCCAGCCACAGCTAAGTTCTTAATTGCACCCTATGAAAGAACTTGAGGCAGACATACACATTTAGACCAAGCCTGGAATCGTGATCCACATACATTGTAAGATAAATCCTTCTATTTCAAGTCATTTAAATTTGGGGTAAATTTGTTATGCAGTAATAAATAACAAATATGGAAACCATTTTATACTCTTCAAATAAATATTTAAAAGTCTGATTAAAATGAATATTATTTAAGTATATGGAGAATGAAAACGTATCCATGTTCTGATAATAGGAGTTTAAATTGTTTTAACTTCTTTGAAAACCACTTTGACTATCTATCTCTAGTAAGGTTGAAGATTCTGTACCTTCAGGCTACCAACCCCTCTTCTAAATAAATACTTTTATTTAAGCAAAGAAATATAAATAAGTGTGCACATTGTAGGACTGCTTATATGAATGAAAACTAAATATCCATCAACTTGTGAATGGATAAATAAATTTTGATATATTCGTGTTTTGGAATACTAATGGTAACACAAACAAACTAGATTTGCATGTATTAACATAAAATACAAAAGTATAATACTTTGATATAACTTATGTAGATATAATAAAATATAAATTATGCTTTTATATAGATATGAGATTAAAAGATTATATATTATTTATGAGTAGATACAAATATTATAAACTATAAATATTAGGGTGGAAAACATATATATCTATCTTACGATAATAATCAACCTTTGGAATGAAAGAATGAATTAAATGAGGTGAACTTTAGCCATATGTGTGATATAATATTTCTTTAGGAGAAAAGAGCCTAAGAAAATTTCACAAAATATCAACATAATTAAACCTGGAGAAGGTGAGCATATAGCTATGTATTATATTATTCTCTTTGCTTTTCAATATATTGAAGATAGTTCATAATATTTTAAACTTTGAGAATTTTGAATCAGAATTAGGTGGAGACGGTGTTTGTAGCAAACACTTTCAAGAAGTCTGATGGTAAAAAACAGGAAAATATTATAGACAGCTGAAGAATTTGTGAAGTCAAGAAAGAAGTTATTGCTTTTTTAAAATTATGCTTTAAATACAAAAAACTAGAATATGTGTGGATGATAAGAAGAATAATTTGTGCTAATATAGAAAAGAAAGTTAAGCAAATAAAGGGGAAAAAGAAGAGGAGAACTTCTTCCCAAAAAGAAGTCCTTGGGAACACAGGAAGAAATGGAATTCTTCCCAATGTGACTTCTGAAGTGAAATGTAAAATTGCAGTCATTACCAGGGTGTATATTTCTCCCACTATATTGCAAGATGAAAAGATAAGATTGGTACAGATGCAGAAAAAAATATTTTCAACTTAGGACTCTATGACAAATTGAAAGTATGAGGCACATCCACAAAAATAGAGGGAACAGAAGGGACAGTCTGCAATCGGAGGATGGTGGAGAAGCTATGAAACAGTATTTGCAGAAAATGAGACTGAGAGCTCAATAGAGAAAAGTTGCAAAATTTCTGGGAAGTGTTGCAGAGGCATTTGAATCTATGGTATTATCAATCTGCCTAATTATGAAAGAAATACTGGTAGCAGTGACTAATACATTTTATCAAAAAAATAATCTAGTGGTTTGAGAAGATTGGGATAGTGTTTTTTCTTAATGTGTTTCTATTCAAATATTTAAATGCTGAGCTTAACTGTAAGAAAATTGTGCACTGTATTTTGTTACAAACTCAGTCATCTAAGACAAACAGAAACTTTCATAATCCTAAAAATATTATTGGCCGGGGTCAGTGGCTCATGCCTGTAATCCAGCCCTTTGAGAAGATGAGTTGGTGGATGGTTTGAGCTCAAGAGTTCAAGACCAGCCTCGGCAACATGGGGAAACTGTCCCAACAAAAAGATATTAAAAAATTAGCCAGGTGTGGTAGCATTTGCCTGCAGTACCAGCTCCTTGGAGGCTGAGGTGGAAGGACTGTTTGTGCCAAGGAGGTTGAGGCTGCTGTGAGCTATGATCACCATTGCACTCCAGCCTGGGTGATACAGCAAGAGCTTGTCTCAAAAATATATATATATATACATACATACACACACACACACACACACACACATATAATTTAATGCATTGTGAATTTTCATGGTAAATAAAAATAAATCAAGATAAACAAGTCTCAGAAAGGCTAAGTAATATGAGAACCTGGCTAACACAACAATAAATCAATCCTAGAGTTTTCCAAATTATCTAGGAGAAAAATATGTCAATTTTCATAATTTATGGTTTATCATTCAATAATTTCTTTGATTTTTTCCTGTTAGTTTATGTGTGCTTTATTTTTAGAGTATTAAGATTTGTTACTAAATGCATTCTGCTGATCCACATGACATCTGGATTTCTTGAAGGTGAGACTTAGGAAAGAAATCATCTAAGACAGCAAGGTAAAATGCCAGAACAAAGTTTATTTTATTCTTAACTTGACTAAGGATATAAAATGCAGCCAAAAGAATACCTGATTGAGTCATTAAGGTCAAATTCTAGTCCTGGCATTATGCTGGGCAAGTCCCTGAATTTCTCTGGATATCCTTGTCACAAAAGCAGTGGATTAAATTAAATTATCTCCTAAGTCCTACTATTTCTAAATTTTCTATTCTTCACTTCAATAGAATTTGGGAAAGAAGAGTTTGAATAGACCCAGCTATTTCCAGTTTTCTACTACACAAAGAGAAATATCCTCAACGCGGCCAGACGGTGTGGAGGATTAACATCTCTTTGACATCACTGTCTTTGTACTCTCAATTCTTGCTTTAACTAGGTTGCTTCCTTTCAGGTTCAGAGACAGAAAGAATTTAGAAGCAAAAGTGAATCGAAGTGAAATAAGAGAAAAGTAAGATGGGGAAAATATGTGTATGTTCAACTGGGTGCCTTGACAGCACTGGGTGTCCGTTTGAGTTTAGGGACATAGAAAATGGAGATGGTGATGGACTGGAATGCTAGAGACGGGATGCCAATGAAAAAGTGCATTCGTATTTGCAATTCTTCTTAGCCCAAGTTTTTGTTAACTAGCATTACTTATGTGTACTGCTTAATTTGTCAGAAGAACTATTTAAAAAATATCAGAGAAGAGGATGTCAGGAAAATTAAAAATAAATGGCCAAAAAAAAGGATTTCTAGGAGAGCACCAAGCAATTGGTCTTATAATTACCCCGTTAATATGTAATAGTAACAATTGACCTGACAGTCAGGAATTAAATGAGGTATGAGAAAAAGAATGTTCTATGAATACAGTAGTTCCATTTTGGTTCAGCTCTAATAATATTCCCTTTACAAAATATACGTCTGCTGAACAAGTGCAAATCTTTCCTTCAACTTTCATATCACCAGGCTCCATAACCATGTTGGAAAAAGACTGAATGATCAGGAAAGTTTTCGAGTGCATGTGTACTTTTTAAATGATAAATATAATTGAATACAACCTGCTTAGGCATTTGGGGATAGAATGGTTTTCTTACATAACTTAGTTGATTGGATAAAATATTTACTGGGACGCTGAACAAAAGAACTGCTTATCTGTGCCTTAGGATAATGTTAGACTCTTCGAAATATAAAAGAATTTTGAGAGGCTTTTTTTTTTGTATTTAGAAATCTCTTTCTTATTTAAGATTCATAATATGAATAATAATAAACTTGACATTACTGTGCTCCTATTTTGGGAATAGATTCAGTGTTTGGTGCATAGAATCTACTTAAAATTATCTATAAATGTGGAGAAGAAGCTCTTGCTGGTCTTTGCACCTTGCATGTGTGATGTGAACACAAGCCAAGGAATGCAGGCAGGCGCTAGAAGCTGAAAAGCATGAGGAGAAAAGTCTCTCCTGGAGCCTCCAGAATGCACTAGTTCTAATGATACTTTAAGCTTAAACACCAACAATAGGAACTTAATACAGATTTTGGTACTGGAAGTGGGGCGCTGTTATAACAAATACTAAACCTGTAGAAGCTGCTTAAGAATTTGGTAATGGGAAAACGCTGAACTAATTTTGAGGAACAGGATTTTAAATGTCTCAATTTCTTTGAACAGGCTGTTAGTAGAAAACTGAATATTAAAGGCATTGCTTGTGAGGGCTTAGAAGAAACTGAGGAGCATGGTACAGGAAACTTACATCATCTTACAGAAAACCTAAATTATCATAAACAGAATGTTGGTGAAAATATAGATTTTAAATGTGCTGCTGCTGAAAGCTCAGAAGGAAATTAGGGACATGTTATTTAAAACTAGGGGATAATGGACCCTTGTTACATAGCGGCAGGAAACAGCTGAATTGTGCCCTACAGTTATAAGTGGAAACAAAACATGTAAGCTGTGAACTTGTGTATTTACCAGATTTTCAGGCAAAGAGTTAAAGGTGTGCTTGGTTTCCTTTTGCTACCTATTGTAAAATGCGAAAGAAAAGAGACAAATTGAAGGAAGTGTTTAGCAACAAGGAACCAATATTTTATGATCTGTTAAATTGTCAGCTTATCTTGATTGCAAAATATGCTAAAATTAGGAGCTACAATGGCAGGAGAATGTGCTTTAGACTAGAAAGCCAAAGATGTGGTTCTACAACCTTTGTTAGTGCCTTAAAAGGATAAAAACTGCAGAGTACTCAAGAACAGAGAGGACTCCATCTCAGCAGAACCCAGGAAGAAAGAAAGGATTATTTAGGAAAGCTCTTTGGAGGAGCCTCTTGACTAATGGAGCAAATCTTTGTGATACACATGAGGGAGCCAAGAGATTCTTAAGCATGTTTCATCAGCAGGAACACTGCCAGCTTGAATTGAACGAGACACAGATAGGACAGAATGAAAGAAGGCTGTCAGACTCCCAAAATTACACAAGGAGGGAAAAGTCTAATAGAACCACTCAGCTGCAAGCACACCTACCTTTCAAGGAAAAAAGGGCAGACAGAGCTGCACTCCCAGATGGTGGAGGCAAGAGCCACACAGGATTATTCCAAGGTCTTGAAACTTAATGGAGTTTTATTTGTATTTCTACAAAGTTATATATCTAAATTTGCTTGGGACCAATAACTCCTTTTTCTTTTTCCTTTTGTTTCCTTTCTCCTTTTCTTTTTAAAAATAGGAATATCTATAACTTATATATCATTCCTGTCACACCATTCATTGTATTTCAAGTGTAGACAATTTGTTTTCTAGTTTCATCAGTCTACAGATGGGGTGAAATTTTGTCCTAGGATATATCATGCAAGATTCTCAACTATACCTGAATTACATGATTTAGATTATTATATTTGGTACTTTTGATCTGACAAAATTTAGATGAGACTTTGGACTTTAAGTTGGTGTTTTAATGGAATGAGGCTTTTATGAATGTTGAGATGGTTTTAATATATTTTGCATGTGGATAGGTGTAAATCCTTGGAGGTCAGTGGGTGGACAATACTAAACTGAGTAATGCTCACCCTCAAATAAGTACACATCTTAATATCCGGAGCCTGTGAATGTTACCTTAATGGGAAAAAATTTTGGTAAACGAGATTAAGTTAAAGATTTTATTATGAGAAGATTATCCTGGATTATCTAGGTGAGCCCAATGTAATCATAAGGATTCTTATAACAGGGATGTAGAAAGGTCAGGCAAAGAGAAGCAATGTGATGACAGAAGCAGAGATTGAAGTGATATGGCACAAGCCAAGGAATGCTGGCAGCCTCTAGAAGCTGAAAAATACAAGGAATTTCAGAGGCTGCGGCCTCTGAAAGAAATAAGTTAGCAGGCTGATTTCAGCCCCTAGAAATAGAAAACTAATACAATATGCTTTTTCTTGGTCCATAAATTCTTCAGAGAGTATTTTCATATATAAAACAAATAGGACATATAGCAGTTTCCAGTTGGAACAGCACTGTAAAACATTCAAGTACATACATTGCATTTATCCAGAAATTTTCTCAGATAAACAACACATGTTATGGAAAACAAATGCAGAATAATTCAGTTATACCTAAAAGCAAGTAAAAATTACTAAGATATGTATTTTTAAAGTTCATATCAAGTTTGTTACCCTCTGAACTTTCAATTGAGGTAATTACATATTTTCTTAATAATCTCTCATAGATGCAATGCTCTATATCTAATTTTCAGACCCTAAAATGTTTATTACTATTTTTAAATAAAGGTTCATAAAGCTCAAAAACTCCTTATAACTCACTTTCATTGATAACATAAATATATGTCGTGTGTCATATTGTACTGTGCTTACGTATGAGGTATAAAGGAAGTAATAAAATATAAATGTTTGGCTCAGTACAATGTTAATAATTATCATTAATTATACATGTTGTAGACTATCCCTGTGTCCCCGAGATTGCTGTGTGTTATATAGGCATACTTTAGCTAGTTCTAACAATGGTTTATGATACGCATTTTATTACAATTTTATTATTATTATTTTTTTGAGATGGAGTTTTGCTCTTGTTGCCCATAACTTGTAGTGCAATGTTGTGATCTCAGCTCACTACAACCTTCACTTCCCAGGTTCAAGGGATTCTCCTGCCTCAGCCTCCTGAGTAGCTGGGATTACAGGCATGTACCACCACACCTGGCTAATTTTTTATTTTTAGTTGAGATGGGGCTTCTCCATGTTGGTCAGGCTGGTCTCGAATTCCTGACCTCAGATGATCCACCAGCCTCAGCCTCCCAAATGCTGGGATTATAGGTGAGAGCCACCACGCCCTGCCTACAGTTGTTTTATAGGAAACTGTAGTAATATCTAATGGTGTTATAGATGACTATGGTAGTTGTCATCAGTGGGCTACTATCATCAAAGCTCACAGTTGGTCTATTATGCCATATTGTTTCTTTCTGAATCTGGGGAGAAAAGAGCTTCTGCTATGCTTTCAGACAAATCATTCATATTTTCCCAATATAGACAATCTTATGGTTTGAATGTCTCCTTCACAACTTGTATTGAAACTTAATTCCCAATGTGGCATGATTAAGAGATGATGCCTTTAAGAGGTGATTGGATCATGAGAGCTCTGCCTTAATAAAAAGGTTAATCCATCGGTAGATAAAAGGATTAATGAGTTATCACAGGAGGAGAAGGGGTGGCTTTATTGGAAGAGGAAGACAGACCTGAGCTGGCAATGTTATGCTCAGCCCCCAAGCCCTGTGATACTCTGAACTGTCTTAAGGCTCTTCGGAAAGTTTCCACCAGCAAGAAGGCTCTCACCTGCTGCAGCCCCTCAATGGGAGACTTCTCTAAAACTGCAATCAATAAATTATATTATTCCTAAATTATATGATTTCAGATATTCTGTTATAAGCAACAGAAAGACTAAGAAAGATAAAATGTGTAATCCTAAAAATATAAAAACCCACACTCCACCTTTGATTAAATGCAATAATAACTCCTAATGTTCATTTTGGGCAAATGGGTAAAAACACTCTACAAAACTCTGTCTTGCACTTTTGTGCTATTTTGTCATCATCAGAGATGCCAGTTTGGACAACATGGTTCACCAAATTGAAAACAAGCCAGATAAAATTAATAGGCTATTTACTCTTAATAAAAATCTGACTTTATAATCATTATCCAATTATATTTCATAAAAACTTTGAGACAAGGAAGCCAAACATTCTGACTTTAAAGATGAATGGTTTCAAATTTCTTATAAATTAATTATCTACATTCTTATTGAATTTGCTACATGGCCATGCTTTTATCTTATAGTTTGCACCAGAAAAAAAAATACTGAATTATTTTAACACCTAACTTTTCCCTAAGGAATTTCCTGGCTGAATCACAGATGTTATGAATACTCACTTCCGTTATCATTGTTGTCATTGTTTTCCCCTGGTCTTGGAAGTCACATTAGCATGTATTGTACAAATAAAATTAATTTGTGCTAATCACCATTCTGGGTATTTGGCATATATCATTAGTATTCCTCACAATATAATCGAAACAAGGAGGAATTCCCTTTTATAGATAAGGAAAATACAAAATGATTGGTAATTTATCCAAGGTAGACTAGCTAATAAGAAGCAGATTTAGGATTCTAATTCAGGTTACTCGGCCTCAAAACATTACCCTGTGTCCGCTAATGGCATGGCTACAGAAAACACAAACAAACTCCATTCTGCATATGTAGACAAGGAAGAAAACAATCTATACACATCAATTATAAACAGATACATAATTTATATCCTTTAGAGTGTAGTTATCACTTTGTAGCAAAAATGTATCACTATTGATTTATTGTGTTTTGTGTGTATAAGGGCAATTGTTTAGAGAAACAACTCATAATAAACAGTTCAAGATCTTTAAAAGCCAGATTTAATCTAAGATAATAGGCTATTTTCTTCTCTTTTATTAATGACTAATTAGTAATGGAATTTTTGTTTTTTTATCATAACTTAGAAAATTGACTAAAACACAAAAAGCATTGGCAACAAAAGCCAAAATAGACAAGTGGGACCTAATTAAACTCCAGAGCTTCTGTACAGGAAAAGAAACAATCATTAGAGTGAACTGGAAACCAACAGAATGAGAAAAAATTCTAGCAATCTACCCATCTGACAAAGGGCTAATATTCAGAATCTACAAAGAACTAAAACAGATTTACAAGAAAAAAAAAAAAAACAAGCAAACCCATCCAAAAGTGGGCAAAGGATATGAACAGACACTTTTCAAAAGAAGACACATATGAGGCCAACAAACATAGGAAAAAATGCTCATCATCACTGATTATTAGAGCAAAGCAAATCAAAACCACATTGAGATACCACCTCACGCCAGTTAGACTGACAATCATTAAAAAGCCTGGAGACAACAGATGCTGGAGAGGATGTGGAGAAATAGGAACAATTTTACACTGTTGGTGGGAGTGTAAACTAGCTTAACCATTGTAGAAGACAGTGTGGCACTTCCTCAAGGACCTAGAAATAGAATTTCATTTGACCAAGCAATCCCATTACTGGGTATGTACCGAAAGGATTATAAATCGTTCTATTAACAAGACATATGCACACTTATGTTCATAGCAGCGCTGTTTACAATAGCAAAGACCTGGAACCAACCCAAATGCCCATCGATGATAGACTGGACAAGGAAAATGTGGTACATATACACCATGGAATACTATGCAGCCATAAAAAATGATGAGTTCATGATGTCCTTTGTAGGGACCTGGATGAATCTGGACACAATCATTCTTAGCAAACTGACACAAGAACAGAAAATCAAACACTGCATGTTCTCATTCATATGTGGGTATTGAACAATAACACATGGACATAGGGAGGGGAGCATCACACACTGGGGTCTGTTAAGGGGGCTAAGGGAGGGACAGCGGGGGTGGGTAGGAAGGTTGGGGAGGGATAACATGGGAGAAATGCCAGATATAGGTGATGGCGAATGGAGGCAGCAAAACACATTGCCATGTATGTGCCTATGCAACAATCCTGCATGATCTGCACATGTACCCCAGAACTTAAAGTACAATAAAATAAAAAAAAAATTCCTTAATAAAGGTTTAATTTAGTACAGATTTAAATTTTAAGCCAGCAGAGTTTTCTGCCTTACAAATATCTATTTTAGGATAGAATAAACACCAGTCAGCTGACTTATTTTTAAACAAGCTATGAAAATTTACAAAAATATTATTTCTTCTAGTATAAAATAATTGAAATGTAAATTTTCTATAGGATTTCTGATAGCTACAATAAATATAAAATATGAGGATATTAAAAGCATTATCTACTCTTGTAAATACTTGGAAGATTTTAATTTTAAAAAGATTACGTGTCTTTCACAAGGCAAACATAGTAATGTAGAATAAAATGTCTCATTATTATTTAGCTATATTCTTTCCTACTTTATAAGTTTGATTTATGCTTTTACAAGAATTGCTGTATCAATGAATTTCAATACATAGCTTGAAGGCATAAGTTGGACTTCCAACTGCTTTTTCAGTAATCTTCATCTTTCAAACACTTAGAACATAAATTAGGTTAAAATTATCTGGAATTTTATTGTGCCTTACAAGCTTGCTGCTTCTTGGTATTCCAATTAATTATGTTCCTTAGAATTTTTAGTCCATGCTGTGGTACAGGTGCCCATATGTTCAAGTTAATTGTAATTTTACAAGAGAAAATATACCAAATCCACAAAAGGAATTACATCTATGCATTTATAGATAGATAGATAGATAGATAGATAGATAGATAGAGATATAGATATATTTGACAATATAAACATATTTCTCATGGAGGATTCTTTCTTTCTCAAAATCAGTTTGTATTTCAGTTTTACAACCTGGGTCTTAGGGAAAATGATTAGGTACAATTGGAGTCAACAGCAAATAAACTAAGAAATACAATGTTAGATAATAGTGGTATAGATTTGGGTAGCTGACATCAATAAGCAGGGATTTTGCTCTTATCTTTGCAAATCCCATAATTATTTTTGAGACTAAAACTGGCAATGTGATACCAATCTCTGGCATCCAAGTTTGTGTCAAAATGTGATACAAAATATTAATTTCTAAGAAAAGTTTTAGCCATCAATTAAGAATAAATAAACCCTTTGTGGCAGTTTGATTCTGAGTTAATTTGCATTCAGCTGGAGTCCATCATATAAAAAGGAAGGGTGTATTCTTGATTTCCTCCCCTTTCAGGGAGTCTCCTCTCTATTACAGTCAGTTTTTTTTAATGAGGCATATCATCAGGGCCACATGAGACTTACAGGGGGACAAAAGATACATTCTATGAGCAAAGGTAATGTAATTTAATTTCCTCTGGAGGAAGCCAACAATTTATTGATGTTCTGGCATTTCTAAGAATGGAGTACCAGACAGACTTAGAGAACTGACTTCTGAAATAAAAGACAGGAAAACTAATGGTCAAGAAAGAGAGTGAGTAAGTAATTACTGGAAGGACTTTGTTACTGTTGACTTTACCTAATAGATGGCCTCAGCAGGTTTTCATTAACCTGGCCCATTTATATTCATATTAGATGGCAGCTAAAAAATACTAGGCAGCTAGGAATGACTCCTCTATTTTGAGGAAGAAATGTATTTCTATAATGAATATTCAGTACAGGAGCATAAGGGAATTTGAAATATTGTTTTCTAGTGTTCCTCTGATTTAGGCCCAGAATTTATGATGCTGTGCTGTAGGCTGAACTGTCCCAGTGACCAGATGGAAACAGAATTTCTCTTCTGCTTAAGTAGAAGAAAAGGAAAATAAAGAAAAAAAGAAATTGGCCAGGTAATCAGCCAACACACACACACACACACACACACACACACACACACACACACACACACACACTACAAGGCATTTTGTCAGATACCTTGAGGTCTGCCACAGAAAAATAGGCATGAAGGATCATATACTTTTAGAATGTCAAAGCAAATGTGGGTGTCAATTAATTTCTGTACTGCATGATAATAACTCCAGGAGCTGAGTCTAGACTTCTTAGTAGTTTTGCCATTATTAATTTTTCGATTCCTTGAAAGACTTTTATGTATTATTTTGGCTTCTTCCATTTTTGTGTGTGTTTCTAGGCAACCTGGGCAAACTTCCTGGTTCATACGGCTTCTATTTCTTCCCCAAATTCCATCTTCAACCTGAACGTCTTCTGTACTCTAGAATCCTTTATCCATCTGTCCCTGGACCTCTCCATGTGAATATCATACAGACAACTTGAATTCAGCATTTCTAACATGGAACTCATAATATTTTATATAAGCCTGGCACTTGTCTTATGATTGATATCTCAGCAAATATCATGACTATCCTTTCATTTTTCCAAATGACAATGTGGTCATTATGTCTGACTCCTCATCCCTTCCTTCAGAAATCCTGTCAACCAGCACACTGTCTGAATTCTATAACTCCTCTGTCAGATCTTTGGTTCAAGTCATCTTTCCTTGTTTAGATTAATGGAAATATAATCCAACTACTCCCCCCATTGATTTTTCTACAGAGCAACTAACAGTAACTTTTCTAAAACTGGCATTTGATAAACTCACTCCTCTACATAAAAATCATTCAATGACTTCAATCCTCTCAGAACTGAATAAGGATCTATGTGAAGAATTGCATGATGCTCTATGATCTGGACCCTTTTTCATTTCTTGCTTATCCATACATTTTACTCTAAAATTTGAGCACACTAAACTACTGTGAATTCCCTAAGCTTCTGCTCACCACAAGGACTTTAAGTATACTGTTCTCTCATCCTATAACTTCTTTTGTCCTATTCTTTCTTCACTTAACATATTCCTACTTACCCTTTCAGCATGAGTTTGTCATTGTTTTCCAGGAGAAGCTTTCTCTGGCAGTCAGCTTCATCCAGAGACTGGCTTACCTTTCCATCCTAGGGGATCCCATTACCCCTGTTCTTAACCTACTGCAGTAGTTGTCAGAGTACTCAGGACCCATTAGAGTCATGAGCCCCTCCAAAACGGGGATGTATTCTGAGAATTGTGTTCTTAGATCATTTTACCATTGCAAAAACATCATAGAATGTACTTAGGGAAACTTACATGGTACAGCCTACTACACGCCTAGGCTACATGGTGCAGCCTGATGCTCGTAAGCCACAAACCTGTACATTATGCCACCATACTTAACAATGTAGGCAACTGTAACACAGTGGAAAGTATTTGTGTATCTAATCATAGAAAAAATACAGCAAAAATATGAGATTATAACCTTATGAGACCACTGTCATATGCAGTCTGTCATTATGCAGCAAATGACTATACACAATTTGTGGGGCTCAGTGCCAAGGAAAAATGAGACACCCATTGTTCAAAAATTATCAACAATTTCGAGGGGGTGCTAGAAGAGCATTTGACCAAGTAAAGAGCTCTTTTAAGTGCCGGGAACTTTGCAGCTATGTAGCTCACATATTTACCAGGTTCTGTAAGCATGCATCTTGCTGCTTATTCTGTCTTTATTGCTCACTAAATTATAAGCTCCTTAAAGGTAGAGTCTTTTTGTCCTACTCCCCATTACTTCTTCAGGAAGTAGCACTTTTCCTTGCTCGTGATTATTACTCAGAAAATATCTGTCAATTCAATTCTCCATTCTGAGAAAAATAAATCACAATGTGGCCACTAGTTTTCGGGCAACACCTGCAAAAAGAGAGGATTTGTCCACATGTAATTGGACACCTCCAGGACTAAGATTAAATTGAAGCTTCTTTTAATCTATAACCATTCCTAAATTTATTAAGGATATTAAAGGTATGCATTATAAAATCTAAAATTATTTGTAGTAAGAGCAATTATTAAAATATAAATATTATATATATATATATATATATATATATATATATATAAACTATAGAATTACATGAAAATGAATAATAATAATAATTCAAACCCTTCCAAGTATTTCAGTGGAATGTGGATACTGCTGTGTTGGTCATTGAGCTGCAATGACCTCCAGTACCACAGTGCTTTGTGCAGGCTGGGTGCAAAGTTTCAGGGAGTACTAGATTTAGCCTTACGCAGATAATTTGTTTCTTTCTTAGTCTATTTGCATTCCTTCCCTATTTTGTTTTTTACTTAAATAACTTATTTCTAAAGGATTCATGTCAATGCCCCCTCCTCAGTCCACTTGGGATTTTAGATTCACTCTGCTTTTCCTACATTCTCTTGAATTTGCTGCCCCAAATACCTATCCAAACTCTGTAGATGGATAAAGGATTCTAGAATACAGAAGACATTCAGGTTGTAGATAGAGTTTGGGGAGGAAATAGAAGCCACATGAATTGAGAAGTTTGGCAGGTTGCCTAAAAACACAAATAAATTGAAATAGGAATTGGTATCCAAATACCGATCCCAAACTCTGCAGTTCGACAAAAAGAGGGGAACTTTGAGAATGTTTAATGCAGCACAAGATTGTGGAACGTAAAGGTCTCAGCTAAGTGGTCCAAGGTGTGCCATTTCTCTCACTTCCTCCTCCCTCCTCCTCTTCCTCTACCTCTCTATGCCTTGTTTTTTACGCCTGCAAAATGATATACTGGGACTCTACAACTCTGATGTTCTTTCCAGCTTAAGCACTGAATCATGTGCCTGTCAGTAGAAGAGGCTGGGCCTCAAGAGAGAAGCAGAAGTCAGATAAATGAAAGGGCAAGGGGAGGGAGGACACTGAGAAAGACCTGGCCTAAGCGAGTGCTCTGCACGTAGATGACTGTCAGTGAGCCTGCCCTAGTGACCCAGCTGCTGTGCCACAAACATGGCCTGAGTGTATAATGTGCCAAGCTCTGTTCTAAGAGCTTCTTGTGTATCGATCATTTACTCATCCCAACAATCATTCTTATTTTATTGATAGGGAAATTACATCCATGGCTAGTTAGTGATTGATTCAGGATTCCAAAACCATTCAGTTTGACCTCATGTTATTCCTGGGTCCCCATGATTAGGAAATCTCTAAAATTGCATTTTGAAGAATTAGGGCTCATGAATTCTAGCACAATTTTCTCCTTTAGACATTTTTTGAGAACAACTGGTGCTCTTTGGAAAGCACAATGCACATGAAGATATAATTTTTACAAAATTTAAACAGGAAAGGAGCTACTAAATGACAATGGATGAGAAAGATATCTTGAGAAAGATATCTTGTTACTTATTTTCTGGACCTCTTATTCCTGCAGAAGACTACATTCCATCTCCTTCCTTTATTTCTCCTGCTGTATAATTTTTCACAGGCTTTGTTCTACACACTCATCATCTTTGGTATTCCTTTATATAGTTTTCTTTTTTTTTTAATTCCCTGTGTCTCTTTCAGCAGACTGAATAAGGTAAAATTCCTCTAGTTCTCCATTCAATAATACTTTAAAAAATGATGCCTGATTATTAAACGCCAGCATTGCCACATTGTGGAATGATTGTTCACAATGAACTTTTTAATTTGCACCATGAGAACTATCCCTCTCTTTCATGCCATTTATTTTTTTCCCATGCTTATCTTTATTAACTACAATTGTCTGCAGCTGCTGAATTTACCATTTATCCTACCTCAGATTTCAATCCAATCTTGTCACTTAAGGAGGTGTATAATATATATAAGGCAGTTTGGCATATCCTGATGCCTCCTGGGGTAAATTTACTGCATTTATATAAAATGGGAAAAGATAAGTCTTATTCTGTCCTCTTGGAAGCTTCCCAGTAATCTAACATGGAAATATGTCCAACCTACTTTACAAGGGTCATTGCAACATTACCTACTAGCGACAATAATGTCATCATGTGCTGTAACAAGTTCTTCATATTGACTAAATTACTTGATCTTCACAATAAATTTACAAAGTAAGTATTTATATCCTCACTTTGAAGACAAGGAGGGTTTAAAAGTTATATAACTTGGCATTTTCATGCCCTTGATATGTGATAAAGCTTATTTGAATCAGGTTTTCCTGACTTCATCCCAATGTTACTATAAATAAAAGCAGCATAGCCTAAACAATGACCATGTCCTCAATCATCCTCACCACAAAAACACACATATCCTTTTAATAATTGTAATGCCACTGCAATGTTAAAAAAAAAAAAAAAAAAAGATGAGGTCCTAAATAACATCCTATTCAAAATTTCAGGGTCATGGTCAGCTGAAAACATTGTAAACATAGTTGATTCAATGTTACTGTCAAATTCTACCAGAAAACTAGCTGTGGTCTCTATATTTTCCTAATTACTTTGTACTATAAGTAGAATATCATCCATTTTATGGATGACAATTCTGTTTATAGATTGAAATAACAAATAAGATAGAATGTATTTAGCTCTCCTTGAACTACCTGTATTTCTACCTTATGAAAAAATCTTATACATCAAAACCTTGCTTTTTACAAATCCATAATTCAAAAATACCCTTGAATATAATCTGTTTCCCTTAATCAAATAACTCAACTCATGGTTTACTTGCAAGAGTATTCTAGATACAACTTTATTAATTTATTCTTCCTCTCTCATCTTGCATTTTTAGCAGATGCAGTACAACCATGAGAAAAGACAAATTGCTACAAAAAGTAGGCTTAGAGTAGGAAATACTATATTGTTAAATTTAAAATAGAACATAGGGTGCTTATTTTGATATTTAAAATACAAATATCAATTATCAATAAAGAACTCATAGAATCACATGAAGTCATCAAATGATCATGATGAAAAGCAGAAATTTTATCCCTTTTAATATTGAATAAAATAATTCTGCAACCATATACATAGTATAACTTGTGATTTTGCTTTAAACTTATTTTTACATTACCTTTGATTAAGAATTTAATCTCCACAGTATTAATTCTGGTTTACCATTCTGGACAATTTAAATTATTAATAGGTGTACAACCGAAGACTTAGAACAACTCTGAATACCAGAGGCTTCATCAAAATATATATAGCTATAAGCAGTCATGCTACAACTTCTATTTTGAAATTTTGGAGTAAGAAAATTAAGATATAATACATCAATTTTACCCCATAATTTTTCAGCAGACAATGAGGAGGAACTATTATGGTAATTAAATAGCCAGAGAGATTCAATTATAAAGGAAGATTAAGAAAATAAACATGTAGAAGTTGGCTTGGTGACCGCTGAGAGGGGATATGGGTGATTGTTGTCAGATTTGAATGACACCCTCAAAGATGAACATTAATAGTTTACCATCTGGAAATGGGCAATAGAATTGAAAAGGAACATTCAGAAAAATCAATAATAATGTAACATGTATCTTTTGTGTATTGTAGAACTGTCCTTATAAAAAATAAGATAGGTCAGTTTTCCTAATTTTAAGAGCAGTCATTTTTGTAAATAAGCATATCATGCTCTTTTTATTTTTGTTAATCAGACATGTTTAAATATAACATGTATGATTTTACCATTTTAAGTCATATTAAAATATATCTTACATGGCATTCTTCAAAATTAGAAATTTGTAGTTGGTAAAACAGCCATTTCTTCTCTACATTATTTTAGTAATTAAAAAATACAGAATAATCAGCATAAAATTTGTCACCCCATGCATTTTAACTTAAAAATGAATGTGTACTAGCTGTACTATTAGCTAATGGTTTATAAAACAAGGATCGTAAAACACAGTAAGTCACCAAATCAGTACAGCATTCCTATCTCTTAGGTAGAGGGTTTCTGTTAGGTTCAATGTCATTTACTCTCCCTGTTAATGTTCTGGAAAGAGGCAGTAAATATGACATTTGTTACTTTCATATTACATTGAAATGTGTACTGGGAATACAATTTATTTCAGAAGCAAATATTAGACTACCTGTAGAAGCACTGGAAAGTAAATATAGATAGTTAAGTATAAAGATAACAATAAATTAGGATGTTTTCCAGAAGAGATGGTAGCAAAATGGGTAATGTCATATGGGACTTGTATGCCAGACTAGATCCCATAAGCCTCATTAGTAATGCTGCATGTAATGCTACTCAGCCACCTCAATGTCAAACATGCTTGAAAAGAATTAAGAATCATCAATATACTACGGAGCTACAGATTTTCTTCTATAAAATATAATTGGCACCATTTCTGTGAAAGTGACTACAAATGGCATTCAAAACTAGAAGAAGACTAGGTGGTAAAACCCACAGTACATCAGCAGGTAGAAGGTAGGACACCCTGTACTGTCGTACGCTTTAATATGATGATCACTGTCATGAGGCTAATGCTAGCTTTTGCTTACGGTGCCTCTACCCTCACGATGTTTGGCACCAACGTCTTCTGTTTCTGAGCTGTACAGTATTAAATATGGTGAGGGGGTAGCATAGTAGGAGCTAGAGGAGCTAAAAGTCAACTCTTGGAAGGACAGGTACTGCTTCTGAAGAAAAAAGCTTAAAGGTCAGTGACTGCATGAAAGCATTCTTACCTTGTGCTTACGTTCACAAGCACATGTAAACTTTTTTTGGTGGTGGAGGGTGGCGGGGTCAGGGGGCACTGAAAATTCACTCAAGGAGTGCATCTGTGGAATATAGAATCCCTAGGTGCTAGAAAAACAGTGGTGAACAAGACAGAAGAAAATCCTGCTCTCACGCATTTTCCTACTGAGTAGATGCTTTAGACAATTATACAGAAGATAACAATAAAGAATTATGAGTGCTGTACAGGATGCTCAGAAAACCAATAACAGGTTGGCCTAGGGGACCCAAGAATCAAGGAAAGGTGTTCCTGACAAAATGTCAATGAAACCTAAAGGGCTTACTTACTCCCTAACTGAGATCCAGACATTACAAAATCTGTTCTAATACTTAAAAAAAAAAAAAAAAAAAAAAAGAGTTTGACTCTAGTTTTGCTTTTTAACAGGTTGAACAAGTTAGGTCAATCAAAATGGTAAATGGGTTTTGAAATCCACCTATCTTCAAACTATGTTTAATAGTTAGATTTCTATACTCTCCTAATCCCCTTCTTTAATTTCTCTGATTATTTGACTGAGCTGTCGCATATTCCAAATAAAAATTATTCAATAGCAACTGAAATATGTTTGTGAAGAAATTTCAGAAGAAAAAAACAGCTTAGGGCATTAACTCAGAGCAGCAATTTTCAAATTTTGAGTACATGAAATTCTTTATGGTACTTAATACAATTTCTGCTCCTGCACCACTCCTAATAAAATTCTGATTATGGAGGTCTGCGGCTGGGTTCGATATGTTGTATTTTAAACCAGAACCCAGATTTATTTTGATGCAGGTATTGCAAAACCACACCATGAGAAATACGCAATTTAGAGGATGTGTTAACAGAGTTAGCCACTCTTATTTGAAGACAGCAGAGATAATTTATTATCTTCTCTCATTTTCTCTCTCTTTCCTTCATCAAAATCCTACTTAATCCACAGGAATTGGGAAGAAGTTTCTCTATACATAGTCTAAACCTTATTCATAAGCATGAAGAGAGAAAAAAAAAAACAGTATTTCCCAGCCTGGCTTCACATTAGAATAATCTGGGGAATTTTTAAAAAATTACTGATACCTGGCCTCCATTCCTAAAGACACGATTGTGTCCCCAGTAGTGTTTTAAGTTCCCCAGGTGATTCTAATGCACATCAGGGCTGCCAATCACAGGCAAACATGAAAGACAAGCTATCCAGCATTCTCTTTGTTACAGTTTCTTTGTTAAATGCTATAGTGTCTATACATAGATACATGTTTCTTTAATAGTAACATCATTTGTAAATGTTGATAGTAAACCCAATGACTAATCACTCTAAGGGCATGAAAGGAGAATCAGGATTACAATTTTGAGCTGCTTAGTTTAACGCCTGTGTTTATTTTTAATTAGTTGATTTTCTTTTTTACCCTCAATACAAATTGTTTGTTATTTTTTATATTTAACCTGTACTCTGTAACAACCCTGAATCACCTCTCCAGTGAAATATGCTTCTGCATGGTGGTGTAGCCTTCCAGCCAAAAGTTCTATTTTAGAGATACAATTCTTCAGTGTGTAGTACTTGGCATACAGTATGTACTCAATGTTAGGTTTTAAAATGGCCTTTCTGGTAGTGTTTTGCAAGCATATGAATATTTGCTGTATTTTGAACGTTGCTGCCTTCTAAAAGTGTGGCAAATGGAAAATGAAAGTGTTGACACTAGAAATGGTAAAACTGAAACAAAGCTGGCATTATTAGGTAGCCCAAATGAAATATATTCTTAGTCTCCAAGGCACATTCTTTTGTCATCTGCTAATTTACTTTGTGTTAAGAGAAAGATTAAACCAAAGAATATACATAACATCATCGAACTCTCCCTTTGAAACTCACATGTAAATATGAGGTTTAGTGTGAGAACAAAAGAGAAATTTAGATATTGCTTTAAAAATTCACATTTTTAAAAGTCTGGTAAGATACCTTCAACATTATTGTAGCATTCTACTCCAATCCTGTGTAAAAGCTAGTATTTGTTTATTCTCTCCTAGCAGACTGTAAACTCCATGAGACCAGGTGCCTTGTCTATTTTTTTTTTTTTTTTGCTTCCATATTCTCAGTGCCTGGAATAGCATTTATTTATCAAAATAATAAAGGAAACCACAAGAGGAAGCCTAATCCTTAATGTTAAACTTGGTTCCTTCATTCTAAGATTGTAATCTCCTATGACCTAGACAATAATACATTGAGCTAAAATTTATCCTAATTTTTACATGTAACCCATTATATTATTATGTGCACAATTGTTGGGCCTCAGGAAACATACCCCAAGGTGAAGGCCTCAGAAGCAAAAGATTTTCTCTTATCTTCTGCTGCCCTCCTATTTCTCAGTCCCATTCTCCTCCAAGGCTAGCCACAGAAACTAGAATTCCTCTTCCCCAAGGTGAGTCATAGAAACCAGAACCCCTTTTTCCAAAAGCCAGCCATAAAATCTAAACATATTACACTAACTTTCCCTGTGCTCTCTCTGTGTAAAAACTCTACATAAAAAAATTCTGACCTACCTTGTGTGACGTGGGTCATAAGACACCCCCATTTCAGGGAGGGTCCTGCCTCACACCCAGAAGGAAGGAATGCTGCCCAGTGAGGCCAAGAAGAATCTTGACAGTTACTGGGCCTTCCCACCGAGTCTGTTAGTGTTTGCTTACACTCTTTTCCTCTAATCATGTTTCTAAGTGTGTCTGTATTTTGCTGAAGTTAAACATAAGAATGGACAACTTCTCCTGTATCTTTGGGTCCTTATTCTGAAGGCTTCTGTATACATATTAAATACATTTGTGTGCCTTTTCTCCTATTATTCAATCTGCCTCATGTCAGTGATTTTCAAGGAATCTCCAGGGAGCCATGGGCCGTGACCACCACTATATATATGCTAAAAAATATACTATAACTAGAGATGGTTAGCTTTGCATATGTAAATCTCTTTTATAATGTAAGTCTATTACTAAAATTTTGCACATTTGACTTTCATAAATATTTAAGAGACAGATAGTAAGAAAGGGAAGCCCCTACTTCTTGTGGTTTTATTACAAGAAAACTGGTAAAATATTTATTGAGATACTGGCAACATGCTCCATAATGGATCAAATAAATTAATGTGTTAGCACTTTTATGATATGGAAGTGATATGGTTTGCCTGTGTCCCCACCCAAATCTCATCTTGAGTTGTAACTCACACAATTCCCACATGTCACTGGAAGAACATGGGGGGAAATGATTAAATTTTTGGGACGGATATTTTCTGTGCTGCTCATGTAATAGTGAATGAGTCTCACGAGATCTGACGGTTTTAAAAAGGAAAGTTTTCCTGCACAAATTCTCCTTTTGCCTGCTGCCGTCCATGTAAAGCTTGCCTTCCTCGCCTTCCTTCCATGAATGTGAGGCCTCCTCAGCCACATGGAACTGTAAGCCCATTGAACTTCTTTCTTTGGTAAAATTACCCAGTTACAGGTATGTTTTTATCAGCAGTGTTAAAATGAACCAATAAAGAAAGGCTATGAAGATAGAGATTCTGAGTCATGGGTATGTGGAGAATATCCAAATGACTCTGACAAGAAAATCAAGCTAATTGATAGATGGAGGCAGCCTTTAAGGATAACTTGTGCTGGATGCCAAAAAGAACTAGAAATTTCACAGGGAATTATGGAATCAATGTGAGCTACTGCATAATAAAGTAAAAAAAATTCTGATAAGGTACCTAAGATGTATTTACAAAATCTACTCTCAGTATGTTACTGCTTCAAATTTCCTCCTGATGCCTCCATATTTATTAATGGCATCAGCAACTTGGTTTGATATTTTGATGTCATATCTCCTCAAGTTTCTTCTGAAATTTCTTAGAACCTAATTCTCCTCTTTGTTTCCTGACTGGCATCTGAATTTACTGCTCTTGGCTAAAGCCTCAGTAACTGTAATTGGACTACTCCCTTCCCTGGATTGCCCAACACCAAACATCATCCAAACCTTTGCAGAAGTTAATCTCACTAAAATGGATTTGAACACATTACAACTTTGCTTATAAACTTTTGAGGTTTTCTACTGTCCACAGGAAAATGTCCAAATTCCGTGGTATTTCTTAAGTCATTCTGCCACATCTGGTCCTGTAACCACACTTAGCTGCTCGATAATCCCTGAACACATCACACACTTTCTGCCCTTTTTCTTTAATCATATTGTTCACGCTACTGCTGGTGTGGCACGCTTTACCCTTGCCTGTATGATGGACTCCTACCATCACAAGAGCAACTCAGCATGCCACCCCTTCTAGAAAATCATTCTAGATTCACAGACAGAGTTATTCCTTCCATTCTTATATCCCTTGACTCAGAATATCTGGGTCCACATCTTGATGCCACTGTTTATAATCTAGATTTCCTTAGGAAAGCACAAGAAACAAGGCCGCTGTTATTTCCAAGAACCTGACTCAAAGAATGGTTGTGAGGATTATATGGGTTAATAGAGGAAACCACTTAAAATAGTGCCTACAAAATAAGTATTTAATAAATGATATTAATTTTATTTTCAAAACCAATCTATAGGCTTTTTAATGTTACACTGCCCTGAGACAGTCTTCTCATGCCAAACTATAAACTAACATGGGATGTTGACTAAAAGTCAGTGTTTTGTTTGTATTTGGGTTTCTAGTGCCAAAGCAGTATCTGGAATAACTCAGTTTTCAATATTTACTTAGTGCCCATTATTTATACAATTTGATGCTACAGCTAGATTTACAGAGATAAATGTGATTGTCCCAATATTCTAGTAGCTCATAATATATTTTTGGAAGTGAATAATATAGAGACTGCTAGAAATTATGCTATTTGTTTTCAAAACCAAATGCCAACTAACCATAGAAACTCTTCAGTCCAAAGACAGTGTGAGATGTCAAGGCAGGCACAATCCCTGAAAATAGAAGGAATTGGGGACTATCCTTGAAACAGAAGAACTTAGAAGGATAAAATGATGTTGTATCCTAAAGAAGGTATGTTAAGTGGCCAACACTGGGTAAAATTGGCATGGAGGTAGGGATGACCATGGTTAGATTGATTGGCTTAGGCAGAGGTTTTTGTAGTATCATAGTATAAAACAGTAGTTAACAACTATAATGCTTATAGGCAGTTGAAGAAAATGAGTGAAACAGGTGAGGTATAAGGCAATAAGAATGTGGGACTTCTGACAAACTAGAGGGATGACCCCAGAAGAAAGGAGGCAGCTTCTCCTCAGCTGTAATGTAACTGTTGTCCCCTGGGGATGGGTCCCAAGGTAGCTGGGGCACATGCTTTAAAAAATGAGATCTCTTCTGATTTTTAACTAGGAGTAACTACTTTCAACATTTCATAAAACACTGAGTGAATCCAACAAATTATCCTTACCAAAGACTCCTGGCTGCCAGTTAGTAGCTCTTTGGAAAAGTTTGATGTGGCCCCACGTACGTCTAATTCCCAGTGGGGACATTTATAAATCACAGGTTAGTAGGGAGCTATTGAAGGCTTTTGAGCAGAAATGTTAAGTGCTCAGAAACGCTTTAAGCAGATTTTTCCAGGAAATTGTTTGCAAGATGGATTATTAAAAAAAAAAAAAAAAGTCAAGATGCAAAATGTCCAGTGTGGAAATTATTGTCCTAATCCAGGTGTGAGGCATGAAGGCCCAAACTAAGATGTTAGCTGTGGGAGTATAAAGGGAGTGATAGCAGGTTCAAAGTAAACCACTTGAGCTTCTCTCTAATTTTAGCTGATTCAAATTAGGTTTTTGTCCGCCCAAGTTGTGCTAATTACTCCCATTTCTCTTATTTCTCCTTTAATCAAGGGATTTACATAAGTGAGCTCATTAAAAGAAAGTCATGCCTCACAAAATGAACCTTGCCATTCTGTGTAATAATTATAGCACAAAAGGAAAGGTTAATCTGATTATATATAATAGGATAAACAGAACATTTTCAACATCTGTGCCGAGTTGTCCTGAATGTTTCTACGTCCCCTAACAAGTCACATATGATTTTCAGTAAAAGTCATTTTTGCATTCGTGGCTTTAAATATTAGAAAAGAGTACGTATAAGCAGTTATTTCTAACCTAAGAAAAGAACATCATATTTTAAAATGCACAGGTGTTATAAGGAACCTTTTGGCTAAAGATTGTACATACTGTTACAAAGACAACCAAGAAAGACAAATCTGTGCTTACTGTTTGGTGATAAAGCATAATTACCTGAATTTCCCTCTCCAGAGTGTTAAATTAAAAGGCAGTGGTTAATCTATGGCTCATGTTAGCCTGTTTTTATGTATTAATAACACAATGATTATGGGTAATTCTCTTTTTTTATGAAATTAAAAGCTTTCACAAGAACATCATTCATCTCAGTGATGATTTGCATTACTTCCAGTACAGAGAGAAAACCATTATGGACGTGTGCCAAGGCACTTTGGATTGTCAGCTCATTCTTTGAGTTTTAGGGGGATATTATTTTTAATTTTGAAGTCCTTTCTTTCAACTCCCACATACCAATCCCTGTCTTGAGCTCTCTGAAATGAATCCTGCAGCTAGCAATATCAACCAGAGTCATTTCATCCTTAAATCACACATCCTGAGCTTAGCACCTCCCACAGTGATACTGCTGAGGATGCATAAAACAGAAACCCTGGTGCAAAAAACAGAAACTCTGAAGGGGGTTACATTGGCCTAACTTGCTTTGTTCATTTGCCAATAAGTTGGCTATCTCAGTTTCAGACAGTAACTTAATTTTCTAAACCATACTGATATACTCTGATGTAAGAAAATCTCTCATTATGAAGGATGTATGAAGTTGCTACCCTGTTCTAACACTTTTTAACATTTTCTTCTCAATATTTTGCTGATTTCTTGCCACCTCCCAAGTCTCTAGTGATTCTGATGAGAGATTTTACATATAGTTTAATGGCAGAAACTCAGAGTCAATTAAAAATAAGCCAAGTAAGTAGTCCATTTTAATGAGAAAAATGAAAAACGAGGAACTCAAAGGATTGTTAAGTAATATAATGTTCTTGGTGAACGACTTATTTGCATTAATGCTTAGATCAGGAATATTTTTGAAAGTACTTTCAGTGTCATGATACACGGATTTTATTCCATTGCGTTTCTGTTCCATTTCATTTACTAACCTTTTTCTTATTCAAAATGGTATCAGTTAAAATGCTTTATTAAGCAGAACTTCTCTACTTCTCATGTAAGGGTGGTTTAAAAGATCAACTTGAAACACAACACGATATTCTGAAGTGCCTTCTCAATCATCAAAGAAGTATGTACACTTTTATTATCTAATTCATTTTATTCAACGTAACATATAAAACCCTCCAGGTTCCTGAATTTGAAATTTAAGATTTCAACTATTCTTAAGGCCCTTAGAGAACCAAATAAGTTCAATTGCTTCTTGCTCCCCACTGCTCCCCCATTGCAGCCCCACGTCTTCCTACCCTAGGCGTTGTGTAGCATGCATAATGCATATTGAGTCTGTACTTTTTCTCGCTTGTTAAAAATAAGCTTAGCAGTCATCTCAGACTAGACGCCTGAAAGCATCTGATTCATACTTTCTTCCTCACATCTTTGGTGTCCGGGCAGTAGTCTCTTCTAATCACATGCCTTCTCTCCAAGGATCCACCCATATCTTCCCATGTCATCAACAATTATCTGGCATAATTGCCTATATCTCTATTTCAGGCTGTTCATATGAGCTCCAAATTCCTATTTTCAGTTGCTTATTGGACATTTTCCTTTGGTACTAATCTGATGATTCAAACTCAAAGGACATAAAATTGAGTCCCTTTTATCCTCTCATCTCAAAGCTGTACCTTATAGATTACTGGTTATGTAGCAGACAGTTAATACTTTTTTTGAGCCAAAATATCTGCACTTTGGGGAGTTTACCATGTACCAAGTACTAATCTAAACTACTTACACACACCACCTTACTTAATTCTTACAACAAACGATGAGAAAATACATTATTAACCTCATTTACAGGGAAAATTGAGGCAAAAACACATATAGTTTAAACCCAGGTAGTTTGACTATATTTTAAGTGGCTCTATAATCAGAAAAGAAAAGATAGGCTTGAATATCAATTTTTGCTATGTGACTTTGAGCAAATTACCTTTTTGTTGAACTTCAATTTCACCATCTATGGAATGGATCATCATATTTCCTCACATAGTTTATATGGAGAAAGCCCTTTATATAGGGTAATCAATCCTTCTCAGTTTACCAGAGCCTCCCTCAACTTCAGCACTAAACATTCTAGGTACCAAAATCTCCTGAGTCCTGGAAAAATTATGGAGGTAGGCCACTCTACCTTTCCATGTAGGTAGTGCTTAATGTTCTTTTTCCCACTCGAACCTGTTTACTAACACATTATGCTAATGCTACAGCTGTAAATGTTATTCTACCAATTCCTTCTCATGGTTTCTTCTCCAGGAAGAATGAACTAAAAAATGTAACTACCATTTAGTCAGTGCTTACTGTGTTCCAGATGCTATTCAAGAACTCAGACTTTATTTTCATTTCACAGATGAACTGTAAAGGCTTAAGGAACTTAAGTGTCTCTTTCTAGTATTCCAATGATACTGGTAGGTAGAGGAACAGGTATTGAAATACAGGTCTTTTTAACTCCAAACAGATGCCAAGATTTTAAATATAATCATGACTTTCCTGTTCCTAAAATATTTCTTGGCTGCCTAAACTCAATAGCATGCCATTCAATGATGATCATATTCTGCCCCCAACCCACATTTCCAGATTTATTGTTCTTGTAATTAGTATAATAGATTCAGCTTCACCATTTGATAAAAACTTGTTTCTGTTTAAATATGAACATGACTAAGTATAATCAGGAAATATTCATGCTTCCCATCCTATAAACCTATATGGAAATTTAGGTAAGCTCGCATGAGTAGAGTCCAAAATCTTCACAATGACCCTGGAGACTCTTCATACTATCACGATTCCCTACAATGCAATCTTTTCTAATGTATGCTATCTTTCATTCTCAGTGGAACACTTACTTTACCTCAATGCTGAGGAATAAATTAGGACACTTTCAAGTCTTTATGACCTTGCTCATGCTGTGCCTTTTGATTGGATTGTCTTCTCTGCCATGTAAATTGCTCACATTCTTCAAGAGGGCAGACAATGAGGCACAGAAGAGAGACTGTGTATCATTCATCTTTATGTTTTTAGTACCTAATGCTATGTAAGGTGTTTAGAAAACCCTCAGTAAACATTTTTGTATTCAATTAAATGCATCGATTGTAGTTACCAAGCAGTGACAGAACTGGACTAAATTCCACAACGCAACGCTTAGTGTGGTGAGTTTCCTGTTATAACAACCTGCTTCCAAGTTCTCTGGCAGACTGAAGAAAATAAATTAAATCATGTTTTCCTCCATTTCTTAGAAAATAATTAGAGCTGATCCTTGGCATTGCTATGCAGAAGGAAACTATTCAAAAGCAGAATGCATTCAAAGGCAGAAAGCAATGTGATCTTCAGAACACACAAATGTGATAGTTTAATTCTTTGATATTCTCTCTTAATATCTTGTTTGGCCAAAAAAGTATGCATTATGTAAAATTCTTATAGCCTCAAAAAATTAAGAAACATTTTTAATCACTTCAGAATTCATTACATCTATAAATTAACACTAATATTTAATTCTAATCACTAAAACTAATAACAATATTTGATTCTATTCTGATAATTTTGAATTTCTATTTTAGGCAAAGAACTATTATCACCAGACTTTTTATCGGCCAATGTACATACTATCCATTATTTCAATTCATTCCTCTACCCCCTTATCAAAAGACAATCAAATTACCAAATATAACCAACAAAAGTAATACAGAGGCCAAGCAAACATGAATGAATGATAAATTATGGGTCTCTGAATATATACTAGTATCAGGAACATCAGTGAAATTTAAGTGCATTCACATTAATGGCCATAGGTATAGGGACTATGACTTGACCTTCTGGAATCTGTGATGGTTTTGTTTATTGTACACTATCCCTTACATTTAATATTACTAGACTCACACAGGCTAAATATTACAGTGACAGTGAAAGAGGCAAATGTCAAATTTTACCATGGATCTCTCTTTTCTATTCCTCATCCTGAACCCCCAATGACTATGTACAAAAAGTCCTCCTGTTCTCAGCATCCTTGATTCAGCCATAAAAATACATTCCTAGAAAGGATCTGATACCAATTCTCCATATTGTATTGTGAATTTGTAGTATTATCATTCCTGGGAATATATGGTCTTTGAGATTCACTTCTGATGAATATTAGAAATCCTCTATTTAAGGGATTTGGGGCATCAGAGAACTGTTGTGGCAAGTTTCTAGAGGCACTCTTGCAATTACTGCACTCACAGGGCTGTGAAAACTGGTTGTGTCAGCACCACTATTGAAAATACGTGTTCTTTATGTCCTTTGGTCAAAACAAATTTATTCAGTGTATGCCATATGTCAAGCACTTCATTATGTCCTGTGGATGCAGAGATAAACGGAGTGTGCAGTCTAGTTAAGGGGACAAATGTAAGAACATGTGATCCTTATGCCATACAATGACTGCGATAAAAAAGGCAGGTGTAAAATGCCATGGAAGCAGGAGACAGCCTGCCAGACTCACTCAGCAACAGGTATTTATGAAGACCCAACAACTTGATGGGCATTGTTCTAGGTGTTACATTTGTGTACTAAGACTATTTTTAAATTAGAAAGTGGAAATCTTCCAACGCTTGCCACAGATTTCCTTTTTACATTCATAGCAGTCTTTGTGTTGCTTCAATCAGCAGTTTTGAAATAACGAAGAAAAGTGCCTTCTAGCAGGCAAATTAGTTTAAGCAACTTTCAGAACTCTGATGTTAAGAAAATGGTGGGGAGTAAGGCACAAAAAAAAGGTTTCTCATACAATTATTCCACACATGCTCCTGCTGATATTTTCTAGAAACATCTCCATTCAAAATTAATTGCACATGTTCACCTATGTAAAAAACCTGCACATCTTGCACATGTATCCCAGGACTTAATATAAATTTTTTTAAAAAAACAACAAATCACAAAATTAAATCTATTTATATAAAATGTATTTATGCCTAGATTATGTAATAATATCACAGGGGCGATAGAACAACACGGATGCCTTCTGGATCCCAGAGAGCACCTCCTTCTTGCAGGCTACTTTTAACAGGGGTCAAATGAGCAGCAGGCAGAGTTCGTTTCTCCCTTTAGAAGTTCTTGGGAGCAGGACAGTAGAAAAGGGACACACCTATGACTGGTGTAAGCACACACATACTGACACACACTTACACTCTATTTTTAAATAATTAATACAAATAATAAAGGATGCAATTTCTGGACTACTTTCCCCAAACTTCAAACAATTCCTCCTGCTGATATTTTAAATATTCTATAATGTTACTTTGAATTACTTTTCATTATAGTCATAATGATCACCTGTGATAGACTGAATTGTGTCTCCCCAAAATTTATATTTTTAAATCCTAGCACATCAGAATGTAACTGTTATTGGGCACAGTGTCTTTAAAGACGTAATGAAGTTATAATGAAGCCTTTAGGGTGGGCGCTAATCTAACCTGACAGTACTGTTATAAGAAGAAATTTGGACCAGTGATTCATGCACAAAGAAAAGGGCATAGTAAGCAGCAGCCATCTGCAAGCCAAGGAGAGAGTCCTCAGAAGAAACCAAACCTGCTAATACCTTGATCTCACAGCCTCCAGAACTGCGAGAGAATAAATTTTGTTGTTTGTTAGCCACTCTGTGGCATTTCATTATGGCAGCCTTAGCAAATTAACACATTATCCTATCAATGTATAACTTTTATAATCTTTTATTTATTTATTTATTTATTTATATTTATTTATTTATTTATTTTCAGACGGAGTTTCGCTCTTGTTACCCAGGCTGGAGTGCAATGGCGCGATCTCGGCTCACCGCAACCTCCGCCTCCCGGGTTCAGGCAATTCTCCTGCCTCAGCCTCCTGAGCAGCTGGGATTACAGGCACGCGCCACCATGCCCAGCTAATTTTTTGTAGTTTTAGTAGAGACGGGGTTTCACCGTGTTGACCAGGATGGTCTCGATCTCTTGACCTTGTGGTCCACCCGCCTCGGCCTCCCAAAGTGCTGGGATTACAGGCGTGAGCCACCGCGCCCGGCTATAATCTTTTAAAAAATGACCTCTTTTGGAGAATGTGCTCCACTCTCACAACCCAGTCACCTCCCAAAAGCCCCCATCCATATCTAAATACCATTACACTGAAGATTAGGCTTCCACATATAAATTTTGGGAGGACACATTTAGTCTATAGCAACCAGCATTGCTTTTGTATGAATACTATTTCTAAAATTTAAATTGAATACTATTCTTCTTATATTACGATCACAATCCTTCTTAATCTATTGTGTATTTTCCTATTCTTTACTCTCAAAATGTCAGATTTTAAAAGTTTCTCCTTCTACGTTGTCTTTTAAATATACTTAGGAGGATAAATACTGATTTCTTTTTAATTGGGAAAACCTAGCAGGAACTATACTGTCAGAAAATACTAAACATTATCATCATTTATCTTGACAAAACACCTCCAATAATTAAAGAGTAAAGAGTGTCTACCTTGTACTGTCACAGTAAAGTATAGAATTTCAGTGGGCTTTTGAGCATGGAAATGTGATGCATTTCAGGGTTAGGTTTTTCCACTCAAGTGCATCACCTGTGGTTCTATCTATAAGGGTTGAAATAATAGAACAAGAGCCATTCTGGATATTGCAAAAAGATCTGTTTCATGGAGGAAATACTAATGATTTCCAAAATAAAGCTTAACTTGAAACTATTTAAAGTCAGGGATTCAGATATAAAAGGAAAAATAAAATACAATGAAAAGATTCTCCAACTAAGATTTAGAACAACGGATACAGGTTATGGAGGACGGAGATTTACCTGAAAGTGACTTTTGGTTATCACTACAAACAGGTCATCAGGACATCCATTAACGTGAGAGCTTAGCCATGATAACAATGACCTAATTTAATGAACACTTTCACTTGTTCTGTATCAATAAACTATCATCAAAGTTAAAATAGATCCTTTTCTCCATTAAATTGATTTTGTATAATTATTTTCTTCTTATATTTGTTCCAGGAGTAACGAGGGAAAATATATTTCACACCCTATATATGCCTAGTGAATCTCACTGCTTCTCCAGCATGTTCTAGGAATATTCTTACCCTTTCATCCCTAGTCTTTCGGACAATTACAGTGCCTGTCAGTTCTCTTAATTTTACCATCACTTATTTATTCCTGCAATTTAATCGGGATGTTAACCCTAATGAAAAAGCATACTTAAAACTCCTCACGGGTGGTCCCTGGTACCACCCATGCATGGTGTGCCAACCCAGCCACAGATGACTTGGCAGGTAGCATACATCTGACCTGAGCTATACAACCACATTTTCTCCAGGGAATATTAGAATTGGAACCAGGAGAAGTCAAGCAGTTCAATTAGACTAATAATACAATCTGCAGATAGATTAGTTTGGCTATCAAACGTGCAGAAGCAGAGGAAAAGGAACTGCAGAGTAGGAAGGATGAAGCAGAACTGCAAAGAGAGGCATAGAGGAGATACCATGTGGAGACATTAGAAGAGCGCTAGAGAGTGAGCACGAGACAGCAGGACCCACGGAGAAAGTAGCTGCCTCAGCAAATGACAGTTCCCTAGTTGCTGGTTGGAGGCTATCAAGAAATGCATCTGTTCTTGCATTTCTAGCAATACCCCTTATTCTTTAAAATAAAATTCCTTTTAATATAGATGTTAAACTTGCATAAAATATAAAATTCACGAAAGTCCTTAGTTATATTCACAGGCTCCCTTACTCTTAGGCACTAAAATCCTACTCACAGTTTTCTGATTCCCCTTTGGAGCTTCCTACCCTGATAGGAACATATGGTTCAATTCAGCTTTCCTCCAGTTACAACACACTCTATCCACAGACACATACAGCTTAATGTGACTTTAAGCTAACTAGATCTGTCTCAAGGACATTTGCATTTTAACTGGAGCTTCTCTATCTGTCATAAATATGCACACACACACACACACACACACACACAAACAACACTATACACACTTTGAGAACTTTGGGGGAAATAGGCCCTAATTAGCCCCCTCGAATCCATGTCATATAATATATAAAGTTGCTTACCCAACCCACACAAAAAGGGAGGACTGCCAAATTCACTTGAAAATCAAATGCATATAAATAGTGTTTATTTTCAATGTATTTGAATTAATGTGACAATTAACTTTCCCAATGTGGAAACATTAATGTTCAATGTAATGCCAATTGGAACTCGGAAAATTTAAAACAGAAAATTTATGATTACTGGGACTCATCTAGGTGGGTTACTACCTTAAAATAATATCTTTTTAGTTTAATAAAATATTACTTTAAAAATGCCACTGAACCATTATCATATCACTGTACTCCAGCCTTGGTGACAGAACTGAGATCCTGTCTCAAAAA
>NW_016107342.1:13402698-13449585 GCF_001604975.1 Cebus imitator | reverse complement strand
AAAAAGAAAAAAAAAAAGCCCCAGACCCAGTTACTAATTATATAATGTATATACCAAATATAGGTCATGTTATCTTTAGCCCAAAGGAGTGGCTGTGGGATCCTGAGCAAGCCACCATTGGTCTCCCTTTATATTTCAGTGCTTTCACTTATAAAATGGGCATAATAATGGTACCTATCTCATTGTGATGTATATAGATTAAATGAGATAATGTAAATAAATGGCATAACAGTTGTTTTCACATAGTAAGTGCTCAGTGAACATTAACTATTATTATTATATATCTTCAAGTATACAAGTACGTTAGACAGGTATTATCCTAACCCCCATTGGATATATACAAATAAGTCCTACTACAAATGTTATTTTAAAATAATTTCATTGTTAATATTTTGTTGCTGCTGTTTTTGAGATAGAGTCTCACCCTGTCAGTGATCTCACCTCAGCCTCCCAAAGCGCTGGGATTAGAGGTGTAAGCCCCCATGCCTGGACTTCATTGCGAATTTTTCAAAGGCCTTTCTAAACATCAAATAAGATAGAGAAGTGAATGAGTCCTAAAAAGAGGGAGATCCTAATCTAGCTTTTAATTGATTCTGAATCTTCTTTAAGTTGAAAGACCATTTTTCAAACTAGCCATATCTTTCTTAGGTTTATGTGTATTTTAAAATGTTAGTTTTAATTCGGTGACAAAAGTATTAATGAAATAAACATTCATTTTATCCAAGTAAACACTCCTTTAAATACTTTTCCAAAGTGCATTTGAGGAAACGATGGGCCTAATGCACAGGCAATGAGTATAATATAACATGACAAATACTCTGTCTGTTAAACAGCAATGTTAATGCCAGACCAGGCTCAAATTCAATAAAACTCAACTCTAATATACAAAGCTCTCTGTGAGCAGTTATTAGTTAAAATGAATTCTTTTATTACCCTAGTAAATTGCCAAATTGCTGGAATAAAGCCACCCAAATAACATTTAATTTTAAATTGAACAATCAAACAGAATGAGATGTCATAATATAAAAATGGAATATATATAATGCATTATGTATTTTTCTTACATCATTCATATTATTATGAATCTTTGGAAAAATATTTGTAATTACCTCAAGAATTTGTTTCATTCCATGCTTGAAGATCAGTCGAGTGATCAATTAATGGATCCTTCTCAATCATACACCATGTCTTTTCCCCATCTTAGCATCATAAGCTATAGAGAAATGTTGGCACCCAGATCTGCTGAATTTATTCAGTACTAGTGATTTCCCACCTGATTTGCTGTCTTTTACACTAAGCAGTGATACTTATCAGCTGAGTGGTACAGTCTATCTATTTCCAGTCATTACTTTATGCTTATTCCAATATCTTTCCTTCTTTTTTTCCTCTGCAACTGCCTGTGAACTTATAACATCACCAAAGATTGGAATAAAGTTAGTGGAAAGGGAGGTAAGAAGTAGACTGAAAGCAGCCCACTCTTTAATATGAAAAACTTCAAGTATGTGATTTTGGTTTTCTGGATCTATGTTTTTAACTCATTATATTTGGAAGCACTAAATGAAATGA
Source organism: Cebus imitator (assembly GCF_001604975.1). Lineage (NCBI taxonomy): Eukaryota > Metazoa > Chordata > Mammalia > Primates > Cebidae > Cebus > Cebus imitator. The sequence continues at coordinate 13,448,019 of NW_016107342.1, read as the reverse complement.
TATGTGAGAAGCTGTTCTTAACAAGCATCTGTCCAATGACTAGATGAGCGGATGGATCAATGAATGCTATTGCTGCTAACCACAATACTCAAAACAAAATGTGTGATGCTGTTTAATTTGCTTCAATTCTAAATGGTATTTTTGGGTTTTCTCAAAAAAAGTTAATCTTGACATAACCCGTCTGTAGACTCTCTTTTTCTATATTTTAAGTATTTTCACTTTTTTTTTTTTTTTAGGTTTTGGAAGTTCATATTAAAAGGTTAAAATGGCTTTTCCTTTGCAGATTCCTCACTTTCTTTTGATCTGAATGTGCCTATTGATTTATAATTTTCTTTCTTCAAAGAAATTTCCAAGTTTTTGCTTCAGGCCTTAGACAAGTTGCTGTAGGCAGAGACTTAGAAACCCATGACCTGGTAGGAAGTTGCATTTTGAACAGGGTTCAGAGCTGGAACAGAGGAAACTTAAGACAACTTTCAGACAGGCCAAGTAGGACAGGGTCCAAATGGTCTAGAATATTAACAAAGGGTGAAAAGCATATTTGCTTTTCTAAATCAGAATAAGACTAGAAATATGCAGAATATGGGATGGGTTCAGATTACACAAAGGTAACTGATAAGTTTTGTCTTATTTTGTTTTATTTAGAGAAGCAGCTAGGAGTTCCAACAAGCTTGAATAGAAGAAATGATAATGTTGTTTTATTATCATAATGATATGATGATTTATCTTTTATACTTTTTTTCTAGGCATTCCTTCACCAAAAGTTTCATTGAGATCAATGGTATTGAATTAGCACGATCCAAGTTTTGTGTTGAAATCACCCTCTCTTTGTAATTATTATTCAGAGGTATTATTCTTGCTTGACTCAAAATGCACATTAAAGTTAGCAATTTTGCCAAGCGTGGTTCCTCATGCCTATAATCACAGCACTTTGGGAAGCCAAGGTGGGAAGATCACTTGAGCCTAGGAATTCGACACCAGCCTGGGCAACATAGTGAGACCCTGTCTCTCCAAACAAAAGTCAAAAAATTAACCTGGTGTGGTAGTGTGTGCCTGTCACCTCAGCTACTCAGGAGGCTGAGGTGAGAGGGTCGCTAGAGCCAGCGAAGTTAAGTTAATGCTGGAGTAAGCCCTGACTGTGCCACTGCACTCCAGCTCAGGTGACAGAGCCAGCCCCTATGTGGTTTCTTCATTTATAAGAAAATAGCCTAACTCATAGTGCAGAAACAAACAAAAACCTAGTAATTGGTTCAAAGACTGTGGCTGCTAAAACAGCATAACAAAAATGTGACAAGTTTACCTTTTTGCATGGGACTATAGGACTAACTAGGGACTATATGTTGATAGTCAAATTCAAGGGACTGGAATTCAGATAGAACACAGTATCTTGCCTTTACAATGGGGAATTCACTTAGAATTCTATATGGACCCCTCAACCAATGCAGGTAAAGTGCACATCTCTTTCAGGTAGGACACAGCATAATAAAAGATGAGGTTCACAAAGCTCTCTATAACCTTGCAAAAGCCAACTGGCACTTTTTAACATTTCTATCACTCTGTCACCAGAGAACTGTGTTTCTGCATTCAGTACAGAAGCTATAAAGGGGATTAGCAACACTCCTTAAAGTGTTCAACAGCCACAGCAGCAAAATTGTAGTGCTCAAGTCCTGTAATTTGGAGAATGGGTCTTTTTATACCTTAGCAACCAGTATATTTTATTTCACTTTTGAGAATTACAGATGCTAGTGCTTTAATGAAAAATTCTTTTGCAAAAGTGACAATATGTATGCTTTTTTTGTTTCAGTGCTAGAACTCTAGTATCAATATGATACTTGGTGAGAAATACATCATTTAAAGTAATGAAAGAGAACTTTAGGAGGGATCAAGAGGGAAATAATCTAATTCGGCAACAAAGTTTCAAGTTGCAATTTAAGGTGATCAGCTCACCAAACTTGCGTAAAGAAGGCCACTGCTCTGCATATGTTTTTGTCACTNAAAAAAAAAAAAAAAAAAAAAAAAAAAAAAAAAAAAAAAAAAAAAAAAAAAAAAAAAAAAAATCTGCTAAAGCCAACAGTTTTGGCAGCCTGCAATCTTTCTATATCATGCTGTGCTCAGTTATGTTCAGTGACTAAAAGCAATAACGTTTTGATTCTAGACTAATATGTCTAGCTCTGCAATTGATTGTAAGCCACTTTATGAGACAGTCTGAAATCCTTCCTGTGTCTACTAGTCTTGATGAGCTCCTTAGCAAAATAAATTAGCAATTTTGAACCTTTTTTTCCCTACTTGCCTACTGCCAAGACTTTCTAAATAAACCCTCTGTATTTTCTACCCCAGCATGATTCACAGTGGTGGCGGTGGGAGGTGGGGGGGCTGCAGTTCAGAGTTGCTCGTGTTTAATTTGGGTTTAGGTGTTTAGGTGCTCATGCAGTTCTCAGCAACATCTCCTCATTTGTGCTTGCTTGACCTGATTTGATTCCACTTATATTTTTCTAAAGCTCAGAGGTATGATATAAATGTCAATAAAATTAATCTCTTGCCCAGTACTAACCCCAAAGGACCTTCTCTATCTTAATAGCCCAGAAAACAATTTTCTCTCAGCAACTAATTTGTAACTATTTATTAACTACATATTAATATTATTCTGTACCAAGACAGGCCTTTTTAATTTTAGTTGCTGAGAAAGTCCAATATTATGGGTAATATTAGTATATCTGCATGATTGCTATTATGTCTAATAACTGCTCTTTATGCTTGAAAATATGTTTTTCCTCTAGAGCACTTCAAGTTGACCAGTGATGCCGAATTGACTGATTCAGTTTCAGGACTCCGGTGTTTTCCAAATATCAGGTGCCACACTTAGTGGCAGCATCAGTTCTTGCCACCTTGGCTTGCCAATATCACTCAATGTATCTTTCATGGAAACAACAGTTAAAGCTGATTCTATCTAGGGCCACTCTTCTGTCAATAAAGGAATCTGCTGGTGCTAAATGTCACCTTGGTTTAGGAATAAAGACAGATTTTCTCTCTGAAAGAAAAATCAGATCAACGCACTTACCCCAGTCATGGGACAGTTATTCAATTTGATTTTCTTCTGACCTATCTGTATACCATTAATTAATAAGCAAAAGAATACAGCCTACTGCTACTATTGAAAATAATCGTAATTTAAATTTTGAAGTAAGATTTCAAGGCCAAGATACAATCATGACTAATGTTAAAATGAGTGTAAATGATCTTGTTCCTTCTATGAGACAAAGTAGTTTTAGCCACATTAAACAACTACCTAAGCATAGCCGAGAGTAAAGACGAAAAAAGACAAATAAATGAGAACAAAGGAGGATACGCTGACATTCATAGCCCTCCCAGGGCTTTGCATAGAGAGTGGCCATTGTGGCCATGTTAAAATGTGGCAAAGGTCTTTGTAATTATCAGATCTTGTAAGTTAACAATCCAGCTATGCATTTTTTTTTTTTTTTTCTGGATGGGAAGCAGGGCTTGCTAGAGAAGAGAAAGACTCTTTGGACACAGCTGGAGCTTTTCAGGGTGAAGGGAGAAATATGCTCCATTGACAGGAAACTCAGAAACCATCATGGGGCAGTTTTCTCTCTCTTTCCTCCTTCGACCTCAGATTGCTTGGCATTTTTTTCAATGAACTATCTGGCTATTCTTTCCTTTTTGCCTCATTGCCTTTGGCAATAACTTAAACCACATTTGTTAGGTATAAGATCATCAATCTAACATTCTCAGCATTGTACGTGGCACTAACTAATACATTTAAAAAAGGCTGCTTTTGTTTCTCTACCTCCAAACTCATAAAGTTCCCCGGTCCTGGGTCTTGCAATCCATCTAGGAATGACCCTACATGCCTGTAATATTAAAAAAAAAAAAAGTGAAGATTTTATTGATACCCTCAGGTACTTAATGGCATTTATTAAAACATTTTTTTCATCTTCATTGTGAGGGCCAAAACATCTATATCAACAGTATGAGTCACGGACAAATAATGTCCAAAATGCTACCATTTTGTTGTGTGTACTGCAGCAATGGTATGAAAGAGTGAGAAATAAGAACATCCCCGTAGGCATTTAAAACATTAGTCAGTATACATTTAACTTCCAGCAAAGGAACAGAAGACTGGAATGTGATAAGAACTGAAGAAATATTTCACCTTTTGTCAATCAGTTCTAGGAACAGGAATTCAATCATTTGCCTACCTTCTTCAGACGTGAGGATAAAAGCAAAAACCAAAACTCAAAAGCTAAAAAGTTAATTTTGTCAATGACTGAAGAGCAAATATTTCTATTATATTGAAAATTCTAAAAATAAGTACTGGATATTTTGTCTGGATTTTAAAGAAATCAAAGAAAACTTAATGGAAGTTTCAAAGTGAGTGTAATAACAGAGATTCTTACTTCCCCGACCAAGAATTTCTTGACTTTTTGAGTAGACATATCAGTCAGAAAAAAGACTTGGTAATTATTATCTCCGACAAACATCACTTTTATCTCTAACATTTAATCTAGTGATACAAGGTGTAATTATTTAAGAGTTGTATAGCTTGAAGTCAGTTAAGAAGTAACAGTTTCAACAGTTAACTAATCTAAATGCAATCTAATCCCATTTATCTTTTGCTTTGTTTTTTGGCATATTATTCAATAAATTTTAGTTTTAGTTTCTTGAAAGTTCATTTAGCCTTACCAGTTAGTTACTATTTATGTCAAGAGCAAGGCAGAATTGCAATGTAATAGGAAGCTCAGGTAGGGCAGTAAATATGTAATAGGGTTCAAACTCACCAACTAGCTGATAAGTTTCAGGTAAGTCATTTTGCTTCTATTAGCTTCATTTTGCTCACTCATAAAAGGTTAATCAGAACTATAACAATGTTTGTCAAGCATTTTCATTAATAAATCTCTAATGGTATAGGAGACTTAAAATTATTTTGGAGGGGAGGAGAAGGGAAAAGACTAGACATAAATAAATGGAAGGTATTCATCAACAATGTATTGGATAAAGAAAATCTGACACATATACACTATGGAATACTACACAGCTACAAAAATGAAATCTTGTCTTTTGTAGAAACACAGATGCACCTGGAGGTGATTATTCTGAAAGAATTAACACAGGAACAGAAAATCAAATACTGCATGTTTTCACTTATAAGTAGGAACTAAACACTGGGGACTTATGGACATAAAGACGGTCACAATAGATACTGGGGGCTATTAGCATTGGGGAAGTGTTGAAAATTAACCATTGGGTACTATGCTCACTAGCTGGGTGATGGGATCAATACCCCAAACCTCAGTATCATGAACTAAACCTATGCAACAAACCTGGACATGTAACCTTGGATCTGAAATAAAAGTCGAAACTATTTTTAAAAATATTAATTATCCAAATGCCCATCAATGATAGACTTGATAAAGAAAATGTGGCACATATACACTATGGAATACTACGCAGCCATAAAAAGAATGAGTTCATGTCCTTTACAGGGACATGGATGAAGCTGGAAACCATCATTCTCAGCAAACTGACACAGGAACAGAAAACCAAGCACTGCATGTTCTCATTTATAAGTGGGTGTTAAACAATGACAACACATGGACATGGGAAGGCGAACATCAGACACCAGCCCTGTCGGGGAATGGGGGGCCAGGGGAGGGATATCAGAGGGTAAAGGGATAGGGGAGGGACAGCATTAGGAGAAATACCTAATGTAGATGATGGGGTGATGGATGCAGCAAACCATCATGTCACATGTATACCTATATAACAAACCTGCATGTTCTGCACATGAACTTAAAGTATTATATGAAAAATAAAAATATACTAATTAAAGAAGTATAACAGGAGAGATGAATAAATAAATATGCTTTGATATCCTCAAGCAAAATTTACATTCTTCTCCATTCACAATATTTTGGTATATAAAAATGTTTGGCATTGCCTCTATAAAAAGGAATTGTCATCTCTCTGTGCTGAACAGTTCAATTTTAGAAAACTGTGCTGGATTAAAGAGAGCTATTACTAAAGACTAGAGTCAAGGACTAGATAATTTCTCTGCTTCTTTTTATAGTTCTTCTAGAACTTTGGTTTACATTAATACATGGATATAAGTGGCAACAAGGTTATCTTTTTAAACTTTGTAGCATATGTCACTGAGTAGAAATGACTTGAGTATAGGATAAAATGAATGGTATAACATTTTCAAGACTACTTTTGTTGGGAATTTTGAGTAGTTTATTGCTAAGCAATAAGGTTGCTATCCTCATATAGTAGACACAAAATGCCTCTAATCTATCATCTTGCACCTTTTACAGCTCCAGGAAGTATTTCGTCAGAAGACTCTTTCTTCAGTATGGAGAGATGGCTAATTTATGTTATTCCTTATTTGAACAATGTCACTAATTCTAATCACATGTAAATGGCAGTGTCATATGATTCATAAAATCTGTGACCTCCCCACCCAGCTCTCAAGCTTCATTATCATTATGATCTTTTCATGAACAGAATTTTGGCTTGAAGTTGTTGATTTAGTTGTGATTGTCTACAAAAAATATCTACTAAATGAGTCAACTTTTATCATGAACTATAAATTTATTTATTTATCCAGCTTTTAAATGTATACAGTCCTTTCCCACTAGGAAAGTAATAAATCAATCGTGAGTTGGAAGGATATTTCCAATGCATTTCCACTGCTTGGTAATGCATATCTGTGAACTTATAATTTTAATTATTGCATTAAGATCACAGAAAAATAATCAAGAGGATGCTCTTTTTGACACATCACTTCTAGGAGGATGCTTTGATAGTTCAATCATTCAAGGTATACATTGGCGCCATTCATAGAATTTCCCTCTGATAGAACTGTAACAAACCTATTCAATAATATACATGGCATTAAGATATACCCAATAGTCACTCATCATTCATAAGCAAAGGGGAGGCTGAAACTGATTATAAACAAATTTTCATGGGATAAGTTTCTTGTTAATGTTTTCTATATCATGTTCCTTTATTTAATTCCAATCTCCAAAGTTTTTATTCCAAAGTTCGCTTGATTGTTTTTTGAAATATCCTTAAAAAATCATTTGATGGTGTTATTGCTCTTATATTTTCTTCTTAAATAGGCATTTGAGTACTGTTATTTGTACATAAACTGTTGTTGCTTGTGTTAATTTGCTAACAATAATTGAATTAGGGCTATTGAGCTCTTAATTGTCAAGCAGATTGTAAAAACCCTTGGAACAAGACCAAATTAGTCAGAGTCCTTCAAGATATTAGATTTTTTTTTTGTACTTTGCACAATATGGTACACATTTTCATTGATTTCTACCTAATTTTTAAAAACTTCATAAGAGTTTTTAATTCAGATTAATTTATTCCATTTAAAATGAAAATAATTTTCCATGTAAAATAACAACATTTAGAGAAAAATCTTTAAAACATAGACATTTGGGTATTTTTCTAAGATGAGAGAACTTTGCTCTTCAGGAAAATGAAGCAAAACCATATACTTGTTAAAAATAAATTATGTGGCAAAACTGTTACATGGACACTATAGTGATCTGAGATTAGAAAGCTTTTCTGGAGCAAACAAATTGGGAAAAATTACTCATATGGTAGCAAAATACACTGAACCCCCAAAATGTATATGGCCATCTCCTGAATCAACTGCATCCTTTATCGAAACCATTTAAACAACCACCAAACCAGACCTTTTATTCTCTGATCCAGCAGGCCCTACTAGGCCAAAGCCCCATAGAATCTGTTTTTAAGGTTTTACTTGCATTTAGGAAAACAATTTCTTCCTTTAATCTTTAGGTAAAACTCAAGTTGCTAGAGGATGTCCAAATGTCTCCTGTAGGTTTCCACAAATGTTGGAATATCATGCTTTCTTAAAAAAGGGTATGAGGAGTCTGAGTCCCTTCATGCAGGAGGGCCCTGTGGTTAGATATCTTTGGTGCCTAATTCAGAGCACATTCGTACAACTAATTCATACTAAGCTGAATGTTATGTCTCCATGTTAATTTATGCGTGATATTTCAAATTTTCTATGTAGAATAATACATGTTTGCTGTAACTGATTAAACAATGTAAATAATATATTATGCAAAACTAATTACTTCTCCCATTGCCCACTGTCACATGGCATCTCTTGAATTCACTTTTTTCCCTACGTATTTCTCTCTCTGCATATAAAACAGACAGACAGACAGACAGAGAGACAGACAGATCTGTCACCTGTACAGCAATATGGTTCTTTATTGGTTTTGGTATTATTACCTTGTTTCTTGTTTATGTTTTACAGCATGGGCTTATTCCTCCAAGTAAGTGTATGTGGATCCAATTCTTTTAGTGGCTATATAGTGGCCATCATGCAGATTACCATATTCAACCAGTCTCATATTGATAAGTGTTTGGTGGCTTGTGTGTTGTTACCAGTATGAATAGCACTATAATAAACATGGAATATTTATTCTTGCCTACTTGCATTTTATTGATGTAATAGAGCTATCACAGTATTAGTCAGAGATTTCAAATATTCACAGTTTTATAAGCATTGCCAGAATGCTTTTCAAAATGATTGTTAGAATTCAGCTCTTACCAGCATTAGTGCTCTCCCAGTCTGATTTTGTGGGGAAAAAAATTCATTATTGTTTTAGTTCATATTCCCATGACAAGGTTGATAGTATCTTTCCATAGGCTTTCTCATGTTGTTTTTTTCTTTTACTGTGAGCTCTCATAAATGTTATTTTCTTCTTTTTCTATTGAGATATTTATATCCTAATGTCAGTTTATGAGGCTTTAATAAATACTAGTTGAAAGAAAATAAAAATTATAGTTGACTCACAAGTCATACAGATGGAAATTTACTTAATTCTTTGGGTTCATTAGAATATAGCTGTAGAACTGCATAAAAAACATTCTTCAGAATCAGATATAAATATTGTCCCAGCTAAAATGAAGTATTTATTCATAAGCATCAAAGAATGAAGAGAACAGCCAGGGTATTTACATTTTGGGGTAACTGTATATGTTGCTATCTTTTAAGGGTGACCTTGCCCTTTTTTATTATTTTAAAGATCTTTGCTTCTTAAAAGTATTATTATTTAATTGGCTTACAGAAAGATGCTTTGATAAAAATTGATGTAATTCTTCAATTCTTCTGTAGATAAAAGTGCATTTTTAAAATTAATGATATTTCATGACCTAGTGTCTCTTTTCAAATTATCACCACCAGGCCATTTCAGAAAATGTCCTAAAATGTAAGTGAGCACTAGAATCAAAAAGAAAAAAAATTATATATTCTTACACATTCCACTTAAAAGTTACCAAAAATGTCAAGACTAATCAGGCCAAGTGATTCAGTAAGTTTATCTTACTTTGTAATGATTCCAGTTATGGCTAATCCTCATTTTTCCCAGAAAGGGAAAAAGATAAAGTTAAATCATTACTGGAAAGATTTAGTATTGATAAGACCTTTAACAGATAAGAAAGAAAATAATCTTTACCTCGATGACTCAATCAGATTTTGCAAATTGACTTAAACTTCAAATTACTCCCCAGGAACATCATTCATGAGATTTGTTAGTGAAATTAGATAGTGTGTATCTTAAAATGTTTTTTTCTTAACTCAGATAGTGTGTATCTTAAAATGTTTTTTTCTTAACTCATAGATATACACAAGTAGAAAAACTACACATAACTACTCACATAAGTTTGTGATAAAATTGCCTCATCTTTATTTGGAAACATAATCTGTTCTAATTAAATTACTTTCTGGAAGTTTTGATTTGGTATAATTCCTACCACCATGTCAGCTCCTGGCAAAAGAGGGCAAACAAAAAGTCATGAATTGAATTTTTAAGTATGAAAGGGATGCGGAACTTAGAAGAACAAAGAAGAAAGTATTCACTTATTGGTAATGCTATATTTCTTCAACATGTATCTAGTGCCTGTTCTGTGCCAGAGAATACCAATTATTACAACACAGATGATATCTAAAACTCATAGAGATACTCTATGTCAAGCAAATTTTAAACAAAGTTACACCCTGATCTCTAAGACTAATAATATAAGGCTAGTGCTGTTTGCTCCACAGCTGTGAGAAAATTGACTATCAGTGTTTATGTTTGTTTTATTGACAAGGTAGGAAAAAGGAGAGTGACAATGATAATGAGAAGGAAAGAATTCCAGTTATTCCGCATTGACTATTTTGTTTTGTGTTCATCAGTTTCAATAATCTTGAATCTGCAAAATAATCTGTTTTGAAAATTGTACATTTGTATTTTCACAATCAGAGGTGACCTTATTTTCAATTAAAATTAGATTAAGTTACATTAAAATCTAAAATCTTCTAAGTAATTTTAAATCAATTATATTTCTAGCCAATATCAGTGAATAATTCACAGGTATAGAAAATGCCTCCTCAATCTCCCTCTTTATGTCCCCTAGTCGCTACTTACAGAAATTAAAATTAAGTTAAATTTAGATTAAGAAAAATATAATTAGAAGGGCAATATGGCACAAGTATCACACAGTTCATTCCTAAGTTTAATATACGTAACTGGGCATTTTTGAACGTTCTAATGTATATTTTATTTGCATTAGTATAGACAAGTGAGAGCTGAGACTGCTCATCAAAAAAAAAGCTAAAATTCTACAATATTCTATCTTATCACATTTTTTTCCATGAGATTAAATATAATTTTAAAAATAAACTACAAATAAGCTTTTCAAAAATAAACTCAACTTCTTCAAATTTTAGGTGAAATTGTGAATTTTCAGGTCATTGAATCAATAATTTGTCCACGAAGTAATCAAGGGCAATCAAGTGTCCACGTGTAAAATGCTCACTGATTAAAAGGTTATCAGAGATTAGAAGGGAAGACATTTCAGAAGTGTCAATGATCAACAGAAAATGTTCATTAAATGTTGTTAAAATGTGGTCACTTTTCAAAGTTGCAACAGTAATAGTAATAAACTATTTTGTATTTTATTAGTCATAGTAGGTATTTTGCAATTTGAGAAGGATTTTTAAAAAATCAGTCTTTTGAATATATATAGGAATACATAAATAAATTTAAAAATTTAAAAATAATACAGTCTTTTTGGTTGGCATGATACAGCAGATGATTTAGAATGGATTTTTCCTTTGAAATGGTTATTTGACTTTGAGGAATTTAGTCTATGGGCTAAAAGGATGAAGGAGAGAGAACACAGGCTTTTGCAATGGTATACAAGGTTATGAATTCTAACTACACTAGATTTTAGATATTTGGCATTGATACTTTTGGAAAAAAATGTTTTTAAAAATCCATAATGTGTCCACTTCAGTAATAAGAAGATAATATTTTCTATTTTGCAAATTGAGAAACATTTGTAAAATAAGGTTATGCATGTAAATTGGCTGGCATATAACAGGTACTCAATAGAAACAACTTATTACTCTTCTGTATGTGAATTAAGAGTTATTTAAAATTTATTATAAAAATGTGATTTTAAAAGAAAAAATTAGAAAATGCAAATTGTTTAAGAATGACTTCTATACAATAGAGTATTATATAGGCATTAAAATCATGTAATAATAAATGGCATGGGAATATATACATAATATTGTTAGGTAAATAATTATATAAAATATAAGTATAGTACAATCCCATTATCATAAAAAAATTTATAAACATATACATATACTTGACAAGAGTTGAACCAAAAACGTTAATTATGATCATCTCTGGGTAAGAGGCTCTTGTTTTAAAAAAAAAATTATTTTCATTTTCCAAATTATAGTTTGAACATATTATTTTCCTAATAAGAAAACATAATAAATATTATTCTTTTTCAAATCAGGGTTCTGAAATGTTATTTCCTGTAATGTACATTCCAGGGGGCATAAGAGTTGGCTATTTTAAAAATACTATTCATTATTCTGGAAGTTATAGTAAATTGGGGTAATATGTGAAGACGAATATTGTAATCCATTTTACAGATTATTAGAAGAACAAGACTGGAAACTACTCCTCGGTGACATCAACCCTTAGTATATTAATGAATACAAGTTATGATGAAAAATCTTTATCCAGAGAGTACTGGCATGAAAAGCAACAAAGTATGGTGGCTTATACAACATAAACCCAACCAGTCAAATTGAATAGATTATTTTCCTCAATGGAATAACAGTATTAGCAGATTACAAGAACAATGTTAAACCAAGCATGTGAGGGGATACATGATAAAGTTTGTTCATAGAATTGATTCATAGTCGAAGTAGATACAGTCTTCTGCCTGACAGATTGAAGATGGAGAGTGATAATGCTTGAAAAGATTTTGAAGGATGAGGATGTATTTGGTGAAACTAGCATGCATTCTAAACTCTACTCCAATTTTACATCTGGTTTGTGATTTAGCATTGGGTAATAAATAGTGCATTTTAAAAAGAAAAATGTAAACTTATTTGAAAATCCTTATAACTGATACGGGGAAGAAAATTACCCCTGCAAAGCCACTAATGTAAGGAGATTACTTAATGAGCTAAAATTTGTTATTTTGAAGAAGAAACAAGGAAAAGAAATCTTGAGGGGAAAAATAATCTCAACTATGCTTTAGAGAAAAGTAATAGTAGATAACAGGTTAAGTACGTTAAGAACTATGCCTACATGGACCCATTGATTTTCAGAGAGGCCCTGGGGGTTATATTCTTTCCATTTCACAGATGAAGATCTTGGAGAATAGATACATGTTAAATAATTGCCCCAAAGTCACATGTTAAGAGGCAGAGCCTAAATCTGGTTTACCTGGAATACTTTCCTTACACCAAATTTCTATAACTTTCTACACTGTGCTGCAGCAATCTGACACAGGTTGGCACTCTGACTCACTACCCCACCTGCCCACAACTTCTCCAGTACGAGTAAGAAGCCAAATTGATTAAGACCACATAACTTAAGGAGACTGAGATTGAATTTGGATATCAATCCTGGTTATTTCACATTCAAGATATGTGATCTGGTCAAGCCATTTAATTGAAATCTGGTCTCAGTTTTCATGTCCTTAAAATAAAGAGAATGGAATTAATTCTACTGTGCTACTTGAAAGTCTAATAGATGACTCTTGCCTCAAAGCCAATATTCATGTATCTTTAAGCAACTTTCAAAATGTGTCATGAGTGTTTTGGGAAAGGTTTAAAAAGCAATATATACATATTATATGGTGTGTGCGTGTGTGTGTGTGTGTGTATATATATATATATATATATATATATATATATATATATATATATTCAGGGGGCCGAAGAGGAGGAGCATTCAGTTGTTGTTTTTTCTCTTCTTTTGTGTTGTTTTTGGTAAGCCTTTTCTTATTCTGAAACATCTACTATGTGATTTTTACCCAGAGTACAGTACTTTTAGCGCTATAGCGAGGGGAAAAGAGAAGCCTGTATTTCAGAGAGTAGCAGTATTTTTCATGAAGTGTAACAGCTTCTGAAGGTGAAATACTCAGCTGGGGAAAAGTAAGGAAGAGGAGCTTGCAAAGAAGAGTGTAGAGAGAAAGGAAAGAACTTGCAATGCAAAGGTCACCTCCGTTCTCTAGCACCTCTCCGCACAGTATTCCGTTCAAGTTTTAAGATTCTCACTCACTCTTCAAAAGGGCTTGAGTTTGAGGTGTAGCTGGTATAAATGCCTGGCCCTATTCCTCTGTTGGGAGCAGTGACAGTCCCAGAGCAGTTGTGCCTCCCTTGGGCATGATCTCACCCTCCAACTGTGAGCCCTGACTTCAATCAGGGGCCTCCACAAGCTCCTCATAAAGGATGAGAAAGTCTAGGGAATGATTCCTTTCTATTTTTCTTTTTTTTTTTTTTTTTTTTGAGACGGAGTTTCACTCTTGTTACCCAGGCTGGAGTGCAATGGCGCGATCTCGGCTCACCGCAACCTCGCGTCCCGGGTTCAGGCAATTCTCCTGCCTCAGCCTCCCGAGTATCTGGGATTACAGGCACGCGCCACCATGCCCAGCTGATTTTTTGTATTTTTAGTAGAGACGGGGTTTCACCATGTTGACCAGGATGGTCTCGATCTCTTGACCTCATGATCCACCCGCCTCGGCCTCCCAAAGTACTAGGATTACAGGCGTGAGCCACCGCCCCGGCCTATTTTACTTTTTTTTTTAAAAAATGAAAGCAGAAATCCAGGGCTTTGAGGAAGAATGATAAAATGCAAGTTAAGTAATTGTTCCTGTTGCTGTAAAGTTACAAAAAACTGTAGATGGAATCACCATGGGAACAAATCAGAGAGATCCACAGACTTATTCCTGAATTTCGACTTTTGCATCCACTGGCAATTCTGAAGTTCATTTGACAGTAGCAATGTAACATTAGTAGGAAGCAAATTCAATTCTTTGGACCTCCTACTAGCATCACTATTAAAAAACCATTCCAGGTCAGCACTCGAAATTCACATTTCAAATATTATAGACATGCTGATAAGTGTTGCTTCCCATTATTCTGGAAAGACTCATACTGCCATACACTGTGGAAAAACAACATCATTGATCGACTCTATCTGCTCTAACATGTGATGCTTGGCTTATCAAATGTTTTCCTCCCATATATTCCTTTAAGAAATCAGTTCTCTTCCTGTCTCCCTTCTGTCTGAATTTGCTAAGTGGAGGGGGGTGTCAGGAGTGCTGTGTTTGCCAACAGGTGGCCAGACACTAGATCAGTCTCTCTCAATCAGCAAGTCCCCATCTGCTAGTTGGAATCTCCATGTATTCGTTCCGCTTATTACAGCAGCTGAGCCTCAAACTGGGTTCTTTGTGGGCTTCAGGCAGATGCTTAACAAGGTGAGCCAAAGGGAGCCTGGCCATTAGGAGCTGTGTTAAGACTGCCTCAGCAGGAACCTGTTTTTCCTGTTTTTCAAGTGTTTACCTACAGCTTCCCCTGATAGGTTTACCACAGGACTTCCTTGGGGCACCAACCAGACACAATGATCCTTGAAACTTTAAACAAAAATGCTTACGCCACCCTATTTTTTTTTTTTTTTTTTTTTTTTTTTTTTTTTTGGTCTTGTGTTTTTATTTCGAGTTCAGAAACGTTTTAGCAATTGCCAACATCCTGACTTAGGCATTACCGGTTTTGAAGAAGGGACTTAGTAGGCAGACATTAAAGATGATCACATTTTACCAAAGAGAGCCAATTTAAGTTCAGTGAGCTATCGTATAAAGAGCTGAAATCAGAAATTATACAACAGGGGGTTAGACG
Source organism: Cebus imitator (assembly GCF_001604975.1). NCBI lineage: Eukaryota > Metazoa > Chordata > Mammalia > Primates > Cebidae > Cebus > Cebus imitator. The sequence goes on along the minus strand of NW_016107342.1, from coordinate 13,432,757 downwards.
GTACATTAGTGGAGGTGCAACCCACTAATGTTATGGGCTAACGATAACATTTCCAAGGAAGTTTGATGGACAGTACAATTTAAGGAAGAGAAATCCACATTTTGTAAAGTGCTTGGTGCAGGCTAGACTGTGCCAACCAATAAAATAATGATGTAAATTGCTTCAATTTTTTAGGTTCAGACATTTCCCCAAAATGGTTTTACATTTTAAAAATGCTCTTTGAGGATATTTTATTGCTTTCATTTTCTATTCCTATTCTGTTCATGTTTGGGTAGTACTGTAGGTAGAGTAAAACAGTGGGGGAAAATCCCATTTCTACAGAAGATAATGCTTAGAAATTCTTTATTTGGGATCCAATAGAGCAGGAGTCTGATAACCTGCAAAGAGTTGAATGGGCCCAAGTTGCGTTCTTTCACAGAATCAGCAGAAAGGTCTCGTTGAGAGTGTGCATTAAATCAAAGCATTTTTATTTATTTGAGGTTGGAAGTCTGTTGAAGCACCCCAGCAGACACAAAGGAAAAACTGTCTCAGGGAACTGTGGGTGAGCATTTGAAAAACATGTGAAGATCAATTTCCAGCTGAGTCAATTTTTGTCAAACATCGTGTGGCTTGGCCAGTTTTGGCTTTCGTAGTAGAATCTGAAGCCTGCAGAGCCCAGACTCAGTCTCAGCCACCATGCTGTGCAAGAGACAGAGAAGAGGGAGTCCAGTGTCCAAATGGGACAGTCTTTTAATTGGCTGAGTGTGGACCAGGATCTGGGCACAGAATGTCAGGCACACCCTTGCTGGCATCAACATTACTGATTCAAACTGCACTGAGGAGCACTGAGGAGCTGCCAAGAGAAGAAGCTGAGCCGTCCACAGATTTGAATCACATCTGAATACCAGGGAGAAAAAGGGAAAAGAGCTTTGCTTGCTAAACTACTGGAAAATGCTGCTTTAACCCATTGAATGCCATGATATGTGCTTCCTTGTCTACATTTTAAGGCTACTCCTTTTTGCATTTCTTGTCCAAGTCAGATGTTTCCAGCATTCTTTTTGTCCCTCCATCCCCAGCTACCTTTTTATGCTACTTGAAAATCAGTTTTTATGGGCACAATTTGTGTCTGAAAATGATATTACTAATTTGTAGTATTTATGAGCCAGAAGGAATGTTTGTTTCATTATTAAGGGTGATATAAAAGCTTGACTAAATTAAGCAGTTTTTGGATTCAAAAAGTTATGCTCAGAAATTATTGTCTGTATAGGTGGCTGCCTACACTTTGTAATCTAGGATGAAGTCAATACTCCCTCCCAGAACACCAAGCTTAATATTCTTCACTGGACAGAAATGGTTTGTTTCATTTGGGGAAACCCACTGTTTCCTATGTATAAAGATTTGTTTTTGACATGTAAATATGTAAATACTCCTAAAGGGGGCCAGTCCTTAAGTTATCATCTAATAGCCTATCACAAATTAGGAAACAATAACTTCAAGGCAAGAACCAGGTATAGTGTGGTGACCCCCAAAGGGGGCGTGGGGAGAAATGTGGGTGGGAACAGGAGATTATGGCACAGATTGGAAAAGTGGGAGGCTGCCCCAAACGAAGTCCATTTGACAAGGCTCCTCCCTTATTTTCATAATACAGAACATGGTATCACTGATTTATGTATGCGGTGGTTTTTAAATGAGAGAGGACTTCAATATTATCTGGAACATATCCCCCAGATTCAACTTCCCCAGGCCCTATCCCACACTGACTCAGAATTTCCAGGGATGGTGGATCTAGGCCTGCTGGAATCTTTTGAAAACGGCCCTGGGAGTCTCAGAGGCACATTTCTAGGTAAGGATAAGGGTTACAAATGGTGCCTTAGCCCTGTCTGAGAATATGCTATGCCCTCCATGGCTCTCCATGATTCTTGCTTGATTTGTCTTTCAATTAGTTATGAAAATTGAAGATGTCAGGTAAAAGTTAGCTCCATTTACTGTTCCTTTGTTTGCCTTCGTATTTTTCCATGTCAGCGTATAAAGCCACTTATTTTTCCCTAAAGCCCAGAGGAACAGAGAAGGTTTGGCTTATGCTTTCACAGCAGCCAGGCCCATTACTTCTTTGTTCAGAAACACATGCAGTTTCACAGCCTCTCGAGTATTACATTCTGGTTTCCAGCCTTTCCAGCTAGACTATCCAGTTCAAAGCCAAACTCCACCACCTACCAACTTCACGACCTTGGAGAAAATTACTTAACTCTTCTGTATCCTCTTTTCCTTATCTATGAAATATGGGCACTAACCTCATTAGGTTGTTGTAGGGAAGAGTTATTACACACATAAAGCATTTTAGTTGCTATCTGCCCACACTACCATTTTTCTCACAGAACTCTTCAATGTAAATGGCAACTTTCCTATGGCATTTGACAGGGTTGTCTACTTCCTTTTTGAAAGACTCTTTATTCATCTGGTTTTAATGACACCACTCTTTCCCAGCTCATCTCCCATCTTTTTCAGTAACTATTCCCAGTGTTTTTAGAGCGAAGGGTACTCCACCTCCATCCACCCATCCAATATGGTGTTCCTCAAGGTCACCTCATCAACTACCTAAATGGTAATGACCTTCTCATATCACCTGAATTTCAGAGGCAGCTATTCATCTTACTGAGGAACATCTGAAATTATTATTTTTTTCTGCTAACTCTGCTTCTGTTCTGTATTTCAGTAAATAGTTGGTAGTTACAACATCGGAGAATTACTACAAAATTACAATTTAAAAAATCTGTAAATCTTCCTTCTGGAGTAGATAGTAGTACACAGAAATCACCCAGATTCCTAAAATATAATATATCTGCATTTATGAAAATAGTTTTTTCCATTTTTTTAAACGTAGAAGAGACATGCTTCTAGTTCATTTAACACAGTAACAAGTCCATTACATGATGCTAAAATTAAGGTGGACAAATTTTCATCTGATTCATCAAAAGCCTGGTTTTACCAACCCTCCGTATTTCTGTAGGCTGGAGTATTTTTGGACAAATGCTGTTTAAGCATCATCAACTGAGGTTTTATATTTAGTTCAAGTAGTTTACCCCTATAACTAATTTCTGCTTGTAGTCAATCCATAGAAATATCAGTAAGAAACACACACACAGATTTTACCAGAAAATGATCATGAGTAGCTTGGTAGAATTTGAAGAAGAAGGGAGAAAGATAGCCAGGGAATTTTTCCTCAGAAATTTAAAAATAAGGCAGCCATTATTATAAGGCAGAAAATATTATATCCCTAGTAGCATAAATGTATAAAATCACCTTAACAAACCATCTAGATTATGAGTTTGGTTGTAACTTGATTGGCTACTGAAGTAACTAAAGAAAACAATTTGTCAATTATAAATTGGACTGAGAAGCAATGGAAGCAGAGGAAAAATGTCAAAGTGAGAAATCTTGGCATCACTAATCACATACTATTCAAAAAAGCAGAGCCTAAGCAGCCAGGCTTGACTATTTTATATTCTAGATCCAACAGCAAAGCCATGCCTAACGTGAGGATCGACGGTGGGGGGTTGTAGCCAAGGGCTTTAAGTATTCTGATACCTTTGGCAAGAACGCCCCTGTCAAAGATGGTTGTATCAAGCTATGTTTGCCTGAAGCTATTAAACGTTCTATTATTTTAGTTCCACTTATTCTGTTGCCAGATCAATAGTCTGATTTTCATTTGTGTTTTCTCCTATGGCAAGAGAATGATTTGGTAATGAGACCACAAGGTTCCAGTTGCCTGAATTAAATCTATTGTTTTGAATTAATGTTTGAATTATGATTGGTCTTCCTGTAAAGGTGAGCCCACAGAGAAATGCACCAGTCCTGTAAACTTTCTTCATGTATCATAAAAGTATCCAGATACACTGGATAACCTTCGTTTAAGGCTTTAGCATCTCTCACCTGACTATTACAGCCTTCAAGCTTCTTGTCTATGGTCTTACATCCTCCAATCCATCATCCACAATGCTTTCAGATGACCTTCTTCATATGCAAATCCTGTCATTTTAGGTACTTGCTTAAATTCCCTTAATGTCTCCCCACTGCCTGCAGAATAAAGTTTAAATTGCTTAGCTGGGCTCAAGGTTCTCCCTGATCCATCTATTGCTTACCTTTTCAGTTTTATCTCTTGAGATAATGCCCACAACATCATAGTTGTCTTACATGGAGGTTCTCAAATAGATTCTGCATTTTCACAACTCCATGCTTTGAGGGTATAGTTCTTACTGCTAGAATTCGCCTTCCTTCTTTCCTGTCTAGCTAAAATCAAGTCAGTGTTCTGGTCTTGGTATGATAGTTTAGACCACTATCAAGCATTTCTTAAATATACCACTACAAGAATATTATTTTTTGCCACATCTGTGCTCTGTGTACATATGTACATAATTATGGAAACTATAATGTTTAATTGCACTTAGTACTTTATATACCTGCCTTTATTCAACTACAACCTCACTGACTTTAGTGACCATGTCTTACTCATCTTTATAGTTTCATACCTATCATAATATTTTGTCTTTAATAGGCACTTAGTATTTGTTGACTGATTAAATAACCAAGGAGGTTGGGAATTACATCTTGAAATTAAAAACAATTAACCTTTATTAAGTGCTTACTATAAGCCAAGGGCAACACTGAATCCATTTTAATTAATTGATTAATTAATCTCTAGATTATCTGGGAGGAGATAATAAAATAAGGGGAAAATAAGTGCAGTGAATAAAAATTCTAATAATATAATCAACTTTGGAAATCTAGTAAGCTGAAATAAACACTAACAAGAATAGCAGTAAATTTAATTAAGTGAAATCAACATTTAAGCTATATAAATTGTTCAGATTCATGATTCTGTATTTACCAGTTATATTTATCTTATCACCAGAAAAAAATATCTTTCCATATGAGTAGTATTTAAAACATTCTATGAAAAACACGCAGGGAGAGAGAGAAAGAGTGAGAGAATGAGAGAGTGATAGCAAAACAAAAAAGATGTTTAAGAAAAAAAATAAAAGGTAATACTTCCTTTGTCAGTATGCTTTAGCCTGGCAGTTGTTTTTAATAAAATCATAATTTTTAAATCACATTTAGTTTTCTTTTGGTTTCTGGGCATTTGCGTGTGAGGTAAGTTTCAGTTCTCCTGGTTTTTTAAAATAATTTTTAAGGGCCTCTCTGCCTGTCTCCTTGGCATTATGAATGCTCTTGAGAGCTCTTTGGATGAAAACAAGTGCTGCAAACTGCAGGTGAATGGGCCTTAGAATTGCACAAACAGCAAACGAAAGCATTTTATAATAACAAAGATAGAGGCTGGGGAGTCCTTATGAATATGTTATTAAGCACCTGCACTCCAGTTCCTCAACTGGAGTTGTTTGAAAAGAAAGGATGCTAACTTTTGGCCAGAACTGATTTCTGTAGAGACACTGTGTTTGTTTGTTTTTGTAACATTGAATTAATTTAAATTATAACAATTGAAATATGGTGCTTTCCCTCAACAGTCATTTGAATATTGAAAATCTTACAGTATAGCTAATCCTACTCCAGCTATCTACCATTGTAAGTAGGAAGAGTTTGGCCTTGGAGAAGCATTAAAATAATTTTCTCCCCTATGCTGGCAGGGTATTATTATTATTATTTTTTTGAAAATGATCCATCTGAAATACAAAGCCAGACAAAATGATAGAAAGATAGATCTGTTGGGATGTAATATTCAGAAGAAATACTAGAAAGAAAGGGTGTAGAAAGGAAATGCAGATGGCATGGTAAAATAGATGAATAAGTAACATAGTTAGATGTCAGCAAGGAGAAATCAGTGAGGGAAGATCCTAAAGAGGGACTTTCCAGGTTTCATTAAACCCATAAGGAAAGCTTGGGTAAGAGATTAGGAAGAGGTTTGTCAACAGGATTCATACACTTTGCAGTAGAAGATGCAGCTATAAGTAAATCAAGGCAAAGATTTGAGTAAGATCAGGAACAAACACATAGTGTTTTTGTGGGAGGGGGTGGTGGACAGGCTATTTCAAAGCTTAAAAACTGCAATTTAAAGAGAACATTGCCTGAGACTCCTCCATTATTGCCCAATGGAAGATGTAAGTAAAATGTGATTATTGTTACTAATCTACTTAGAATTTCATATAGCAAAATATTCAGTGGGGTAGAATTTTTTTTCTCTTCTACAGAGCTTGATTTATGGTGGGGTGGGTACATGTAGATATGATATTTAGAAATCTTAATTTCCATTCTCCCCAAGATCCAAGAATTTTAGAAACCTAGCAGGAGCAGCATGTCAGCTTGATCTAGACTTAGTTCATGATTCAGAAAACTAAGATGGCACTAAACACAGGAGCTCTTTGAAAAGAAGGCATGCTAACTTTTGGCTAGGCTCAAAATCGTTAGAGTAATTGTATTTGTTATTTGTAAAATTAACTTGCATTAAATTATGTGGTGGTTGAAACAGATGATAGTTACGTATGAGCTTTTTTTTCTCAAGTGAAAGACTGAAAGAGAACAGGGCAACAGGGTTTGTGATGATGGAGACACTGGGAGCAATTCTCACCCAGCCTCTCCAGGGGCAGGTTGTTCCCGGAAGGAATAGATGCTAAGTGACTTAAAGCAGACCACTGGAAACCCAGACTTAATTGGTGTGTATTTCTCAGGCTGAGAATAAAACTGCCACTTCTCCTTCACAATGGTTCTGGATGGGCTTGTAATATGCATCTGTAACCACAGAAGTGAATGAAACTCCTGTGTGCTGTCAAGGGTTGAACTGTGTCCCTCCAACAAGACATGTTAAGATCTGAAGCAGCCCTGGTTCTTGTGAATATGGCCTTATTTAAAAACAATGCTATTATAGATGTAATTAAGATGAGATCATTCAAGTTGATCCTAATTCAATATGACCAGTTCCCGTATTAGAAGAGGGAAATCTGGACACAGAGACACACAAATATGAGAACATCATGTGAAGAGAGAGAGACAGAAGGAAGATGGCCACATGAAACTAGAGACAGAGACTGAAAGTATGCTGTCACAGCCAAGGTATGCCTGGGGCTACCAGAACAGTGAAACAATACACTCTGTCATTTTAAGCCACCCAGTGTGTAGTGGCTGAAACAGCAGCTCTAGAAAACCAACACCGATGCCAACCTCATCACAGGACCAACAGCAAGTCACTACAGTGGCATCAGTAGAGATGAGCAGATAATCATCTTTGAACCCTGAACTTCCCAGGAGTCATTTGCATCACCTTTTCTCATGTGGTTAGCAGTTAAGGCATCTCCCTTCTTAAGGACTCTTAAATTCCAGTGACACCAGGAGATTTCTTACAATTATCACAAAGAGGGATGATCCCATGTAGGAGAGACAACGTTCTTTCTAGTAAAGACTTATGAGAGTGAGAATAGTAAGACCAGCTTAGAAAGGGAACTCAGAGTTCCTCTGGCTTCTCAGAGTGGTGAAGTCTGGAACCAAATCATACCAAAGGCCAGGCTTCTCTCAAGTAGGGAGGAAACCATGTTCTCCCTTTTTAGGGAAGACTTCTCTAAGTGTGGAAGTTGGGCCAGGTATGGTGGTTCACACCCGTAATCTCAGCACTTTGGGAGACCGAGGTGGGCGGATCATGAGGTCAGAAGTTTGGGACCAGCCTGGCCAACATGGTGAAACCCCATCTTTACTAAAAATATAAAAATTAGGCATGGTGGCAGATGGGTTTAATCCCAGCTACTTGGGGGGCTGAGGCAGAAGAATTACTTGAACGTGGGAAGTAGAGTTTGCAGTAGTGAGACGAGATTGCACCACTGCACTCCAGCCTGGGCAACAGAGAAAAACTCCGTCTCTGAAGAAGACTTTTATAAGTCATCACTGGACTGTAGGTGCTTATCATAAGGAGGGATGACACAAAGTAAGAGAGACAACATTCTTATGATAAGCACCATCCTTGGTGCTTGTTAGAATAGGAAACCATCATTCTCAGCAAACTCACAGAAGAGCAGAAGATCAAACACCACATGTTCTCACTCATAGGCAGGTGTTGAACAATGAGAACACATGGACACAGGGAGGGGAGCACTACACACTGGGGTCAGTTGGGGGGAAATAGGGGAGGGACGGTGGGGGGTGGGAAGCTGGGGAGAGATAGCAAGGGGAGAAATGCCAGATGTAGGTGAGGAAGGCAGCAAATCACACTGCCACGTGTGTTCCTATGCAACAATTTTGCATGTTCTTCACATGTACCCCAAAACCTAAAATGCAATAAAATAAATAAATGGGGAAAAAAAAAAGAATACAGAGCTTTTTAAACAAGAGCTGCAGAAAAATCCTCATCAGGAGACTGGGGGAGGCATTCTGAAAATACAAAACAGTTTTCAACGTCAAGAAATAAAATAGGAGCACCCAGATACATAAGGCAAGTCCTTAATGACCTACGAGGAGACTTAGACCCCCACACAATAATAGTCGGAGACTTCAACACCCCACTGTCAATACTAGAAAGATCAATGGGACAGAAAATCAACAAGGGTATCCAGGACTTGAACTCAGATCTGGACTGAGTGAACCTAATAGACATCTACAGAATTCTCCACCCCAAATCGACAGAATATACATTCTTCTCAGCACCACATCACACTTACTCTAAAATTGATCACATAATTGGAAGTAAATCACTCCTCAGTACATGCAAAAGAATGGAAATCACAATGGTCTCTCAGGCCACGGTGCAATCAAATTAAAACTAAGGATTAAGAAACTCACTCAAAATTGCACAACTACATCGAAACTGAACAACCTGCTCCTGAATGACTACTGCATAAATAATGAAATGAAGGCAGAAATAAAGATGTTCTTCGAAACCAATGAGAACAAAGACACAACGTGCCAGAATCTCTGGAACACATTTAAAGCAGCGTCTAGATGGAAATTCATAGCACTAAATGCCCATAAGAGATGTGAAGAAAGATCTAAAACCCACATTCTAACATTACAATTAGAAGTACTAGAGGACCAAGATCAATAAATTCAAAAGCTAGCAGAAGACAAGAAATAAGTAACATCAGAGGAGAACTGAAGGAGATAGAGACACCCAAAAAACCCTTCAAAAATTAATAAATACAGAAGCTGGTTTTTTGAAAAGATCAACAAAATATATAAACTGCTAGCCAGACTAATAAAGAAGAAAAGAGAGAAGAATCAAATAGATGTAATAAAAAATGATAAAGGCAATATCACCATCAATCCCACAGAAATACAAACTAGAATCAGAGACTACTACAAACACCTATGCAAATAAACCAGTAAATCAAGAATAAATGGATAAATTCCTGGACACTTACACCCTCCCAAGATTAAACCAGGAAGACGGTGAATCCCTGAATACACCAATAATAAGGTCTGAAACTGAGGCAGCAATTAATAGCCTACCAACCAAAGAAAGTCCAGGACCAGACAGGTTCACAACTGAGTTCTACCAGAGGTACAAAGAGGAGCTGGTACCATTCCTTCTGAAACTATTCCAAACAATACAAAAAGAGGGAATATCCTCCCTAACTCATTTTAAGAGACCAACATCATCCTGATACCAAAACCTGGCAGAGACACAACTAAAGAAGAAAATTTCGGGCCAATATCCACGATAAACATTGATGTGAAAATCCTCAATGAAATACTGGCAAACTGAATGCAACAGCACATCAAAACTTATCCACGAAAATTGAGTCAGGTTCACCCCTGGGATGCAAGGCTTGTTCAATATATGCAAATGTATAAACGTAATCAGTCACATAAACAGAGCCAAAGACAAAAACCACGTGATTATCTGAATAGATGCAGAGAAGGCCTTTGACAAAATTCAACAGCTCTTTATTCTAAAAGCTCTCAGTAAACTAGGTATTGATGGAATGCATCTCAAAATAATAAGAGCTATTTATAACAAACCCACAACCAATGTCATACTGAATGGGCAAAAACTGGAAGCATTCCCTTTGAAAACTGGCACAAGACAAGGATGTTCTCTCTCACCACTTCTATTCAACATAGTTTTGGAAGTTTTGGTCACAGCAATTAGGCAAGAAAAAAAAATAAAGGTATTCAATTAGGAAAAGAGGAAGTCAAATTGTCTCTATTTGCAGATGACATAATTGTTTATTTAGAAGACCCTGTTGGCTCAGCCAAAAATCTCCTTAAGGTAATAGGCAACTTCAGAAAAGTTTCAGGATCCAAAATCAATGTGCAAAAATCACAAGCATGCCTATACACCAATAACAAACAAATAGAGAGCCAAATCATGAGTGAACTCCCATTAACAATTGCTACAAGAAGAATAAAATAACTGGAGTACAACTAACAAGGGATGTGAAGGTCCTCTTAAAGGAGAACTACAAACCACTGCTCAAGGAAATAAGAGAGGACACAACCAGAGAGAAAAAAACATTCCATGCTCATGGTTAGGAAGAATCAATATCATGAAAATGGCGATATTGCCCAAAGTAATTTATAGATTCAATGATAGCCCCATCAAGCTACCATTGACTTTCTTTACACAATTGGAAAAAACCAGCTTAAACTTCATATGGAATGAAGAAAGAGCCCATGTAACCAAAATAATCCTAAGCAAAAAACAAACAAACAAACAACAACAACAAAAACCCACAAAGCTAAAGGCATCACGCTACCTGACTTCAAACTATACCACAAGGCTACAGTAACCAAAACAGCATGGTACTGGTATCAAAAAAGAAACATAGACCAATAGAACAGAACAAAGGCCTCAGAATTAATGCCACACATCTACAATTACAACCATCTGATCTTTGAGAAAATAAGGAAATGGGGAATGGATTCTCTATTTAATAAATGGTGTTGGGAAAACTGGATAGCCAGATGCAGAAAGCTGAAACTGGATCCCTTCCTTACACCCTGTACAAAAATTAACTCCAGATGGATTAAAGATTTAAACATAAGACCTAACACTATAAAAACCCTAAAAGAAAACCTAGGAAATACAATTCAGGACATAGGTATAGGCAAGTCTCCCTGAATAAAACACCAAAAGCAATGTCAACAAAAGCCAAAATAGACAAATGGGATCTAATTAAAAGCTTCTTCATAGCAAAATAAACTGTCATTAGAGTGAACCAGAAACCAAAAGGATGGGAAAAAATTTTTGCAATCTACCCATCTGACAAAGGGCTAATATCCAGAATCTTCAAAGAACTTAAAAAAAATTTACAAGAAAAAAACAACCCCATCAAAAGGTGGACAAAGGATATGAACACTTTTCAAAAGAAGACATTTATGCTTCCAACAAACATATGAAAAAAAGCTCATCATCACTGTTCATTAGAGAAATGCAAATCAAAACCACATTGAGATACCATCTCATGCCAGATAGAATGGTGATCATTAAAAAATCAGGAGACTAACAGATGCTGGAGAGGATGTCAGAAAAAAGAACACTTTTACACAGTTGATGGGAGTGGAAATTAGTTAAACCATTGTGGAAGACAGTGTGATGATTCCTCAAGGATTTAGAACTAGAAATACCATTTGATCCAGCAATTCCATTTCTGGGTAAATACCCAAAGGATTAGAAATCATTCTATTATAAAGACACATGCACACATATGTTTATTATGGCACTGTTTACAATAGCACAGACTTGGTGTCAATCCAAATGTCCATCAATGATAGGCTGGATAAAGAAAATATGGTACATATACACCATGGTATACTATGCAGCCATAACAAAGGATGAGTTCATGTCCTTTGCAGGGACATGAATGAAGCTGAAAACCATCATTCTCAGCTACTTAACAGAAGAACAGAAAACCAAACACCACATGTTCTCACTCATAAGTGGGTATTGAACAATGAGAACACATGGACACAGGGAGGGGAACATCACACACCGGGGCCTGTCATGGGGTGAGGGGCTAGAGGAGGGATAGCAAGTGGTGGGGGGATTGGGGAAGTATAGCATTAGGAGAAATACCTTACATAGCTGACTGGGGGGATGGATGCAGCAAACCACCATGGCACATATATACCTATGTAACAAACCTGCATGTACTGCATACGTACCCCAGAACTTAAAGACTAATAATAAAAAAAAGATATACCAAAAGGAAATATAATAAATTATAGCCTTCTGGGAAAAATTGCATTGTAATTGCATGTAATTATTTCAACTCAGGTTGATTTTGTTCACCCTGTCATATTAGAGATATGAAATCTGAGGCGCACAGGATTACACAATTTTTTGGCAACTTCAGATTTTGCCTTTTCCCTTTTCACATATATACAATAATGGATTGCTTGCGAATCATGTTAGGTAGAGCTTTTCTGGTTGATGATAGTGTTGCTCCAGTTACTGATATTGGTGCATATTAAGCATCCTCAGAAGTGCTTTTTTCTTCCAATGTTTCACTAAGACTTCTCAGTAGGGGGCATCTATCTTAAAATCTAGCTTCTTTTTAGTTTCTGTAGAAGATCTGTTTTGAGTCATCACAATAGAGTATTTGCTGTCCTATTAATATGCCTAAACTAGTCAGTTCTTTAATCTAGTTTTAAAGTTCAGTTAGAGGAACTGTTGTAATTTCTCCTGTTTACCAGCTGATCCTCTCTTGCTAAGCCACATACAATCTGCAGGAAGAAAAAATTGTGCTGTGCACAATAGTATCCACAAATCAGTACTACCTACCATATTATGCTTCAGGAAATACAAAGGTATACTCTGTTCATATGGAAGATTACAGATTTCTATGATATTATTCCTGAGAATACATATTTAAAAGTTGTAAGAATTAAAGAAAAAAACTACATTATGTTTAACTAAGCCCAATTCTTATACAAATTGAATTTTTATTTCTGTAACTCCTTCTCTCCTAATAATAGAGAAATACTTTGAACTTTTACAAAAATCTAAATGCTTTAATCATCAGGTAACATCAGAAAACTCATTTTTATGATACACACACCCAATGCAGAACTACATGTACAGTTGCAGAGTTGAATGGGTTATACAATGCACAGCTCCAGGATATGTCATTCTCATTAGAGTCCATGAAAACGTTATCATTTTCTGTTGGACAGCACGCGACAAGTAAGTAGGATACATTGGCCCTGTGAAACACATATATGAGCAGAAAAGGAAAAAACACAGACGAATCTTATCTTTGTTCAGAATTGACACAACTTCATGACACACCTTTTAAGTTAGTTTAAGTCAGTTTAAACATCAGTTTTCATGGTTAAATTCAGGTTTAATTAGAAAATCCATTCCCAACCAGGACAAGTAGACTTGACAGTTCTACTTCTGTGTTTTGTTGCTGGATAAGCAGTTTCTTTCATGTAAGACTGCTGAATGGCTAGAGCTGTAAAGTAGTATAAAGAAAAATACTGACCTTCTCACCCCGGTTATATTCAGTCTTATTCAAACTGCATGTGATTGGAAAATGACCACATTTGGAGGAAGAATAAAATATTTAAAGGCAACAGGGACTGTTTTAATATTTTTTCAATTTGAAACAAACCACTACAACATAGGATTGTTACTACACATACATCCAAATAGACACATTGCAAAGTATTTTATTCAATAATAATACATGTACACTCACATAGAGCAGGAATATAAGTAAATATTTACCTCCTACTCAGAGCTCTAAGGAGCAACAAAAACAAAAAGCTAAAATATGTTCCTTTGATGCAAAATGGAGAAAAGAAAAACCCTTAGGGAAAGATTAAAATAGCCTTAAAAATATTAATGGTGTTTGAAGGTAACAACAATGAAGTTTTAAAGTTCATTTGTATTTTTGTTCTGTTAGCCTCTGTTTCCTTAAGTGCTAATCAGATCAATAATCTCCTGGGAGGTTGGCAGTACAGTGCTTATCCTACTTTGCTAAACATTTCATTAAACAAAACCTCAAGAAGTACTGAAAAACCAAACAATACCTAAACCCAAAATAAATAAATGAATAAATAAGCACACACAGATACATCTCTACAAGAAGAAAAATGAGGATTCATGATCGTATTTCAGAAGACAAACAACTGGATGTTGTTTTGTAGCAAAAAAATGTCGTGCAGGGAGTCAGAAGTAGTTTTCCATTCTGTTTCTGGTGTCAACTACCTCTCTGACACCAGCAAATAGTTTAGTGTACCTCTACTTCCATTTCCTCATCTGAAAAATGAGGTAAAATATTTTCTTCACTTGTAAAGTTGTTTAAAGAACTAAACTCATAACAGAATGGAAGTTGTTGGCATAATTAGGTATTAACTACTGGTTGCTTTTGACAGCATTAATATAAAAGTTTTGATGAATACTAAAGAATAGAAGATATGCAGTAGTTTCTTAAAAATAAGGCATTCATCCACATCTGTACTTAGCCAAATCTGTATTTTTCACCCTGAAATATCTTTTTTCTGACTGCTTAACAAACCAAATGTCTTTGCCTCCTCAAAACATAATTCCAGACTAATTTTCTTTGTGATATCTGTCCAGATTAAACACTATATATCAAACTATTATGGAAACATACCTAGAAGTTACATGCTGAGATAATTTTTAAAATGTAGCCCAAATCAATGTTGAAAAGAGGTAAGATAGAATAATAAAGAAAAAAATACAAAATTAATAAGAGGGTTTGTGAATACTTGGAAGAGAGAATTTTAGCTACTCAAAACCATCATTGTTTCATTAAGTGATATTAGATCAATCTAATCCCATATCCATTTTGATGGCCTAATTGTATTTGTAGATCATAAATGTGACAAATGTTGTTATATTTTTATTTCAGTAAGATATTCAATAAATTTTCCTGTGTAATCTTTATCGCAAGGTTAATAAACATTGGCTAGCAGCTTACAATGGCAGGGGACCTCCCAAGTAGGTGCTCTTTATGGTTTTATGCTTTAGTTACTATACTTATTAACATGGTTGGGAACATAGAAAATGTGCTAATCAAATGTGCAAATAATACTGGGGCAGTAGCCAGTGTACTAAATAACATAATTGTACCTTTTTTAATTAATTATTTTTATTTTTAATTTCTGTGAGTGCATAGTAGGTATATATTTTGTGGGTTACAAGAGAGATTTTGATACAGGCATGCAATGTGTAATAATCACATGAGGGTAAATAGGGTATCCATTATCTCAAGAATTTATCCTTTGTGTTACAAACTGTCCAATTATACTTTTATTTAACAATGCATAAACAAATTATTTTTTAACTATAGTCACCCCTTTCTGCTAGCAAATACTAGGTCTTATTCATTCTTTCTAACAATTGATAAATGACTGAATGGTAGTTGTGGACTCTGAAGGCATTGGAGATGTTTTGTTAACACAGGTGCCATGCCACCTGCCAGAGCATTGGCCTCAGAGGCCTCTGGTTCCTAATCCATATGTCTGCAGGGCAAAGAGCAAATCAGATTGAAAAGGTGGAGGAGGTCTACTTGTTTTCTTTTTTTGTACCCAATAACCGTCCTCATTCCCCACCCCCAACTCACTGCTCTCTCTAGCTTCTAGTAACCATCCTTCCGCTTTGTACCTCCATGAATTCAATTGTTAAAATTTTTAGGTCCCAGAAATATGTGAGAAAATGTGAAGCTTGTCTTTTTGTGCCTGCCTTATTTCATTTAACCTAATAATCTCCAGTTCCATCCATGCTGTAAATGACAGGATCTCATTCCCTTTTTATGGCTGAATAGTACTCCATGCTGTATAGGTGCCACATGTTCTTTATCCACTCATCTGTTGATGGACACTTAAGCTGCTTCCAAATCTTGGCTATTGTAAGTAGTGTTGTAATAAACACAGGCGTGCAGATATCTCTTTAGTAAACTGATTTCTTTTCCTTTGAGTATATATCTAGGAGTAGAATTACTGGAGATTATTGCAGAATATGGTAGCTTTAATTTTAGTTTTTTAAGGAGCCTCCAGACTGTTCTCCATTGTGGTTCTACAAATATACATTCCTACCAATAGTGTATAAGCATTCCTTTTTCTCCACATTTTTGCCAGCATCTGTTATTGCCTGTCTTTTGGATAAAGGGAATTTTAACTGGTGAGATGATATCTTATTGTAGTTTTGATTTGCATTTCTCTGATGATCAGTGGTATTGAGCACATTTTCATATACCTGTTTGTCATTTGTATGTCTTCTTTAGAGAAGTGTCTATTCAGATATTTTGCCCATTTTTAAAATCAAGTAGTTTTTTTCCATTGAGTTGAATTCTTTACATATTCTGGTTATTAATCTTTTGTCAGATACATAAATTGCCAAAACTTTCTCCCATTCTGTAGGTTGTTTTGCCACTTTGTTGATTACTTCCTTTTCTCTGCAGAAGCTTTTTAACTTGATATGATTCCATTTGTCCATTTTTGCTTGGAATGCCTGTGCTTGTTGAATATTACTCAAGAAATCTTTGACATCTCCAATATCCTGGGGTGTTTCTCCAATGTTTTCTTTCAGTTTTATGGCTTGAGGTCTTAGATGTAAGTGTGTAATATATTTTGATTGTATTTTTGTATATGGCAAAAGATAGGAGTCTAGCTTCATTCTTTGGCATATGAATATTCAGATTTCCCTGCACCATTGATTGAAGAGACTGTCCTTTCTCCAATATATGCTCTTCACACCTTTGTTAAAAATGAGTTCACTATAGATGTATGGATTTATTTTTATGTTCTACATTCTTTTCTGTTTTTATGCCGGTACCATGCGGTCATAGTTACTATAGCTCTGTAGAATAATTTGAAGTCAGATAATGTGATTATTCCAGTGTTGTTCAGTGTAATATTGGCCTCCTAAAATGAGTTTGGCAGTATTTCCTCCTCTGCTATTTTTTGGATCAGTTTGAGTAGGATTGGTATTAATTTTTCTTTAAATGTTTGGTAGAACTCAGCAGTGATGTTATTGGGCCCCACACTTTTCTTTGCTGGGAAACTTTTTATTGTGGCTTTAATGTTGTCACTTGTTACTGATCTGTTCAATAGCAAGCAACAACTTAAAGCCGTAATAAAAAGTTCTGGTTTGGGGGTTCCTTGTAGTTCAATCTTGGTAGGCTGTATGTGTCTAGGAATTTATACATATTTTTTCTAAATTTTTCCAATTTATTGGGACAAAGTTGATCATAGTAGCCACTAAGGATGCCTTTAGTTTCTGTGCTATCACTTGCAATGCCTCTTTTTTCATCTCTTAATTTATTTATTTAGGTCTTCTCTCTTTTTTGCTTAGTCGGGCTAATGCTTTGTCAGCTTTGTTTAATTTTCCAACAAAACAACTTTTTGTTTGGTTGACCCATTGTACTGTTTTCTTTATTTCAATTTCATTTGTTTCTCCTGTGATAGTAATTTCTTTTCTTCAATTCATTTTGGGTTTCGTTTGCTCTTGCTTTTCTAGTTTTTTAAGATGCATCATTGTTCATTTGGAGTTTTTCTTCTGTCTTAATATAGGTGCCATAGCTATAAACTTCCCTTTTAGTACTGCTTTCACTATACCTCACAGATTTTGATATGTTGTGTTTCCATGGTTCATTGTTTCAAGAAATTTTTCCATTTTTTTCTTTTTTCATTGAACTGCTCATCATTCAGGACCATACTGTTTAACATCCATTTGTTTGTATAGTTTCCAAAATTCCTCTTATTATTCCTCTAGTTATATTTCATTGTGTTCAGATAAAATGCTTGCTATTATTTTGTTTTTGTTTTTGTTTTTTTCGAAATGTTTTCTGCCTTGTTGGGTGTCCTAACACATTGTCTATTCTTAAGAATGATCCATGTGCTGAGGTGAAGAATGTACATTCTGCAGTCATTGGACAAAATGCTTTGTAAATATCTGTTAGGTCCATTTGGTCTATAGAGCAGATTACATCCAATGTTTCTTTGTGGATTTTTCCTCTGGAAGATCTATCCGTCCAATGCTGAAAGTGGGGTGAAGTCTCCAGCTATTATTGTATTGGGATCTATCTCTCTCTTTAGCTCTAATAATATTTGCTATTTTGAATTCTCTGTCTAAAAGGTCCTATATCTCTGTCTCTCCAGGATTGGTCCCCAGTGCCTTATTTAGTTCATTTGGTGAAGTCATGATTTCCTGGATGTTCTCAATGCTTGTTCATGTTCATTGGTCTCAGGGCATTGACGAGGTGGGTGTTTATTTTAGTCTTCATAGTCTGGGCTTGTTTGTACCATCCTTCTTGGGAAGGCTTTCCAGGTATTCAAAAGCAATTGGGTATTGTAAGCTAAGCCATATCTGCATTAGAGCACATCTAAAGCCCAGTAATGCTGTAGTTGTTGGTGACTTGTAGAGGTACCACCTTAGTGATCTCGGAAAAGATCCACAAGAATTCTGTGGATTACCAGCCAGAGACTCTCATTCCTCTCCCTTACTTTCTTCCAAACAAAAGAGCCTCTCTGTCTTTGTTAAGCTGCCTGGAGCTGGGGATGGCATGACATAAGCACCTCCGTGACCCCCACTAATGGGACTTCTGTGAGTCCAGCCTGAAGCCAGCATAGCACTGGGTCTCACCCAAGGCCCACTGTAACCACTGCCTGGCTACCATTTATGTTCAAGGCCTCAGGGCTCTACAATCAGTGGTTGGAAAAGCTAGCTACGCTTACGTCCTTCCCTTTACAGTGGCGAATTTCCCCATACCCCAAGTGGGTCTTTCCAGGAGCCAGGGACTAAAGTGAAAAATATGAGAAGTCTACCTTGTACTTTACTTTACTGTAGCTGAGCTGGCCCTTAAACTATGAGATGCAATCCTCTACTCTTCCCTCCCCTTTCCACAGGCAGAGGAGCCTTAACCCATGGCCACCACCACCACAGGTCCATAAGGAGTATTGCCAGGCTACTGAGGTTCACTTCAGGTGCAAGACCTCTTCAGCCAGTTTGTGGTAAATGCTGCCATGTCTGGCACTCTCTCTTCAGGGCAGTGGACTTCCTTCTGGCCCAGGTCAGGTCCAGTAATGCCATCCAAGAATCAAGGCCTGGAACTGGTGACTCTAAAAGCCCAGGTGGTGCCCTCCCAACTGTGGCTAATTTAGTAGCTAATGTGCAAGGCAAAGACTGCTTTATTTTTCTTCAGCTTTTCTCAAGCAGAAGAAGTCTCTCACTATAGCCACCACAGCTGGGAATAGGCTGAGTCTCACCCAAGACCCATGGCATACTACTTGGATATAGCTGCTGGTTATTCAAGGCCCAAGGGCTCTTTTAGTCAGCAGGTGTTGTATTTTGCTGGGTCCTTTCCTTTATGGCAGCAGGTTCCCTTCTGGCCCAGGATGTGTCTAGAAATATTTTCTGAAAGGTAGGACCTAGAATGTGGCCTCATGACTCTGCCCGTTGCCCAATCCTACTGTGCCTGAGCTGTTATCCAAGATGCAAGACAAAATCCTCTTTACTCTTCCCTCTTCTCTCCTCAAGAGGAAGGAAGGGTTGTTTTTTGGAGTGAGAGCTGTGTTGACTGGGGTTGGGGGAGGGATATCACAAGCACTGCCTTAGTCACCCTTGCTTGTGTCTCAGTAGGTAGCATGCTCCCAAGTCCACTGGCTCCAAGCCCATTTCAGCACTAGGACATGTCCAGGAGTTGTAGTCTTTGTGGCCTAGACTGCTTTTCAAGTTTATTTAAGGTCCTGGAGCACTTTAGCCAACAGTGGTGGGGCTTGCTGGAACTCATATTCAGACTGCTGAGATGGGTGGTTCCCCTCTGGCTAGGGCTCATCTAAATGGTCCCTATATGGATGGGTGATGGCTGAGTTCAGCCCAGTTTTGCTTTCAGCTGTGACAGGGCAGCACTGAGTTCAATGCAGTGTCTCACAATCGCTGTACTCTCCCTCTCCCTAGCACACAGATTCTTTCTCCATGCCACATAGCTTTTGCTGGGAGATGATGGGAGAGGGGTGGAATCCTGAATTCAAGAAAGTCTTTTCTAACCTCTTCAATGCTGCTTTCAGACACATGAAGTTAAAACCAGGTACTGTGAATGCACACCTGATTTTTGGTTTCTTTGCCAAAAACAACACTTTCATAAGACTTAGATAGTTGTTAAATTTGGTGTTCTGTCCAGTGGCATGGGATAGGCCAACTTGCTCTCCCCTATGTTGAATTATAATGTTTAAAAATGCCAATAAACTAAATTTAAAAGCCAAAATAAGATTAAATGTCATATTAATACCCTTATGGTATTAAGTGATATTACCTATGTGTTATTAATCTCCTTAAAATGTGGCTGCCAAAATACATATAGACCCAACTGATATTCCTCTAATGCCTGCAAATAACAATGACTCTCGCTGCATCAGAGTTTGCTTAAAAGCACAAAAAATAGTTTTTGATGAGCATCCTTTATGTTAAAAAAAATCCCAAAAAGCCAAAGGTTTGTAAAA
Source organism: Cebus imitator (assembly GCF_001604975.1). Lineage (NCBI taxonomy): Eukaryota > Metazoa > Chordata > Mammalia > Primates > Cebidae > Cebus > Cebus imitator. Next base: position 13,412,375 of record NW_016107342.1, on the reverse strand, counting down.
GTCTATCCCAAGGAAGGAAAACCTCTTCCCTTTATTTGTTCTTGGCACAGCTGAGTCAGGCTAGAACACTGCAAAAGATTTCACTAAATAGTAAGTGGAACCAAACTGACTGGAGAGATATTCTTTCAAAAACCACATAAACAGAAGCCTTAAGATCAATTACCACAAGTTGATATGGGGTCAAAGAAAAACAACATTCTAAATCCAGAATCCACTTACACAAAGCTCTTTAGCTGCATTATATATTAAATTGAAATGTTAAAACCAGTCTAAAAGCCCAGCTCTACAAATTGAGCAAAAAAAATGCTTTATTCAATTTAATATGTTGTAGTAGATAAAATGGATGTTTTGGAAGATTATGTAAGAAAATGAAAAATGCTCAGGTAGCAATATTAATTGGGGTAGTAAACTGTATATGTGACTATGATTACAACTCTGCAAATATGTGATCTTTTAAAAGAAGCTTTCTAGCATGACATGCACCTGTAGTCCTAGCTACTCAGGAGGTAGAGGCAGGAGGACTGGTTGAGCCCAGGACTTTGAAGCTGCAGTGTGCTATGATCTCCCCCCGTACTGTGTGACACAGCAGGACTCTAAATAAAGAAATAAATTTAATTAGATTAAATGAGCCTTCTAAAATTATTTTAAAGGTAATATTACAAGTCCTTCATAACATTGTGTTTTGGTAATAGGCAAGGAGTGATTTATTTCTTCATTTTGCTTTTATGAATGTTCTAAATTCTCTTTAATAATTAGATAACAACTCAGATTTATTAATAACTATTACATGTATGGTATTTGTCGCTCTTCTTGCCTCATCTTATTTAATGCATGGCAAAGAGATCGTGAAACAGTTACTTCTATTATCCATTTTTATAGATGAAGATATGGAGACGCATGAAACAGTCTAGATTAATGGCTGAGAAATCCCTAGTTGTGAATTCTTTGTCGTGTGCCTATGATTCTAAATGTGGCTATTTACTTATAAGGTCCAATTTCTTAATCATCCTAAACTACAAAAGGATGCACAACATGATCCAGTTTACAAGTTAAACAATTTGATTATGCCAAAGCTAATTTATAATCTTAATGTCCATATGCCCCACATTTTATAGGCTGAGATAACTAGCAACTTATCGCCAAGTTACTGGTACAATTCTAGCAGTGTGACCTTGGATAAATTATATAATATCAATGAGTAGTAATTCTCTACCTGAAAATAGGAATAACATTTATTTTATAGAATTTTTGTGATGATTAGAAATCATACATATAAAAGGCTTAGATTAATGACTAAAGCATTCATCTTCATTGTTGTTGTTAAGTTTTATGGGAAAATTTATTCTAATTCTAAATATATTTTCTAGCACAAGTTTTCCAATTTAATTGTTCCTCTATTGTAGGAAATAGATGGAAGATAATAAGTGTAGTTTCTTCCTCTAGGCAGGCACTAATTTATCAGTCCTTATGTGGCACCAAATCTGAACACAGCCAGATATAGATGGTCTGTGATAGAAGAAACCAGATGGTCTCACTGACCTCACCCCAGGTACTGTGCTTTTGATATTATTCTAGAATGTGGTCTTTATAATTTGGTTTCTGTAGCATCCCAGGGACAAGTTCACATGTGCTGGTGTGAGTTTCATTTTGCATGTGCTGCTTTATCATGAACATGGAAGACATACTAGGTTTCTGTAGTAGAAACACTCCAGCCTCTTCCAAAGCAGAAGGCCCTGGGCTGTGGACCTTCAAAGAGAAGCAAACATACAGAGCTTTTAACAGCTCTGACTTCTGGGAATGGAACACATTGCTGAAATCACTTCTGCCCTGATCCAACAATTCATTATCTCCCAGAAACAGTGGCTTTTATAGCTGCTATGGGGTTGCTATAGTCTTCTAGAAAGAAGGAATAATCTCATTACAGACATGAATGCTCAAGCCCTTATATTAAAAGCTTTAGACTTAATTTTATTTGTCTAAATCTGTAATCAATCTAAGAGTGGGATGGAGATATTTTTATAAAACAAATTTAGAAAAGAGCTAATTTTATTTTATACAAAACAAAATTGGCCCTTTATAATAAACTCCCCAAATAGTCCAAAGAATGAATTATATTTTTATTTCCTCATTACACAGCTGGGAAATTATTGAAATGAACATGAAAATCTTGATTTCAATTCATACTTGATATGTAAAACAAGACCTTGTAAACTTCTAACATTTTCCAATGTATAAGTCTGTAATAATTTACTAAGGACACCCTATTGCCCTTAGAATTATTTTGAATCTCTTTATTGATGTAATCAGATTAATTTAACAATGAAAATTAGTCCCAACTTTAGAGATGGAATCAACACAAGTCAAGAGTATTGTCTGATTTGCCTGAGGCCTATTTTCACCCATGGAATAAATGGCACCATTGGTGGTTATTGAGTAGGTAAATAACTACAGGTCATATCTGAATCTAATGATAGGAGTAATTTCATCAAACCTAAACTTGAATGATAGCATTCCACAGAAATGGGGAGCTAGAAAAAAGTTAAGTACCTTGATTTGTAAGACATATGTATATACTCAATTAGTGTCTACACAGGGCAATTTTATTTAGAACAGTGGGGTAAGGGGAGAAGGGATGAGAGGATACCACGGAGAATAGAACTAAGTCAGATTAAAGGAGAATGGAGTCTATGAAAAGATCTCTAGTCAGTGTGTGAGAGTGAGTGTGTGTGTGTGTGTGTGTGTGTGTGTGTGTGTGTATGTATGTAACAGGGAAATGGTTACCTAACTCAGGCACTGAATTATGAACCTTGTGTGAGGTAAGGTTTTACTTGTGGTAAAATACCCTGGGAATTGAAGGTGAGACACCCATCACTCTCTGAACCAGGAAGCAGCTAGGGGATGCCTTTCCCTGCCATAAAAGTATGAAATGGAGCTTCTGTGCAACACCAGGATCTTGAACTACTGAACAGAAGGAAGCTTAGCATTGGCAAACTAAAGACCAATTTAGCAAGTCAATAGCCAGTGAGTGCTCAGTGAGGCATGATAATGCCTTTATAGTATTTAGTGATTCTGAGGAGCAGCTATACATGTCTGGTATATTTCTCAGTAGAGATACATAGTGTTAATAACCAATTTCCAGAGTAAGGCACCATCTCTTTCACAGAATTTCCAAAAGTATAACAACTTGACGACGTCTTCATTGAGAACTTTTTTTCTATAACTGGTATTCATACTCAGGCCAAAGGAAAGATACCCCAGCTCCACCTGCGATGACAATTGCCCTTCTATTTCTAGAAAGATGATTTTGATCAAAACTAAGTTTCATGTAACATCAGAAATCTTTGTACTTTCAAACTATTTCTCATTCTCTGACTGAAACTGGATATTAATTTCCAATCCAAATTATATAGCTTCTTCCCTCTGAAACCAAAAGGAAAAGAAAATAAACTGTCATCTCTTCTTGTCCTTGGACTCCACCACTGGTCATTTCTTCGAGCCTTTCAAGCATTAGTCAATATTTTATTAACGTATTCACATTTCAAAAGAAGAAGAAGAAAAAAAGAAAACCTGCATGCATTCTCAAAACACCATACGTTTCCTCTTTTCCTATTTGATTATAATGAATAAAGCAATGAGTCTGTCAGATAAACATGATTATAATAGTTTTTTATTAAAACAGTGAAGATTTTAAAATTATGTTGTGTGATGGCATCCAAAATGAGAATAATGTTAGGAATTTTAAGATTCTCCTTTTTTCCATATTCTTTATAGAAAATATAAAAGAAAAATCAGTGTCATTGAAAGATTTTCATTAGAAAGACAGAAGTCATGGATTATAATAAAAATAGATTTATTGAGCTAAAAATAGTGAGTAGGCAGCATTTTCAAAATTTTAAATGAATTCCATGATAAAATATTTACAGTATGTATTTTCTTTCTCTGGGAATTATTACATTTTAGTATATTCATTAACCTCAAGATTATTCACCAGTTATTAAAATTTTAAACATTTAAGTAGATATATAGAAGCGACACTACTAACTTTCCCTTTCTACAGAGAAAAACACTTTATTTGTTTTTGGCTTTCTATTTAATAGAATAGAGGATATACTGGAGGAAACAGCTAACAAAGCACATCAGGAAGTAAACTCAATATACTTGCCTTTGGGTTCCTTTCTTTAGAAATTAAATCTACAGAGGTATTGGTGAATGTATTCTACAGTTATTGTTTGAATTTGTAGCATTTAAAATTTTCAGATAAAAAAGCCAACTCCAGAAAATACAACTTAATAACTATGTTTAAAATATTAAAAATAAAATTTAAAAACAGTGCTATGTATTCATCTTTAAGATCTTTTTGACTCAATGAAGTCAGAATATGTTGAATACCAAAATAAATGTGTTGCAACAAAAATTTCACCAACCCCAGGAAGGTATATAGAATATCTCTAAGGCCTGGTGGTTGTGAGTGACAGCTGTGTTAATTGGAAATCTGCTTCATAAACTAGTAAACAGAGCAAACTAGTTATTGCAGAACTGAAATCTAACTAGATCACCAGAAGGATTCTCTGTCTTTGTCCCCACCTCACTACAAGGCATTTTCATGGTCAATTACTGCTGAACAGACTATCCAGAAGAGGAAAATGCATCAGCAATCTATTTATTCAAACCTCATCTCAAAAACAAACATAAATAATTTAAGAAGAGAAAAAGGGTTTAAATGTGTGCTAGCAAGCATCTAAGCATAGTAATTTCATAGCCTTGAAAATTAAGAATGTAATGGTTTCATATTTTCACATCAAGCATTACTGATTTTTTTTTTATTTAAAGAGCAGTTTCTTGTGTGCGCTTTTAAATTGTTCCAAATTAACTTTTATATTTAGAACATGGTCATCTTTGTTCCAACATTTTCAAATTCCACAATAAACAGTAATCTTTGTAACTGATTAAAATGGGCTTTATAAATTTGGAAAAAGCTAAATTACAGATTATGACTTTTCCCCAGTATATATTAATCTCATTGAAAATGAAATTTAGCTGGTATTTTATATGTAATAGAGGAATATAATTTGTTTTTATATTAGTACTAGTCTTGACCTAAGTATTTACAAATCAATACTAATTTTATGTTTAATGGCATCTATAAATGTCTTTATGCAGGAAGTTTAATTTTTGTGCTGTAGTTACAAATGCATTTTTAAGTACACAGAGAATTTTAAAAGGGCAGAAGAGAATTTAAAGGTGTTATTTACATAAATGTAAAAGCCCTTAATGTGGAGAAATCTCTCATCCAAAATTTCAAATACTTGCTTGACTCTGGAGGCCTGGCACAATAAGGAATTAGGATTCCTCCTAAGAACTACACATCCAAAGGCTGTCCTGAAAGACTTTCAGTACTTGATGATGCTCTTTTGGGTACCACCACCTAGATGCCCATTTAGGTTGCTCTCTTCCCCACTATCTACTATCCCCTGTGGTCTCTTTTCGGCTCTGCCCAAACTAGTGGTTCTCAAAGAAAGGTAGCCATGGATTGAAATGACTTGGGTAGCTTTTAAGAACTCATTGTCCAGATCATACTTCAAATAAATCAAAATCTTGGGGCTGTGTGTGTGTGTGTGTGTGTGTGTGTTTATAGTTGTGGTGATGGTAAGGAGGGTGGTGAGGTGAAGAGGGTCAACTATCAGTACTTAAAAAATATCCAGCCTGGGCAACATGGAGAAACCTTGTCTCTAAGAAAGCACAAAAAATTAGCTGGGTGTTGTGGTGCAAGCCTGTGTTCCCAGCTACTTGCTTGGGTGGCTGAGGTGGGAGGATCATTTGAGCCTGGAGGTTGAGGCGGCAATGAGTTGTGATCATGCCACTGGACTCCAGCCTGAGTGATAGACTGAATCCCTGTCTCAGAAAAAAATTATATATATCCCAGATGATTCCCATGTGCAGCCAAAGTTCAGCATCACAACCCCAGACATTCCATTCTCCTTTGTATTTATTTCTCCTTTTCCAATTATATTTTCCACCAAATCTATAACCTGCTTCATGTTCTCATCTGTAACCACATGTGCCCACAAATTTTTGCCTAAAGGCTCGTGCTGTCCATTCCTGAAAGTATGTAGATTAGGCCTGGCTGGCCATTGCCCATTAGGCCCATAAGAACAGCTGACTTCCTTCTCACTAGTTCTATTTTCTTTGGACCAATGGAAAGCTATAGCCTGGTAACTTGCTTCTTTTCACCATTGCCCTCTCCAGCCATTTCACACACAGTAGCCGGGTTAGCATTTTTGTATGAAAACAAGATCAAGTCACTTTCCTATTGAAACCTCTCCACTGACTTTCCACTAATATCTCAATGCAACAGCACTGCACAGGATACTTTTATCTACTGGCTAAAGTTGTCCCTCAGTGCAATTACACAGCGTAAAATCACCCTATTTTATTTTCTTCGTAGTACTTATCCCTAAATAAATATTTTTTTACTCATCTCACTTGGGATTTTTTCAGTCTCATCAATAGAATTTCAGGTACCATGTCCATCTCATTTATCTTGTAACGCTAATACCCAGGAGTGTACATGCACAGAATAGATACTTTAACTGGTATTTATCAAATGCAAGAAGTCACTGTGATTTCTGACTTCCCAACATCATGTCATAGCTATCTAGCTGTAGCTGCGCTAGCAGGCCCTGTACTCCTGAAACCACAGTTATCTGTGGGACATCAGAGAATATGTTCAGAATTCTGTTTCTCATTCTTATCCATGAATGCAAAATAAGAAACTTAATTCATAAGGCATATCCCTAGAGTCCTTGAGAATCTCATTTCTTGCAAACTATCCCCAGGCTCTCTCATTTTTGACCTCTAACATTTCTATGGCAGTGAAAAAACATCCCCAGACAGATAGCTTTCTATTAGCATGGATAATTGAGAGTTAACAAGGCACTATTATCTTTCCAGGTGATACCCAAATTACTTTAGGTAATTTTTAAAGTGTTACCAATTTGGAAATGCATGGATTATTTTAGTCAGCGGTGTATAATTAAAAAAATGATTATTTCAGGGAATGGATTGATATCTAGATAAGACGACTTTATGTATTTCTTAAAACACCTACTTACCAATACACAATAATACAATTTAGAATAAGACAGTTTCAAACTCCTTCCAGTGGCAACCAATACATAGGTATGTGTATGCAAATTAGTTCCAGCATAAAACTCCTTCTTTGTCCTTCAAAAATATTCCCGTTGACATTGTTTACCAAAGTTTCTCCACAGATATGGAGCCAAACTAACTGTCCCTCCCTTTAGTGATGCAAAATACGACCTCTAACACAATAGCTGTGACCAAATTGGACTAGACAAAAATGTCAGTAACTCAAACATGAAATTGCCTTTTTTCCTCCAAGCTATTCAGCTTTATTGGGGATGAAAATTAAACAAATAAACTATGAAATCTGTATCTTGACAGATGGTATGATAAATATTCTAGGAAGTGTTTGATTCCAATTTTAAGGCTAGTAGGATTTCCTCCAAAATTTCTAATTTCTAGGAAGAAATGTCTAGTTTCTAAAGGAGATTTTGATTATACTGATACAAGATAACCATACCAAACCCTGTTATCCTCATATATATATATATATATATATATATATATATATATATATATATATATATATATATATATGAGGAAAAACAGCAGAGGGTAGGCTAACTATCCATCATTTCAAATTAGTACAATGGTTATACTAGGATCATTCCTCATATTGAGCATTATAATTTCTCATTCTTGAAAGAAAACTTTCAGAGGAAGGCAATCGTAGTGAAGACTATTCAGAGTTTAGTTCGTATAGTTTTAAAATATCCCATGATAAAACACCATAAATTGCTTTAAAAACTAAATGATAAAAAGGCAAAATATTATTAGAGACTCTCTAAAAGATGTGGAAGTTAGTATCCTTAATGTACAATAGGTTCTCATAAACCAATTTATAATAAATATTCTAATTTAAATACTCCAATTGAAAATGATCAAAAACCTTAAATCAAAAGAAATACAAATTGACCACATACCACTGTCAATATTTGACAGATCAATGAGACAGAAAATTAACAAGGATGTCCAGGTCTTGAACTCAGATATGAATCAAGTGGACCTAATACACATCCACAGAGCTTTCCACCCCAAATCCACAGAATATACAGTCTTCTCAGCACATCACACTTATTCTAAAATTGACCACATAATTGGAAGTAAAACATTCCTAAGCAAATATAAAAGAATAGAAATCATAACAGTCTCTCAGAACACAGTGCAATCAAATTAGTACTCAGGATTTTGATTATATCAGATCTAGAAGAATGATAAATGTACTAGTAGATCTAGAATAAATGATAAATTCCTGGACATTTACACTCTCCCAAGACTAAACCAGGAAGTTGTTGAATCCCAGATCAATAGATCAATAACAAGGTCTGAAATTGGGGTAGGAATTAATAGCCTACCAACCAAAAATGTCCAGGACCAGACAGGTTCAGAGCTGAATTCTACCAGAGGTACAAAGAGGATCTGGTACTATTTTTTCTGAAACTATTCTAAACAACACAAAAAGAGGGAATCCTCCCTAACTCAGTTTATGAGACCAACATCATCCTAATACCAAGATCTGGCAGAGATACAACTAAAGAAGAAAATTTCAGGCCAATATCCATGATGAACATTGCTGTGAAAATTCTAAATAAAATACTGGCAAGCTGAATCCAACAACACATGAAAAAGTTTATCTATCACAATCAAGTCGACTTCAACCCGGGGATGCAAGACTCGTTCAACATATGCAAATACATAAACGTAATCAATCACATAAACAGAACCAAAGACAAAAACCACATGATTATCTCAATAGATGTAGAGAAGGCCTTTGACAAAATTCAACAGCCCTTTATGCTAAAAAGTATCAATAAACTAGGTATCGATGGAACTTATCTCAAAATATTAAGAACTATTTATAATAAAGCCATAGCAATATAATACTGAATGGGCAAAAACTGGAAGCATTTCCTTTGAAAACTGGTACAAGACAAGGATGCCCTCTCTCACCACTCCTATTCAATATAGTATTGGAAGTTCTGGCCAGGGCAATTAGACAAGAAAAAGAAATAAAGGTATTCAATGAGGAAGAGAGGAAGTCAAATTGTCTCTATTTGCAAATGACATGAGTGCTTATTTAGAAGACCCCATGGTCTCAGCCCAAAATCTCTTAAAGCTGATAAGCAACTTCAGCAAAGTCTCAGGATACAAAATCAATGTACAAAAATCACAGGCATGCCTATACACCAATAGCAAACAGAGAGCCAAATCATGAGTGAACTCCCATTCACAGTTGCTACCAAGGGAATAAAATACCTAGGAATACAACTAACAAGGGATGTGAAGGTCCTCTTAAAGGAGGACTGCAAACCACTGCTCAAGGAAATAAGAGAGGACACAACCAGAGAGAAAAAACATTCCATGCTTGTGGTTAGGAAGAATCAATATCATGAAAATGGCGATACTGCCCAAAGTAATTTATAGATTCAATGATATCCCCATCAAGCTACCATTGACTTTCTTCACAGAATTGGAAAAAAAATCTTAAACTTCATATGGAACCAAAAAAGAGCCCACATAGCCAAGACAATCCT
>NW_016107342.1:13368205-13402673 GCF_001604975.1 Cebus imitator | reverse complement strand
AAAAAAAAAAGTGGGAGGCATCATGTTACCTGACTTCAAACTATACTACAAGGCTACAGTAATCAAAACAGCATGGTACTAGTACCAAAACAGAAATATAGACCAATATAACAGAACAGAGGCCTTAGAAATAATGCTACACATCTACAACCATCTGATCTTTGACAAAAAGATCTGACAAAAACAAGCAATGGGGAAAACATTCCCTATTTACTAAATGGTATTGGGAAAACTGGCTAGCCATATGCAGAAAGCTGAAACTGGATCCCTTCCTTACGCCTTATACAAATATTAATAATTTAAGATTTAAACATAAGACCGAGTACCATGAAAACCCTAGAAGAAAACCTAGGCAATACCATTCACTACATAGGCATGGACAAGGACTTCATGACTAAAATACCAAAGGCAATGTTAACAAAAGCCAAAAGAGACAAATGGGATCTAGTTAAACTTAAGAGATTCTGCACAGCAAAAGAACTTATCATTAGAGTGAACTGGCAACCTATAGAATGGGTAAAAATTTTTGCAATATATCCATCTGACAAAGGGCTAATATCCAGAATCTACAAAGGACTTAAATTTACAAGAAAAAAACAACCTCATCAAAAAGTGGGCAAAGGATACAACAGACATTTTTTAAAAGAAGACATTTATGCCGCCAACAAACATACGAAAAAAAGCTCATCATTACTGTTCATTAGAGAAGTGTAAATCAAAACTCCATTGAGTTACAATCTCATGCCAGTTAGATTGGCGATCATTAAAAAATCAGGACACAACACGTGCTAGAGAGGATGTAGAGAAATAGGAACACTTTTACACTGTTTGTTGGAATGTAAATTAGTTCAACCAACATGAAAGACAGTGTGGCAATTCCTCAAGGACCTAGAAATGGAAATGTCATTTGAGCCAGCAATCCCGTTATTGGGTATATACCCAAAGGATTATAAATCATTGTTTTACAAAGACACATGCACACGTATGTTTATTGCGGCACTGTTCACAATAGCAAAGACTTAGAACCAACCCAAATGCCCATCAGTGATAGACTGGATAAAGAAAATGTGGCACATATACACCATGGAATACTATGCAGCCATGAAAAGGAAGAGTTCATGTCCTTTGCAGGGACATGAATAAAGCTGAAAGCCATCATTTTCAGCAAACTGACACAAGAACAGAAAACCAAACACATCATGTTCTCATTCATAATTGAGTGTTGAACAATGAGAACACATGGACACAGGGAGGGGAACATCACACACCCAGGCCTGTCGCGGGGTGGAGGGCTAGCAGGGAGTTGGGGGACTGGGGAGGTATAGCATTAGGAAAAAAACCTAATGTAGATAACAGGGTGATGGATGCAGCAAACCACCATGGTACATGTGTACCTATGCAACAAACCTGTACGTTCTGCACATGTACCCCAGAACTTAAAGTATAATAAATGAATTTTTTAAATTAGCTTAAACTAATAATAAAAAAGGCAAATTAATACAACCATACGTTACTAGTTCAAATATCATAATGGCAAAAATGAAAATAAATACTTTAATAATACTACTCAGTCTTGGCAAGGCTATAGAGAAAATCTTATTCACTTCTAATAAGGAGGTGAGGAGGAAAAACCTTCTGGAGGGCAACAATTCAGCAATATGTTTAATAATATTAAAATGGTAAACTTTTTAAACCATAAATGTTCTCGTTTGGATTTTATTCCTAAGTAATAAGGAGGTATTTACAAAAGGAGGTTGTACAAGTGTTTGCTGTAGAACCTTTCATAATAATAAAGATTTGAACACATTGGAATATCCAGAAATAAGGAATTGGCTGAATAATTCCTACTCTACCTATAGGAGAGAATCTAGAGTGTAAGCTGAAGTGTAGATTTATATACTTACTGACTCCTTATATAATTTAACAATTTAGGAAATCACATAAGGCTAAACTTAAAGTAAATGTAGCATATACTCTATCATTAATTTAAAAATATGTAAAATAGTGTTATCTACACAAATAGGTTTGCACAGAAAAAAAGATAATAAAGTAAACAAACAAAAGTGCATAACATTTAAATTTTTATTCATAATTTTCCCCATATTATTTATAATTGGAACAAATAGCTATTAGTCAACAAAACCTATCACCTCCCAAATTCCCTATTAATTAATGATTGTATCCCTTTTACTTTCTTCTGCATCCCCTTTGCCAGAATCTTCAAGATTATTAATGTCTCCACAAATGTCAAGTGTTTTAATCAATATGTTGATATTTGAAAACAAGTTTAGCTGAATTATTAAACTGTGACTATTTAAGTATGTTCTTTTTTCCTAAAAACCCAACCAGCCAGCTTTCCCCAATACAAGGGTTCTTGACTTTAATGAGTTGAAATTAAATGATTTGACCAGCACCATGCAATTGAAAAATATGTTGAATTCAACAGGAATTAAGTCCAATTTCCCAAAAGCATTCATTCAGGACTTATTATTTGAGGCTTAAGTTTCAATTTATTTAACTAAATCACGTTGCAATAAGAAAGGCCATAAGCTTAAAAAGATTTTATTAACTCTTAAATCATGATTAAATCTCTCAAATTATATATATATATATATATATATATATATATATATATATATATGTATGTACGTGTACACATATACCATCATATGCCAAATAACATTTCAATCATTGTTGGACAACATATAGACTGGAGGTCCCATAAAATTAAAATATTTCATTTTTACTATATCTTTTTATATTTAGACATGTTTACCTACACAAATACTTACATTGTGTTACAACTGCCTACAGTGTTCAGTACAGTAACATGCTGCACAGGTTCGTAGCCTAGGAGCAAATAGGCTATGCCATATAGCCTAGGTATATAGTGGGTTTTACCATCTAGGTTTGTGTAAGTGCACCCTATGATATTCCCACAATTATGAAATCAATAAATTTCTCAGAACATATTCTTTTTATTGCGTGACACATGAATGTATATATTAATATGTATCTATATACACACACATATGCAAATACACAAAAATTTCTATTTATCAGTGTGGATGGAATAAGAAAGGTATTATTTTTGCCTTTTAGAAGCATTTTCTTTAAATGCTTCTAAAGTTTTAATATTTGTAGATTTTCTAGCCTTTATTTCATAAATACAAACCTGCAAATTATGTCACGTAACCTTCACACTCATTAAATGATAGATGAAAAGCAGCAACGATTAGAAGCAGAATTTTTTTTTTAAAAGTCCACTTAAGTTGATTTAAAAAATACCTTTCTAATACTCTTCTTATAGATTTAAAATGAAAATCGCTTAAAAGTCATTGGTAATTTTATACTATAATTTACATGACCTAGAGCCTAACTACTCTGCCTATGTTTCCTTTATCAGCACCATTCCTAGCACCTGAGCGCTTGTGAGAGATGCACAATCTCAGACCTCATCTCTGTCCTACTGAATCAGAATCTGCATTTTGCAAGATCCTTAGGAGAATTATACACACACTAATATTTAAGTAATGCAAAATGAGAGGAAGTAATAATGACGATAATAAATAAAATTTAGGATCCATAAGTACATGATAATGTTTTGTGCATTAATTGGTTGAGGAGTAATCAAACCATAATTAAATTTTTTATTAGAAATCTTGCTCTGTTACTCATGATGGAATACCCTGGTATGATCAAAGTTCACTGCAGCCTCAAACTCCTGCCTCAGTCTCCCAAGTAGCTGAGACTATAGGTGCATGCCCATGTGCCCAGCTATTTTTTAAAAAATGTTTTATAGAGATGGGGGTCTCACTATGTTGCCCAGGCTGATCTCATGCTCCTGAGCTCAAGTGATCCTCCCTCTTTGACCTCTCAAAATGCTCGGATCACAGGTGCGAGGCACTACACCTAGCCTCTTTAATTCTAACTCCGTTTTTCTTTCTAAACAGTGCTGCACAGCTTATTAATCAATTTTTAATTCAGTGTTTTTCAAGCCTTTGCAAGATACAGCAGAAAGATAATGGTGAATACAAAAAACTTAATGGGAAAAATTCAAGAAGAAAAATTTTGAGGTGGTCTTAACCTTGTCTAGAGCCAGAAAATGGACAAAATAGGTTATGCATAGCTGCATTTACAAATTACGCAAATTCAACAGCTGTAGTTTATGCAAATCATGTGTATGTCCCTTAAGTGTATCATTAACCTACATGAGTTGCTTGCAAATTCCATACATAGGCAGGAGCACAATTTCTTTTTTCATTTTTCTCCCCCAAATACCATGGGAGTTATCAAATTTGCAGCAACTTAATATGGTTTGTTATTTTTTCAGATAAAAACATCATGCACTGCTTTGAATAATCCAATTGTTAATTAATGCTATTTTGGCCTAAGTAATTCTTATCGTTTCAGCACTTTGTATGAAAAACTAGAAGTTGGGTAGAATGTTCAATGATGAATGTCCAAATTTATTTTTTATTTAACCAAATCTTGAGCTCTGCACAAATCCATTTTAAACTTCAATCATTTATCTTTCAATAAAATATATATATATACTGAATGACTAACATATTATTTTATTTAACATGTTATATATTTATATAAATAAATATATATTTGAATATTAAAAAAGAAAAGAAATTAAACTACCATGTATTTGAAAGAAAAAGAAAAATCCTATAAAATTAAGAGTTCAAGAACAGGTTAATCCTGGCATAAACTGGCTGGTAGAATGCCCTTCAGGAACTTAAACATTGGAATGCAGACCTACAGTTCCTGGGAACTGGTCCCAGGGTCCTCTCACCCCCTGGACAGAAACCAAAACCCACAGATGCTCAAATCCCTTATATAAAATGCTGTAGTTCTTGCATATAAACTATGAACATCCTCCTGTATATTTTAAATCATTTCTAGATTACTTATAATACCTAATAAAAGATAAACACTATGTTAATAGTTATACTGTGTGTAGTAAATAATGACAAGGAAAAAAAAATTCTGTATATGTTCAATACAGATGCACCAACCATTATTTTTTCTGAATATTTTCAATCAGTAGTTGCTTGAATTCACAGACGTGGAACCTAGGGATATACAGTATTTTATAATTCTAGCTCAATTGTCATTCTGAATATATATTATAAATACAGCTAAAATCATAAATGGCAATGTTAAAATTATTTTTGGAATATATGTAAAGTAAAAAAGTTTTTGATAATTTTTTAAAGCCTTAATTATGTCAATAATGACCAGAAGTAGATTATGGAAAGAGTGGATTACAGAAGAAAAACCAACTTGTATCTACGTTTTATACAGATTCTGACAATTAGAAAGAAAGAATAAATATTCTTTTGAAAAATATAAAAGTGATATATCTAAAGATAAATATGCATTTAAAAGTTGAGTTTTAAACAACAGCTTACACACCAAAGACAAACCAGCTCCTGGAGTTGTTGAATTTTTGAAGGGTTTTTGTGTCTCTATCTCCTTCAGTTCTGCTCTGATCTTATTTATTGTCTTCTGCTAGCTTTTGAGTTTTTTTTATCTTGCTCCTCTAACTCAATTTTGATGATAGGGTGTCGATTTTAGATCTTTCCTTGCTCCTCATGTGAATATTTATTGTTATTAATTTCCCTCTAGACACTGCTTTAAATATGTCCCAGAGATTCTGGTACACTGTGTCTTCATTCTTGTTGGTTTCAAAGAACATCTTTATTTCTGCCTTCATTTCATTGTTTATCCAGTCAACATTCAGGAGTCAGTTATTCAGTTTCCATGAAATTGTGCACTTTTGAGTTAGTTTCTTAATCCTGACTTCTAAATTGATTGCACTGTGGTCTGAGTGACTGTTGTTATGATTTCTGTTCTTTTTCATTTGCTTAGGAGTGATTTATTTCCAATTATGTGGTCAATTTTAAGGTGCAATGTGGTGCTGAGAACAATGTATATTCTGTGGATTTGGGGTTGAGAGTTCTGTAAATGTCTATTTGGTTCACTTGGCCCAGATCTGTGTTCAAGTCCTGGATTTCCTTGTTGATTTTCTGTCTTGTTGATCTGTCTAATATTAACAGTGGAGTGTTAAAGTCTCCCCCTATTATTGTGCAGGAGTCTAAGCCTCCTTGTAGGTCATTAAGGACTTGCTTTATATATCTGAGTGCTCCTGTATTGGGTGCGTATATATTTAGAATAGTTAGCTCTTCTTGTTGTATTGATCCTTTTACCATTATGTAATGCCCTTCTTTGTCTTTTTTGATTTTTGTTGGTTTACAGTCCATTTTGTTAGAGAGTAGGATTGCCACCCCTGCTTTTTATTGCTCTCCATTTGCTTGGTAAATCTTCTTCCAACTCTTTGAGTCTATGTGTGTCTTTGCACATGAAATGCGTCTCCTGAATACACCACACCAACGATTCTTGGCTTTTTATCCAATTTGCCAATCTGTGTCTTTTGATTGGGGCATTTAGTCCATTTACATTTAATGTCAATATTGTTATGTGTGAATTTTATCCTGCCATTTTGTTACTGGTTGCTTGTTTTGACCTTGGGTTAACGTAATTTCTTCACTGCATCATTGGTCTTTACCGTTTGGTTCTTTTTTGCAGTGGCTAGTACTGGTTTTTCCTTTCTGCATTTAGTGCTTCCTTCAGGAGATTTTGTAGGGCAGGTCTGGTAGTGATGAAATCTCTCAGCAATTGCTTCTCCCTAAGGGATTTTATTTCTCCTTCACTTATGAAGCTTAGTTTGACTGGATATGAAATTCTGGGTTGAAATTTCTTTTCTTTAAGGATGTTTAATATTGGTCCCCACTCTCCTGGCTTGTAGGGTTTCAGCTGAGAGATCTGCTTTGAGTCTGATGGGATTCCCTTTGTCGGTGACCTGACCTTTCTCTCTGGCTGCCCTTAGCATTTTTTCCTTCATTTCAACCCTGGTTAATCCGATGATTATGTGCCTTGGGGTTGCTCTTCTAGAGGAATATCGTTGTGGTGTTCTCTGTATTTTCTGTATTTGAATGTTGGCCTGCCTTTCTAGGTTGGGGAAGTTCTCCTAGATAATATCCTGAAGAGTGTTTTCCAGCTTGGATTGATTCTCCCTGTCATCTTCTGGTACACCGATCAAGTGTAGATTAGGTCTTTTCACATAATCCCGTATTTCTTGGAGGTTTTGTTCATTTCATTTCACTCTTTTTTCTCTTTTCTTGCCTTCTTGTTTTATTTCAATCTATTGCTACTGAAGCTTGTTTATCCTTCACAAAGTTCTTGTGCTGTTTTTCACTCCATCAAGTCATTTATGTTCTTCTCTTAACTGGCTATTCTCGTTAGCATTTTGTCTAACCTTTTTTCAAGATTTTTAGTTTCTTTGCATTGGGTTAGAGCATGTTCCTTTAACTCAGAAAAGTTTGTTATTACCCACCTTCTGAAGCCCGCTTCTGTCAATTCGTCAAATTCATTCTCCATCCTGCTTTGTTCCCTTGCTGGTGAGGAGTTGTGATCTTGTGGTGGGGGAGAGACATTCTGGTTTTTGATGGTTTCTTCCTTCTTGTGTTGGTTTCTTCCCATCTTGTTGGATTTATATAGCTTTGATCTCAGGTAGCTGCTTGGGAAGGCGGACTTTCCTTTCTGCCTGCAGAGGTGCTGCTGGGCTGCCATGGATTAGGTGTAGCTGATGCGTGTTTTTCCTGCCTCTTATATTTACTCAGGAATATTAGGCAGGCTTCTGCAATGGTGGCTGCCCTTCCCCCTGCTGAGCTTGATTGTTCCTGGTTGCTCTCTAACTGATGTTCTGGGTGTGAAACTCTGAAGTGAGAGGTTTTTAGCCTGCTAGGCTTTGTTGTGGGGATACCCATCCTGTCATATGGCCTGTTCCCTGCTTTCAGTTTCCCTTCTTTTTGGGTGGCAGGTAGCTCCGTCCCACCAGCTTTCTGGCTTTCTTGGTGTCAGCCAGTGCTTCTAGTTAGATCTATGCCGACAGCCCTGGTGCCAGCCCAAGTTGCTGTTCTGCCCTGTTCAGGCAGCTCGCTGAGACTTTTCAGTATGGTGAAGATCTTCTGTTCCATTGGCTGTAGAGAGCTTGGGTGGAGTGCTGTACCTGAACTGAAGTCCCAGAGAGGGAGATATCCCTTGGTCCTCCAGTTGGCTGCAGGCATCTCCTGGGTCTTGCCTCAACTTGCCCTATTTGGTTTATACCCACTGTCCAACCAAACCCACAAAATCAACCTGCTACCTCATTGGAATTGTGGAGACCACTCGCCTTCTGCATCTCTCTTGCTGGGAGCTGCCTCTTATTCAGCCGTCTTGGGATTCTCCACTTTAAGGCTTTGAAAGTATAAAACTTTCAAAGAAGAAATAAACAAAACAAAACCCTCAAAAAACAGTAAACAACTATCTTTGTCCGAATTAAATTAATGTAGCCTTAATGATTATTAGTGATGTTAAGTTTTTTGTTTATGTTTTGCTTGTTTTTTATGAAACTGCTACATCATGGCCAGGTTTCAGTATGGTGAACAATTTTATATATTGCTGGTATAAGAAAAATAATGTTTCTATAATTTTGTCCAACTAATTTCAGAATCTTAAAGAAATAGTCAGATGCAGATGTTAATTCCAACACAAAATATAATAGCAAAAAGAATGTTTTAAAATGTAAAAGTCTAACACTAAAGATTACATAATGGCAAAACCATAGGATGGAATATGTGCATTTAGGCAAAATGATTTCAACTATATAAAAAGTGACTATGATAATCCTGAAGGAACAGAGAATAATATATCAAGAATGGTAACCTCTGGGTGATGGTAATATATAATTGCAATTTTCTTCATACTTTTTCAGAAGTTTTGACATTTTCCATCACTAGCATGTATTGCTTTTATAATAAGATAGATTTTCTTAAATTAGTGGTCTGGACTAAATGTGTCACCCAAAAATTCATATGTTGAATCCCTAACCTCTAATGTGACAGTAATTAAAAATAGGACCTTTAAGGAGGTAATTAACGTTAAATTAAGTCGCAGGAATGGGGCCTTGATGTGACAAGATGGTGTCTTTTTAAGAAGAGGTAAAAACACCAGAGATCTCTCTCTCCCCCCACTTGCACACAGAGAAAATGTCATGTGAGTACACAGCAAGAACACAGCCACTACAGGCCAAAAAGAGAGGCCTTAGGGGAACCCAGCTCTGCTGACACACTGATCTTGTACTTACAGCTTCTAAAGCTGTGAGACAATACATTTAAGTGACTCAGTCTACGGAATTTTTTTTTGATGACAGGCTGAGCTTACTAATATAGTTTGTTTAGCCAAAATGTTTATAACTATGTATAGACATAGAAATCTTATAATGAACTTACTTGAAAAAAATTCCCACACAAAATAGTATGCATATTTACAACTCAACAAGATCAAGAGCACAACTATGTAACAGAAAATCTTTATTTTATCAGATCAGTTTTCTGTTTCTTCTGTTTTTTTTCATGCTGTTTTATCAATATTATTATTATTTTTTAAATTGGTGCCAGAGGATAACTAACATTATTGAAATTGGCTGCAAGCTGTCTTAATCCTATTGATGATAAAATGAGTTCCTTGGGAAAGCTCTTTAGTAATAAGACATGAGTCCTGCCTAAGAGAATGAAGCCAAGGATACCATTTCAGGGAAAAAAAAAAAAAAAAAACCTGGGAAATAATTCATAAGTAGATTTTTCTCCACAGGTGGCAATAAGAATTTAGTATAACCTGAGAGAAGCTGAGATTGAGATTTGTAAACAGTGTCAATGGTTAATAATCAGCCTGAGAAGAACAAGAGAATACATTTAAAATATTTTAAAAGTAAATCATCCAAGTTTAAATAAAAACAATAGAGCTAAAAGCAGAATTATAATCTTCTGAATATTTTTATGTTCTTGGATATTAATTTACATTGTTTTAGATAAAAGATTTTACATTCACAAATAGCTAGCTTATTTTCTTAACATATAGGTATTGTCAAGGTTTTTCATTCACAAATAACTTATTTTTTTAACATAGGTATTGTCTTAAACTTTCTCCGCTTAATTCAGTAACAATGTATACAGCTTAATCCAGGCCAGACTGCTTAACCTTGGCTTCCAAAGCACCTCAAACCCGCTGGCAGCACATAGTAGCCATACCCATGGAGAGTAGGTAAAATTGTAAGTGATATCTGGAAAAAAAATAGCTAAGTTTCATAACACATCCTTGAAACTAATTAAAAGTGAGATAATGTGTATATCTGGCCTTTTGGCTAGAGAGTTGCCATTTTGCCCAGAAAGAAACTTCTGCTCACATAAACCCTTTTCCAGCACCATTCAAGCTGTTCAGTTTCAAAGGGAGCAAAAGCCACTTATAGAGCATCTTGTCTTCAGATGGAATTTCTAACTGATGATTCCTTTTTCTTCTTATTTCAGTGACTCTCAGCAATAGCATCTCCTCAGAACTTGTTACAAATACAAATTATTGAACTCTACCTCTGACTTTAAAACTCAGAAACTCTGGTGTTAGGGCCCAGCATTTTCCAGATGACTCTGTTGCACATTCAAGTTTATGATGTACTAAGTTAATGTCATTTTCATGGAGCCAAGTATCTATTGTAAAAGAGAATGTGAAAAAAAACTTACTCCATTGCTTTTGTTTCCTCTCCATTTCTATACCACACCCTCAGTTATTGATTTCTTCCTTACATTTATAATCGCAAAATTAAAGTATGGATAATCAGCTAGAGCTGTTTTTCACCAAAGATAATCAACTAAGAATAGAAAGGATTGTCAATAAAAAATAAGAAAATATTAGAGAAGTATAGATTTTCAGGCAGCTTAAACTTGGTTAGACTACTTGGAGTGAAGATAAGAAACGTAAGAAAAACCCAAGATAATCAGCAGAATTTGGTGAAATTGATTATACATATTTCAATTGACAGGATACAAAAGACTCTCATCTGCATGTCCCAGGTTGTGTGAAACTTCCAATAATTCTCTGGTCACAGAACAAGCTTCTCAGTAACAGACACTACCTTTAAATGGGTGCAGGTGCATTTTCAAGGCTAGTATCCAATTACAGCTAATGTTCTCATCACTAAAAGTCATTTGAAGTAGTTAGCTTAGAAGAATCTGAGCAGAAAGCAGGAAGTAGCTTTCTAGAGAACTTCATTTAAAACTCATCTTTATGGCAAAAATGATAGTAGTCTTTCAGTTTCTCTTCAAGAATTCTTAAGAGCAGAAATGCTTCTCTTATCAGAAAATGGAGACAGGCAAATCAAAACTAATGCACAATAGGACAGAGGAAAGTGCCTTTATAAAGACTTGCTTGGATGCTTACAAGAGGCCTCTATCATGGCACAGAAAATCCTTTTGGCTCTGTGTGAATGTCCTTCCTATCTTTCTCTCTGCCTTTTTTTCTCCAATAGTAGGAAAGTCATTATCCCTCTCTCTTACAATTTTTTTTTAACCACATGGCAACTACCATGACAACAGGAAGCCTGATAGCCTTGTACATATGCTATGTTTGATCCGCGTGTCCAACCTATCCCAGTTGTTTGAACCTCATAGAGAGGGAAAGAAAACAAACTCCCCATATACAGTTTGATTAATAATTTACCTCTTTATACAAGTCTTACACAAAAGGAGAAAACATAACAATTTTTTACGATTCTGAGTTGGATTTTACCTAAAAGAAAATAATGGACAGAAAATCTCCTAGTTATAGGCTATGGAAATAATAAAGTTTTAAGGCAAAAAGCCTTGATAGAACAAAGAATGTCATGCACCCAACAGTAAACAAATAACCCACCAGCCTTTGGATCAGAGACAGAATTGACCACAGGAATCTGAGGGATCTATGTCTTCATCCTTTAATATCTGGCTAGATGATAAAGGAAAGCTATGCAAGGTAAGTATAATGAGCTAAAATATTAAGTAAAGTTGCATGAGTCACCATTTTTTATTTTAAGAGATACCTTACATAAGCACTTCCAGTCAAAAACCTATGGATTCTGTCTGCAGCCACTTCTGAACCAAGCAGGAGAAACGATGTAATTACTAAAGTTATTGGATAAATTCAGGTCAAATTATCTATGTCCCATAACCCTCCTCAAGTGAATTCATATTTTTATCTTCTCTTAGGACTCATACATATTGTCAGATTTGATGAATGGACTGTTCATCTCTTTCCCTCAGGAGTTGCAGTACTTTCTATCTTGCTCTTAATTTCATAGCTTTATTCTATCACTCATTCTTTCCCCCAGGTTGCTAAATATAAAATAAACAGTTGTACGATGAGATTCTGAGAGTGGCCTGTCTGGATAACAGTGTGAGTTCAATGAATGTACAGGCAAGTCTGACATTAAACCCATAGCCTATGGGAGCCAGAGAATTGAGAAAACATATTTTCCCCTATTTCAGGTTTAATCCACAGGGGCAAGAAAATTAAACAGAAATTCCACTCTCTGGGTGCAAACATTCCCCGTTTTTCTCTTCCATGGCAATTTGCACTGAATCAAAAGAAGATAATTTGTTAAACTTCTGTGGGGACCAAACTGGCACATGCTCAGAAATCATGTGCATGACTGTCTATTCTATTCAAAAAATCAAAAGAAGACAATAATCCACAAGCCAGGAAACCATGAAAAAGGAGGATTTGGGGGACAATATAACTTTCTGATCTTCTCGAGATGTTTACCCAGTATATTATCAAACCTGGTTGTAAATAATCCAATAAATATCAAATTAAATATTCTCAGGATGTAAGGAGCCTCAAAATAAGATTGTGCGTTTGTGTCAATGACAAGTTTCACAACTTACTACATAATGAAGAATATTAATATTCTTTACATGCACTCTAGCCTTCAATGGCTTATCATATAGATCTGTTTGGTTGTTATTATTTTGTTCTAGAAATTATTCCTTAGTATTTATACTTGGATCTAAATGAGAGATTTTTCAGGCAGTTCTTTTCACCTTTCAGCCTGCTTTTTCTTATTTCTCAATATTCTATCTTGTTATCTCTCATCACTGACTATGCAACTTAGAATTTCCTTTGTTTTTCATTCATTTATTTTAAAAGTGGTATCTTCAGTATAAGTGTTGAAGAGGCTTTTTTTTTTTTTTTTTTTTTTTTTTTTTTTTTTTTTTTTTTTTTTTTTTTTTTTTTTTTTTTTTTTTTTTCTATTTCATTACTTTGTATTAGGTCATATTTTAATTAGTTGATTTTCCAGTGGTTGGGAAATAAGGAGAATTTAAATTATTGCTCTCCATTAAAGAATGCTTACCATTTTTCTCCCACTGAAAACTATCCATGGTTTATCATGACTATACTCAGTTGGCTTTGCCAGAAGGAAAAATCAAATTGAGTACTTGAAGAGGAAAGCCTTGAAGTCAGGCACTTCATAGAGGAAAACTTCCTTAATATATTTGATTTTAATTGAAAATTAATTCTAACATTTCTATTATATGTATTTGACTGTATTAAGAATTATATTAATAACTACTAGGGTTATAGTAAGTATCACTGTACTAAGAGATACAGATATGTATGTGTGTATATGTGTGTGCATGTGTGGTCATTTAATATATATGTCTGCCTATCTATCAATCAATCAATCAATCATCTATTGTCATTTAATTTTTTCCCAAATCTTAAGAGGAAGAAATTATTATTATTCCCATTTTGCAGATGAGGAAACCATGAAATACTGTAGAGGTGAGAGATGACAACCATCTGTAATTCAAAGTCACACAACTCTTACAGGTGAAGATGAGATTCCAAGCCCAGAGCATCTTATTCTACTGTCCACATTTTATCCACTTTGTTTTGCTGGGTAATACAAATCTCATGTGAGAAGAGTTACGC
This sequence comes from Cebus imitator, assembly GCF_001604975.1. Lineage (NCBI taxonomy): Eukaryota > Metazoa > Chordata > Mammalia > Primates > Cebidae > Cebus > Cebus imitator. The sequence goes on along the minus strand of NW_016107342.1, from coordinate 13,388,819 downwards.
CTAATGTGAAATATAGACAGAGTGGTTGGTTATTTAAACTTTATGAACTGAAAAGCAGTAGAGGGGTATCAGTCTGCTCCACTGTGCAAACCCATTTCTGCACTATTCTGTAATGCTAATTGCAATTCCCACCATTAATGCCACTGCGATCCCTTGCAGTTAAGATACAGAATTTAAAAGCCTTTTATAAAAATTAGCACATATTTTCTCAGAGAAGGAATGAAGTCAACAGATATTTGCTTCTAAGATTCCGTAGTTCTTATCAGACACAAAATAGTGCTCTGAAGAAATGGTACAGGCATAGTGTTGGTTTGAACCAGAGGAGAGATTTAGGGCAACAAGGAACTTGGCACATTGCCGTGAACATCAGGCCCCAGGTGGAGTACAACAATAGGTGGTTCTGGAAGGTTAGGGCAATTGAACTCTGAACTGACATTACAAATGATTCGAGGAGAACCATGATCACTGTCAACTTCTACACTCAATCTTAGAAAGATAAAGTAGATATGTTTTCATAGTCATGTAATTGGCATTTTGTACCAATGACCTTTCCATTGGAACTCCATTTTGAACTTTCTGAGATGCAGTCCTTCTGCCTCTCAATTATCACTGTATGCCTTAAAGTTGATTTACCACAAAGGGGGATATTAAGACAAGGACTGTTGGCGGGACGCGGTGGCTCACGTCTGTAATCCCAGCTCTTTGAGAGGCCGAGGCGGGCAGATCACGAGGTCAAGAGAGCGAGACCATCCTGGCCAACATGGTGAAATCTCGTCTGTACTAAAAATACAAAAAAAAATTAGCTGGGCATGGTGGTGGGTGCCTGTAGTCCCAGCTCCCCGGGAGGCTGAGGCAGGAGAATTGCTTGAACCCGGGAGGCAGAGGTCGCAGTGAGCCCAGATGGCGCCACTGTACTTGGCGACAGAGGGAGACTCTGCCTCAAAAAAACAAACAAAAAACAAAAGATAAGGACTGTTAAGAGCCAGATGGAACCTTGAAAATTACCTAGTCTCATTCCTTTCATGGCCCAACACTGAAGCTAATGCTAAGATAGGTAAAGTGAAGAGTCTCAGGCTACCCAGAGACTTACTAACAAAATGAATAGAGTACATGCACTCAGTTCCTCTCTGTTGAAGACCACTCACAAAGAGTTAGCATGACCAATTAAAGCATGGAATGATAGGGGGGAAAAAAAGAGAAGTTTGGTCCTAAAAAATCGTATTGATTCCATTGATTTCTGATTGGTTCTGACTCCCTCCCACCTCAATTTCAAGTTTGTTTTATTTTCCAGAAATGCTAGACACTTTCCTTTCTTTTTTTTCACAATAGCTGTGTGCATATAGACACGTGTCTTTTTTCATTTTGCATCTATGCTTTCTCTTATGCACCTCCCTTATTTATGGATCTTCTAAATCTGATTTTAAATCCTCATTTCTAAAAATCTGTCAGATCATTACACAATAAATATCATTCTCACTTCAATGGTTAATCTAAGAGAATTGGGCATTATATCACATCAAAGCTAAGACAAGAGAATATTTCTTCTATTTGACACGTCATGCTCCCCATGAGTATTTAATAATTGTGAACTAATTTTGATCAATTGAAGGACACAGCCTGAGCCATTTCACTAATATCTGGACTGCTGGCTACAAATAGCATCGTAACTGACTGCCACAGCTATAAATATAGAGAATTGTTCTCTTCTTTGTTGCCAGAAATGCATTTTGTCTTTCTCCGAACATGTTTTCTTTCCAAAAGGATTTGAAACCTTTTAGTATTGTGCTATTATTTCAACAAACATCACCCTCCCCTAGCCTCGTGAAAGTGGATTGCAAAGCCAAGAGTATAATGAGGCACCACCTCCCTATAGGCTGTCTTTAAACAGTTAGAGGAGGTCGGTGAGGGAGATTGAACTTGGAACCCCTATTGTTATGTATTCAAGTGTGGAAATGAGTTGCCTGTTAATAAGGTGAACACTTTATTTATCTTAATGTTTTTCAATCTTCACAGATTATGATTGCAAAAATAGCCCTCAGCTTCTCCAGCTGGTTGTTAAGAGCTAAAGGAAGACTAATCTGCAGGTCACTCTTGCTTAATTATAAACAGAATGAAATTCTGAATACTGGATTGAACAACGGGACTGACTTCTAGTCTCATATTATTGTCCTGATATACTTTGTTAAAAAGTTCAATTGTTATCCCCTCAAAAGACCATGTTTAGCCTTAGTCCATTTAATTATCTTTTTTTTAAAAAAACAATTGTATTGCAAATTATAACTAGATGTTACTGACTGATCAGGAAATAGAATGGATTTAGGAGCAAATAAGAAGTAACGTTCAACTGGTCAGTCATTCATGCTTTAAAGCCTTCAGTGTTTTGATTATTTTTACTTGATTAGCCAAAAAACTAGTTGGATATGAACAAGGCAGGTACCTACGTGCCCCAAAGTGCCAGGGCCTAACTGGAAAATGATGATGTTCTTAAAATTTTACCCGAATTTAATTGGCTTTTACATGTATTAAATCCACCCAAGTCACTTGTTCTGTTAATCTATTAACAGTCTTTTCCAGTGGGGATTTTAACCATGCATAAAACACTTATTCCTAAGTATAAGAGAAGTTTAAGCAACTTAGACAGTGAACTAAAACTGCATTGGAAACAATCAGAAAATAATCTAGAAACACAAACATTGTTTACTTTACAAGAAGGTTGCATATTTCTAGGACTTTCTTTTTAAGAAATTGATTTTATTCCCTGTTGCTATGGACAGAATGTTTGTGTACCCTCCAGAAGTAATATGTTGAAGTCCTAATCCCTAATGCAATGGTATTTGGAAGTGGGGACTATAGAAGATAATTAGGTGGTAAGTGTGGAGCCCTCATGAAAGGAATTTGTGTTCTTACATCAAGAGACATAAGAAAGATAGATGATCTCTCTACAATGTGAGGATGTAATGAAAAGACAGCTGTCAGCAAACCAGGAACAGGACTTTCACTAGACACTGAGTCTGCCTGCATCCCAGTCTTGGACATCTCAGCTTCTAGAACTGGGAGAAATATATTTATTTGATTAAGCTATCCAACCTATGGTATCCTCTCATAGCATCCCAAACTGACTACGAAAACTATTAATCTTAATCTGCTCCCGTTTCAACACTAAAACACATATATTTTCACAACTTGTATCTAAGAATATACAAAACTCTAGGCTTGCAGGAGAATAAAATAGTGGATAAAACAAAAGTATTCCCAAAGTGTGGCATTCCCTGATCCACAGCATCAGCAACACATAGAATCTGTTAACAATGCAAATTCCCAGGCCCTCCCTGAAACCCAGTGAATCAGCAACTCTGGGGTGGATTTCAGCACTGGTGGATTAACAAGACCTCCAACTGATTACACCACAGGCTAAAGTTTGAGAGTCACTGCTTCAGAGGGATTTTTGTCTTTTAAATTTGCATAGCACAAACAAGCTGCTCATATAAAATGTTTGAATAATCCCGTCTCTCGATCTGGACCACTCATTACCCTGAGGTTCAGAGAAGAGTGATAAGGTACGTAGGAATGTTTGGTGGGATTCTGCTGCCTCACACTGGGCTCCTGGAGCCCCTAGGCATATTTACGCACTCCCTTTCTGCCCCTAGATGTCCTTAGATGTGAAATTTCAAGAAGGTTTCTCAGTTACTTTTATCTGTCAAGGCTAGCCTTACTAACTTGACTTAAGGGAGCCCATAGTTCTCCTGTCTCCTCATATTACCTTTTCTCCTCTTTTGTAAAAGACACCTTTGACATAAATGACTTGAAAAGCAACTATTGATATACAAATGTTAACTAGGTGGGGGTAATATATTAAACTAGAGTACATTTGGAAATATTAAGATTTTTTTTCCCAGATACATTTGTATTTAACTAAAAATACTAAATATCTTCAGTTATTTTCTAGTTGTGAGATTAGGTGATTATTCTTCTATGTGTTTAATTGTCCTTCATATAATGACATTATGGAGGCTGCATAGAGTTGATTTTATATCCTAATTTGACACAATTAAAAGTAGATAATCCTCTCTATCTGTACCAAAGTTTCTTTTAGTTTTTTAAAATTTAACTTGTCAATGAAATTTAAAATTCTGGGAAATACATCATTAAACCCTTACTGCCCTAGATTTATTTAGCCTATCAAAAGGTAGCCAACTGGAATGTCAAATGCTGCAGGAGCAGAAGCAAGGTCAAGTGTGGTTTCCTGCAAGAAAAGTCAACAATCTTAAAGCTTCAAGGAACCCCAAATGAGGAAGATTATTTATCATTACAAAGCAGCAAAGGATCAGAGGACAAGGTGAATACGTAAGGACATTGTAGAATGAGAGAGCCTGGCGCAAGCAGTGTAAACTCAAAACATGGCACCTCTTTTAGAAGGTTTCTTGTCATTGCCCTTAGTCTTCTGCCTCTGCTAATTCCCCAAAGCACAGGTCTGCTTAAGTTATCAGCCAGTGTTTAATTGCAAGACTTTAAAACTCTTCCTTGGACTGAAGTCTTGAGGAAGACAAAACAAAACAGAAGCTACATCCATAGAGGAAAAAGGTTTTTACCAAGTACTTAAATACAAAAGTGTGTTGGTAGGTTATGAGTGTATACTCAAGTAGAAACAAAGAATATTGAAAAACAAAACAAATCAGGTGGGAGCAGCTTAAACTTTGCTGCCTTAAATCAAAAGTGAAAAAGAAAAACATAGGTATCAGCGTTTACCTCCAGAACACTATGTCTTTTGCTATTCTCAAAAATGTGCCAAAAAGACAGCAGAAACAAAACAAAACAAAAAACTCATGATGGGTGACATATCAATTTTATCATACATCTCCGTTTTCCAGGAATTTACAATATTTTCACCAGTTTGGCAGAAATCTTAGTTAAAATCACGTTTTTAAGAGTTTAATATAAATCTTTGCTCATAAGGATGAAAGAACTAATTTCAAATACAAAAAGATAGCTGGATGTTTCTGGCCATTTTTTATTGCTATAAAGAAATTCTGAGGCTGGGTAATTTATAAGGACAAAAGGTTTATTTTGGGTCATGGTTCTGCAGGCTATATAGAAAGCATGGTGTTGGCATCTGCTCTGGTGAAGGCCTCAGGAAACTCAGAATTATGGAAGATGGTGAAGAGAAACCAGCATATTTCATGGTGAGAGGAGGGGAGGTCCCAGACTTTTTAAAATTACCACATCTTGTGTGAACTAACTGAGACCTCACTTAATCACCAAGCGGATGGTGCTAAGCCATTCATAAGGGATCTCCTTCCATGATTCAATCACCTCCTACCGTACTCCACCTCCAACATTGGGAGTTACATTACAACATGAGATTTCAAGGAAACAAACATGCAAAGAATACATAATAAATATATTATAGTAATATACAGTAAAGTATACATTTTTCTTCAGGAGAACCAAAAAGTATTCAGCTGTTTGCAACACAGAACTTTTGGAAACACCATCCCTTCGAATGCTACCTTACTTAAAAAATGTTGACATTACTCCATTCAACCTCTACCACCAGGCCATAACCTTTTATAGATCTTCCGAAGAAAATGTTTTTGATAAAACCAGAAGAATCTTCTCAGTGGAGGCCTAGGGGAGTGATCTGACCCTCACTGCTACCTTGACTTACTTTTAGCAGCCATGGGGACTCAAGTATATTAATTCTCTTCCATTCTCTTTACGAAAGCCCACCTGTTCATACCATATCTTTAAAATACATTTCTTACGTTTACTGTGGCACTGTTCACTATAGCAAAGACTTGGAACCAACCCAAATGCCCATCAATGATAGACTGGATAAAGAAAATGTGGCATATATATACCATGGAATACTATGTAGCCATAAAAAAAGGAAGAGTTCATGTCCTTTGAAAAGGCATGGATAAATCTGGAAACCATCATTCTCAGCACACTGACACAAGAACAGAAAAACCAAACACTGCATGTCCTCACTCATAAGTGGGTGTTGAACAATGAGAATGCATGGACACATGGAGGGGAGCATCACACACCTGGGCCTTTTGGGAGGTACGGGTCTAGGGGAGGGCTAGCATGGGATGGAGAGGGGAAGAATGACATTAGGAGAAATACCTAATGTAGATGATGAGGTGATGGATGCAGCAAACCACCATGGCACGTATATACCTGTGTAACAAACCTGCATGTTCTGCACATGTACCCCAGGACTTAAAGTATAATAATAAAAAAGACACATTTTCTTTTCCAATTCCTCTATATCTTAAAAATGAGCCTGATTCTAATGGCAAAAAACAGTGTTCAGAAGTGAGCCTCATTTTGGTTTGTGCTAGTTTTAGACACCTGAATAACAGTCTTGATACCTGTGCTATGTTGGAAATCACATAACAGGTAGGAGTCCTCCCCCATCACTCCTGCAGAAGAGAAATATAAATACATTTCAGTGGACCATAAGAAAATTCCTGAGTAGTCTGCCTAGCACTTATTTGTGGCTTATCTCAACCTTTCATTGTCTTTGAGCTATATCACAGCTCTGTAAATTGTAGAAAATTAATAATAATGCAAATGAGTCTTATCCACAGACATACATATTAGTTGTGTTGAGGGCAATTGTTTTTTGCATGTACATAGGCTTATTTTGCATACATTTATAAATTTACTTCAGCTTTCCTTATTTTTATGTATATGTGTGTGTTTCTCTGAATTTCCCCTGAAAACCAGCTGTAACTTACTGGTATCTCAGCAACTTATTAGTTAAATAAAATCTTTGACATGTATTCATTGTTCATCAGTATGAGAGTCATGATTATATCTTTGTAAAAAATCTTTAACACTCCTTTTGCTAAATAACAGCTAACGTAGACATCACTGCCCTACATATTGAAATACAGGTGCACTTGAGGGTTACTACATGGTGGCAGAAGTGGAGAGAACTCCTGTCAACAAATGGTACTAGAATTAAAGGTAGACAGGATGTGTTAGAAAAATAAAGGAATCTCAAAAGGACTATTATTTTTTCTGATTACATAATTTTTCTTTTACTTATTTTAAAAATTCTTCTCTAAAACTGTACCAATATTTTAACATAGAATGGAGATACGGAAATACATGTTTATGAATGTATTCATCAAGTTTCCCTATCTTTTGTCTCATTTGCTATCCAAAGCTTGCAGTCTTGATTCCAAAATTTTTAGTTAGCAGGTAACAAAAGTGTTAATGTTATATGTCAGTGTTCTTTGCTTCCAAAGAGTTGTTAACTGAATGAATACTGGAAAGAAAATATATGAAGATGAGCAATTAATTTGTTTTTCTCACTTTAGTCCACATTATTTGAGGCATTTTGGCAAGAGCCACTCCACATATTCTTGCTAAGTGCTACAACACTTAGAGTCTATATCACAGATGCTTCATGTCATGCAGAGTTTTTATTAACATATTGTCTGGGTATGTTATTCCATGGCCCCAGTAAGCTCTATGTTCCTGAAGAACAGAAGAAATATCACTTTTTTTTTTTTTTTTGAGCTGGATTACACAAAATATGGCAGGTGATCAGTAATACCTGACTGATTGACTCATTGGTGGTATCAGTATTTCCATAGTAATTACAGCTTCCTAAAAAAGAGCACCATTTGAACTTTGGGCATCAGAAAGATCATCTTCAAAATTTGGCACTTAATAGCTATGTGATTTAAGCATCATCTCTTTAAACAGTATCTAGAGGATGGTAAGAAGATTAAATGAGATGCTGTACTTGAAGTGCCTGATTAAATGAAATGTTGTATATGAAATATCTGAAGAACAATAAGACCTAATCAGTGACAACTAATAACAGAATATAACAGTTTCCATTTACTGGCTATTTACTATGCACCAGATACCACCACACATTTTTTTTACTATGTATTATCAGTGTAATTATTTGGGGTTCTGTGAAGAATATAACTATGTTGTTCTTGCATGGGTTACTGAACACAGTTTTTATTACCTCTAAAACCAAGAGTGAAGTTCAAAAGATTCAGAGAAGTTTAACTTTTCTGATAAATAGAGAGGAGGAGGGGCTAGGACTGCTATTAAAACAGAGTAAAAGGACTAAAAGCTGACAAAAAGACTTTGTAGTAGCAGAGGTTATAAGAAGACATGATTGACACTTATTTAATCACAAATGGTGCAGATATGGTGAACACGAATTTGTTCATTAAATCCTGAACTACTAGGATGAGGGGTGTCTTTTGACATGTGGGCAAGGTAATTTTAAAATGAATAAAGAAAATCCAACTTCAAATCACAGATAGGGAAGCTATTAAATATGCCAAAATATGATGAGGTAGGAAATAAGAATCATGCAAAAAGAGTTTGGTCCAATTTATAAAAGGTGAATCTGCAAATGACTTTATTTTTTTTAATTAATTAATTATTATTATTATTATTTTGCAACAGGGTTTCACTCTGTCTTGCCCAGTCTGGAGTGCAGTGGCAGGATCACAGCTCACTGCAGCCTCCACCTCCCAGATTCAAGCAATTCTCCTGTCTCAGCTTCCCGAGTAACTGGGACTACAGGTGTGGGCCACCACACCTGGCTAATTTTGTACTTTTAGTAGAGACAGGGTTTCATCATGTTGATCAGGCTCGTCTGGAACTGCTAACCTCAGGTGATCACCCTACTTAGCTTCCCAAAGTGCTGGGCTTACAGGCGTGAGCCACTGCGCCCAGCCAAAATGACTTTTAAAACAGGTAAGCATGAGTTCTGAAGGACAATTAGAGCCTTCCACAATGTTACTGAGCTATCCTTGCAACACAACGCTTGACTATTGAGGCTAAAGACTTGATATCCGAAAATGGAAGTCCGTTTACTTTTATGATGTAATTGTTTTTTAAAAATACTCAAAATTTCCAGTGAACAAAATTTAAATCTATTAATAGAGAATACATGAAAAATAAAATGTATGCAAATTTATGTATTCTATTTTTATAGATATAACACATTCCACTACTCAGTTACATGCAATGATAAGTAAGCTGAATACAAATCAGTTGTGGTAGAGTCAGAAGAAGTGAGATCATTTTGGAAAACCAAACAGCATTGGGAGAATTGGGAACTATTATGTTTTCATTCTGTATTTAAGTTTGCTCTTATTAATATTAATATTGCTAATGTATTCTAAAGAGAATATTAAGCAGAAATCCCACTAGCATGAATAAGAATAGGTGATTAGACTGCATGATTTGATTCACCTGCATCCATTTTCCATACATTACATTAAATGTGATTCCTGAATTCTTAGACATACAATCTCTGCATGTTCATGAAGTAGCTTACAAATTCTGAGGATTTTCAGAGATTTTGAAAGGTTAGGCAAGCTGCGGATATGGTTTCAAAATCTTTGCACTCAAAATAGTCCTATGTATGGTAGACTCTCCTCATTCTAGACAGTGTATCTGCTCTCTCACTCAACTGCCTGCAGCTCAGAGATAGGCAGACAGCAGCTGAATCGCTGGGAGTAGTGCTTCACAGGCAAAGTGGAAACTGTATTTATTCAGAACTTTGTGGTAAGTCGCAGTCATTTCCTATCTCAGAACACCAAAGGGCTGACTGTATTTTCCACCATGGTGTGTATGATACCTTTCAAAACAAATGTATGCTATGACCATGAACTACAAAATGTAATGGGGCAGAAAATGCAGACGCACATTATTTTGCCTCCTACACACTTGGAACTTCTCTTCCTTGCTCTGGCAGCCTTTGAGACAGTGAAGACAGACACTTTTTTTTTTCACTGCGGCATAGAAAAGCAATGCACAGAGAGATGGGAGCTATATTTAGAGAGCAACCACATCATCATTTATAAGAATGCTTTTGCTGTTTAATGCTTTAGAAATAAATTACTAAGCACGAGTCCCAGAATGTATAGAATCACTAAGGGTGGGTGGACAGGTAAGGAAAAAGATTTCATAGCCTTTATGTCTTACTATACCTCAATACTCCAGATTATCAGGGCTCTGGTCTACTTAACCATTTACATTATGTCATTTAATCTGAGAAATAAACCAGTGCTGTGGGATTTACTCCCACTTTTACTTAAGAGAAATTGAATTCAGAGAGGTTATATAACATGTCGAAGGCCAAATCACTTAACCTAGATTTGTATTCATGTGGATTAATTCCTGAACTTCCTGGGTCTTCAGATGTCAAATGATTGGATTAGTTGTTTTCTAAGAATCCTTCTGGTACTAAAATTCCCTGTCTCCATGAAATGCTTTCCTATTGTGTGTCAGTCTCTGAAACAGATGGTGTCGTTGCTTCAGATTAACTACCTTCAAATTATTTCCCTCCAGAAAGATTTTTAAATCAGATATATAGCAGTATCAAAATGTAATGTGATTATAGACAGACAAATTCAAAATACAATTCTTTTAAAACTTTTTTTTTTTTTTTTTTTTTTTTTTGAGATGGAGTTTTGCTCTTCTGCCCAGGCTGGAGTGAAGTGGTGCAATCTCGGCTCACTGCCACCTCCACCCCCAGGTTCAAGCAATTCTCCTGCCTCAGCCTCCCAAGTAGCTGGGATTATAGGCACCCACCAACATGCCCAGCTAATTTTTGTGTTTTTAATAGAGCTGGGATTTTGCCTCTTTTAAAACATTTTAAATGGTTGTTACATACCAATAGTACATACTTTTCATATATCCTTTTATTTTGTCCTAGAAACAACCTACTGTTCTAGGTATTATTTCCATTGTACAGATAGGAAGTTGAACCTCAGGGAGGTTAAATAACTTGATTACAATCACAAAGCTAGAATATAAGGACATTTGTTTTTCAACCCAGATGTCTCTGATTCCAAAGGTCACGGATCTTTTCACTATGCTACACTGCCACCACTTGTTACAGTGTCTTATTTACCTAAATTGGTCATTTTATACTATTCCTATTTCTATCATTTAAAATTCCTATTATGTTTTCCTTGGTATTTCTTCTCCCAAGTCACTCTCTTTGGTCATGCTTCACAATATTTCTATAAATTAAAGATTATAAACCTAGAACTAATCTCTCTTCCCTACACTAGATAGTTTACATATAAACAAAAGAATAAGTAGATTTCTAAATGTAATGAAAACCTATTAATGAAATGTACAAATATTAACACTTTTAGAGACTACATAAAAAATATAAGAATATTTTAAAAGTCATTTATCCAAAAGTGTCAGTTACAGAAAAATTTCAAACAATGGAGATAAGGAATCACTTTTCAGAGATGTTAAAAAGTAGTAGCTTTTAAACATTTTCTTAGCAGTATGACTTTTTTTTAAATGAAATTTTGTGTAGAAATAAAATGTTTTTGGATGGGTGGGAGAGCTATTTTCCTTTGGGATTTTGTGACACTCTGATTCTTCATCAATACTACAATACTCCCTCAACAATATGAAAATATATTCTATTACTTAATTCAATCAGTGATGTCCTGATAAATGCTTATCAACCAAGTGTCTAGGAAAAAATTCAGTAATTTTAGATGTTTAGCATTTCTCATTCTCAATGGTGTAAATTCTCCCACCATGGGATATTTTAAGCTATTGCATGGCTTCACTGAACTGGACTTGGAAGAACTACACACAGCCAACTTTCTCAAGCCATTACGACCCAGGTCCAGCCACCTGCTGCATTCACCTTGGGGAAGCAACAGTGTCCTTTACAGGAAACTTGTAATGCATGTGTTTTATCATTCTGTGAACTATGTTAGAGATTGATTTGAAATAGGAAAGAACAATAACACTGCAAGTGAAATACTCCTAGACTCTACCTCAATTAGTCACTTCATCTTACCATGGATTCGTTTTTCAGATATTCAAGTCATTTTGTTTAACATTAGTAGGATATTAATTTAGGTAACAGGTATTTTGAATTGTGAAGATGAGATAGGCAGCAATTCAAATGTATTATTTTCAATTGCAAGCCTCTGTGGAAGGGCATGCAAGAATGAAGAAACGGGATGTAGGGATGAGGGCAGGATATGGAGAACATAAGAGAACAGAGATCCAGAGAGGAGAATGTGACACTTGTAGAGAGGAAAGAAGATAATATTAAAATGGATTTCTGCCTACTTCTCAGTTTTTGCTAGAACTCAAATTCTAATGCTCAAGTATTCATTCACATGCCATTGCGAGGTAAGCCCTGTATCCAGTGAGCACTATATTTTTAAAGGCTCTTTAATTTTGAGACAAGGTAAGGTAACTAGATGCCCAGGGATTAAAACAAACCTGTAAAACTGGCCAATAAGGCATGATGCTATAGATAACATGATGTCAAAATTATTAAACCCTAATCTTGCAAAAACAAATTTGAAGAAATTTGATTAAATAGGTTTCTCCACTATGTAATTAATTAACGATTTTTGCTGTTTGTTCAGCCAACTGGATTTTCTGTGACAGTGTCTCTGAGTTAGCATCTTCTGTGGCCAAAATTGAAACCCAATGCAAAAATAAAGGAACACACTAGCTGCTAGTGAAAGTCTCACCATTCTTTCACTCTCTTTACAGGTTTGGTCAACAAAGCAACATTAAAAATCAGAAAACAAAAATGGAAAGCAGCATTTCTTTGAAGTTTGGGAGAGGAGTATGCCATTTAAGGAAATTTTTAATTTAAATTTTCCTTCTTGCAGATTATAAATGGCACTAATTGGCTTTATTCCAAATTTAGGAAGACTCTTAGGAGTTACACAGACATAGATAAAGGATACTTATACATTTTCCAGGATAAAAACTCTCTAAGAGAACTAGGAAAACCGTTCTTCCCAATAAGTAAGGTGCTTTCAGTGGGATGATGAGGACAAAGATGATGATGATGATCATGATGATGTTAATGAGCCTTTCCTTCATCTGGTTTCTTAAAGCTTTTCCCCACAAATCTCATAAAATGAAATGTTCTCTTTTTTTTTCTCTCTGACCAACTATTTTCCTTTCACTTCCATAATTTTGTTCATTGGATGTTCATCTCTGACCTATTTTATCATACAAAAAGTACCTCAAGACTGAGGAATATTGCCTAATCGTAGTTTTTGACTTGTCTTTTGATATTTGAATATTGAACTGTTCAGCTATAGAAATGCTGCAGACAATTACAGAACCAGTACCCATCCCCACTGGGTTCTTTGTCATCATGATGTACTTGCCAGACACGATTGAAGGACGCTTATAATATCATAGGAACAGATTGTTGTTGTTGTTGTTGTTTTGAAGCATGTCTCTTAAAAGTGTCTTCAAATTTTCTAAAGGATAGAATTTTAGACTGAACTCACTCATCTTCCAAGTAACAGTAATGGATGTTACCACAGATTCATTTCCAATTAATAAAACTTTGCCCCCTTCCTGCTTATGCAGGTTTTGACAAAATGACATTATCCTCTACTCATTTAGCCTCCATTATCTAAGACTAGTATTTAATCATTTTTATCCTTGCAAAGTTCAATTGTTTTGGCTTGTAACACATTTCTTTGCATGTCCTATTTTCCTTTTTTTTGCGGGGGTAGCACAATGCTCTAAATGATATTCAGCTCTTTAACTGGGTTAACTAACACTCATTTAAAAAAAAAGACAAAGAGGAAGAACTAGAGTGTTTTAGATACAATCATATGGGATTTGTGCAAAACCCACCATTGTGCAATAGTTAGCAAGTAAAATTACAAAAAAACAAACATAACATATGTTCATGATCGTTGAGCATATGGTCAATGAGGAATGCGTGATCTAGGTAAAATAATTGCACTGTCAGCTTTTCGCAGAAGCTTTTTTTCTTCCCCCCATTTCAATTCAGATCAACACATTTTATTGTATGTTTACTCTATGTAAGGCACTGTGTTAGAAAAGCCTTTCTGAGAAGAGCTGGGGATGCTTTCTCTTTTAGAGAGAAAGCAAACAGGGGAAGATGAGAACCAGGTAAGTGTAAATGTTTAGAAGTCAGCATTCTTTCTCAAACAATCATGGAATCAGAGAATGTTAAGCCTGTGAAGAAATGGAGATGTAGTTTAGTTCACTTCTTCATCTGTTCATTCACTTAAATACTTAACAAGTATCCATTGGGCATTGCTTATGTGTTAGGATTTGTGCAAAGCAAAATGTGGCATGGTGGCAAGTGGCTGAAAGATACAGTCAGCACCTACTGCACACACAATTTACCTTATCCCCAGCTGCCTATTAGCACTCTCCTGCTCTTAGGTACACAAAGTATGAGTACATTTTCTTTAAAGTAGGCAGCTCTGTGACATGAGATATTACTCGAATAGAATATCAGAGAGAGAGGAGCTCATTTATGGGCTGGCTGGGTAGAACCAAGGTAAAACAAAGAAAGAATTAAATAGAAATATAATCTTAACCAAAGATCTTACTTGTTCAAAGATCTTACAGTCAAAATATATGAACCTAGTCTGTCTCATCACATTGAAACCTCCCTTGACTGCATATTTCGAATGACTAGATTAACATGCTGAATCTTCTCCTAATAAACCCAGATCTATTCCTAACATAACTACATCTACTGCTTGTATCTCACGATTTTTCTCATCTCAAAATCGATTTATTTTATTTAGTGTTATTTCTTTATGATTTTTACCTATCCAAGGGATATTGTGTTATTTGAAACTTCCAGCAGTTTATTAGGCAATATAAATTCTCTAGCAGACTTAAGAAAATATTTCATTTTTCATATGGAAATAATGTGATAAATTAGATTAAATATTAGATTTTATATTGCAGATGTTGGAATTAATCCCCTCAGATTTAGATTTGGTTCTAAAATGAAAAACATTCAATTACCAATAAAATATCAATTACTGATAAGATAGTAATTACCAATATATTGATTAAATATTTGTACATTATCTTCAAAGTTATTTATCTGAGGGTATATTAGGCAAGTGTTTACTCTTCAGACATTTCATTAATGGGCTTGTTTAAAAAGTCAATCTCTTGAAAATTAGATATAGGACTGTCTAATATAAAGCCAACACAATTACTACAATAAAATCAATCTCTTTATTCCATTCTAGTTTCCTTTTTTAAGTTATCACATTTATTGGCACTTTAAAAGTGATGATGTGTGGTTTTACAAGTAAGAAATTACAAAAACTATCCCTGACAGATATGCAAGGTGAAATGAAACTGCAACAAATAACAATATGACAAATTTTATCTGCTAACTTTTTTCCCCCAAAGTGGAAATAATTACATGTGCTGGTGGTGGAAAGAAGACTTTCAGATAAACATGGGCTAGACATTTAATATTTATACAGTAATCAGGTCAAAACTATATATGGTGTGCATATATACTTTTAAGTTTGCTTTGCATAGGATAGATGAGAAAAATCACACTTCTATATACTATGGAATAAATATTTTACTGAAAATTTGTGTGAACATACTTGGGTCCTGGTCCCAGCTCTACAAAACTAGTTGTAAATGATTTAATCTAGTTATTTCAATAAGGGTATTAGATATCCAAGCAAAACCAATAACATTTCTATTTAAGAAGTGTGGCTTTTGAAAATGTTTTCTTTGATTGATCTTCAAAAGCCTGTATCTAACTACTCTAGAATCTAGTTTGACTTGTAGAGACGAATAAAGCAGAAATATATTTTCCTTAATCCAGGGAACTGAATACCCGATTGTTCAATTTGTCACTTCCTTTCCTCCTCAACCTAAATAATGAAGACATGTACATTATATAATAACTCATTTCCCCTCCAGTCTCTTAAATAGAACATTATAAGTTATAACATGTATATTAATAACATAACACTCCACAATGCTCATTTATACCACTTTTTTCACTGTTTGGCACCCATAGCAGTCAATGTTTCCTTAATTTTTGCCCAGTTTCTTTTATGGACTGTATTAACCTTGGTTTTTCTCAAGTTTTACATATGAATTTGGAGATATATGCAGATAGTCAAGTTACCCATAGGTGGATAGATATGGCAGTGGTAACCCCTTCAGAGATCAAATAGGTAAGGAGTTCTCTGGCATACTAGAGACTTCTAGTCATCACCCATTTCTGATTTCCTTCTGCCTCCTAAGTTCACAAGAAAACAACCTTTCTCAGCCCCTTTGCTTTTAGGCAGAGACACATGGCTAGTCTGCCAAATGACACATATCATTTCTGGCTCAAACTGATCAGTCAGTCTGCCATTTCCATATTTCCTTTTTCTCCTACCATTACGACCTTTGAAATCATGTGCTGAGATGCCAATATCATGAAACAGAGTCATCAAATGGAGAAGCTTGCCTGATAAGAGTCATCAGTCTTCATGTCAGCAAGTAATAACTAAGTTGCTCAGTCAGAGTTTATCTGCTGCAGCCCTTAGTAGTTGCATATCCTGGCTAACACATCTGTGACCATCTCTGAGAAACATGTGATACCAAAAGGCCAATCTTAACATATAGCTATACGATAATTGCATTGGCTCTGGAAAGAAAACTATAAAAAGATTTTGGCTAATTGTTTTCCATGTGTCAAAATGTGGTTCATAATCACAACTCCGTACAAGAGATATGAAAGAACTAAACAAGCCCTTAAGATGAAATACGGCTCAATCCTAATGATGACAGTAGTTAAGATGGTCAGAGTGTTAGAATGCCCCAAACAGGAAAAGATATATTTTCCTTCACATCCAGTGTGCTCATGTGCCTTAGGAGAGATGGAGCAGAAATTTACTTGGCCTTCTCCACATACAGTTCTTTCTGTTCTTGGAACTGAGAGTCCAAAGTCCATATATGATAATCAACATGTTTGCCTTTGAGAAAAGAGCAGATAAAAGTTTCACATTGTAGAATCAGTTTTGACCATACCTAATAGTCCATTCATATTAAAATATAAATTTGAAGGAGAGAGAAATAAGATAATTCTGAGGTGGCTTCAGAGACATAGAAGATGAAATTCATGTGACAAATACAGTAAATGAAATTCACCAATATTTGCAAATTAAAAATTCTAAGTGAGCCACCATATTGTTGTTTTGGAGATGATGGAATGAGATGCATGGCATTTTCTCATAACCTCTCTAAAGGAAATAGCTAAAATTTGCCTTTCTTCTGGTGATGAAATTGATCTAAGTATTATTCTGTTACTTTTCCACTGTATAAATAATCACTAACTTATATTTATGTGAAAGAAGAAAACAAACGGTTTAAATAAGTGCCACTTATGATGGCAACTTTTAAACACATTTTACATTTTTCTGCAATAAAAAGAAAGTGGAAGACTTCAACATTAACTACTAGATTATAGCTGACATATTTAAGTATCCTCAACTGTGTCTTTGTGCTTCTGCTATGAAGATTATAGAGAAAGGAGAACAGTGGAAAGAGCAAATGTCTAAGAACCAGATATACTCTGTACTTGTTTGTTTCAATAGAGAAGCCTAGTGTGGTTTTGAAAGCCTGAAATCAATTTGAATACGAAAATGGGGTTGATTTTTATATATTGTTCTTGTATCTTGTAACCTTCCTAGATTCACTTATAAGTACTGCTAGGTTTTCCTTTGTAATTTCTTTGATGATTTTCTACTTATAATATCAAGCTATCAGAAAATAGAGATAATTTTGTTTCTTTCCTTCCAACATGTCTGCTTTTGATATCCTTTTCTTGGATTATTGGACTGGCTAGGACCACTGGTATAGGATTGAACTGGAGTAGGCAGAGCAGACATCCTTGTCTTGCTCCTGATAACCAGAAAAAGCATGGAACCTTTCACTGTTAATAATGATATTGGCGTTAGGACTTTTAAAAATATATTTTTACACTCTGAGGACGTTTCCTTTAATTTTTAGTTTGCTGAGAGTTGTTTGTCATTAATACATGCTGAATTTTGCCAAATACCTTTGCTGCATGTACTTAGATGACTATATAGGTTTTCTCCTTCAGTATTTTGATATGGTGAATTATATTGAGTGATTTTTAATACTGAAAAAATCCAGTATTTCCAGTATCAACATTACTTCATGTTATGTTATCCTTCTTGCATACTTTTGTATTAAATTCACTAATATTTGGTTGATGATATTTAGGTCTTTCTCATTAGGGATAATATCAAGTGCTGGTAAAGATACAAAACAACTGGAACTCTCACACATTGCCAGTAGGAATAAAAAATGATACAGCTATTTTGGAAAACTGTATGGAAGTTTCTCATAAATTTATGTATTTTCTTACATAACCCATAAATTCCACTCCTAGAAATTCAACCAAGAGAAAAGCAAACTTAGGTTAACACAAATTCTGTTCATGAAAGTATACAGCAGCTGTATTCATAGTTGCACCAAACTGGAAACAACCCAAGTGTTTTTCAACCAGTGAATGTATCAGAAAACTGTGATACATCTATACAATAGAATACTATTCATCAATACAAAAAATTAGCTATACAGTAACATAGATCAATCTCAGATGCATTATGCTGTGTGAAAGAAGTCAGACACCAAGGCTACCCATTGTATGAATCCACTTAGTGTCATAGCAGGAAAAGTAAAATAATAAGGGCAAAATACAGAGAAGTGTCAGGGACCAAAGGTGGGGGAGGGGTTGACTACCAACAGAAAAAAACACAACTTCTTTGGATAATGAGACTTTTCTAAATCTTGATTTAGTTGATGCTCTACAACAGTGTGCATTTGTCAAAACTTTACACTAAAATTGTTTTTACTGTACAATTAATTATGCCTCAATAAAATTGACTTCTTAGAATAAAACCACTGGTTTTCCAAATGATGTGAGTTCTGTACTTGGGTACTTATACTTAAAATGTTGCTCATCATTAAACTACCCATTTCTAATAAAAATATAGTATACTTCCTTATTAAAATCTTTTCCTCCATATGTCTCTTTTTACTTTTCTGTAAGTTTATTTAAGTCTAATATTCTAACCAATTTTATCATCATATGTTGATGGAACACTCTTAAATATGTATAAAGAAATAGAATTACTTCCTAACTCTGTGATATTGAAGACTCATTCTTTGGTTAGTTTTTCATAACTAGTAGGAAGTACCTGATCTCTGTGATAGAAATAAGCTTTTCTTTGACAAATATTTTTCAATGTAACACGCCTGCCTCTACTAGATTTATGTGACAGGCTCATATTTATAAATCTCCAAAGAAAGATAAAACTAGTATCTTTTTGTTGTTTGCAACAAACCTAGGATTTGAGCTATACACCGTCTAAAATCATTTTATAAACCTTCTTGGAATTGTTGAGCTACCTAAGACTGAAGTGTTAATTCCTAACATGGGAAGATTTTGTGAGCTATTATATTACATGTTTCTGCTAGAGTCTCACCAACTGGATTGGGTAAAAGCAGGAAGTACAGCAACAATGCCCATGTTTTATATTTACTTACCATATATGGAAAGTTATGAGATAATTAGAAACTATGTAAAATATTACAATATCATCTGAAATGAACCACTCACTGAATGGTTGTTCCTAATTGTACTACTATTTCTTTTTTTTTTCTTTTTTGAGACAGAGTCTTGCTCTGTCATCCAGGCTGGAGTGCAATGGCACAATCTCGGCTCACTGCAACCTCTGTCTTCTGGGTTCAAGTGATTCTCCCGCCTCAGCCTCTTGAGTAGCTAGGATTACAGATGTCCATTACCAACCCAGCCAATTTGTTGTATTTTTGTAGAGACAGGGTTTCGCCGTGTTGCCCAGGCTAGTCTTGAACTCCTGACCTCGTGATCCACCCGCCTCGGCCTCCCCAAGTTCTGGGATTACAAGCGTGAGTCACTGTGCCCAGCCTGTACTATTATTCTTTAGAAAAATTTAATATACAGTTTCTGGATAAGGATTGATGAGGAAAACTAATTTCTTTATAGGAGGGGGGTGTCTAGTTCTCTAATTAAAACTCTCCTAATACAGCATTGTTACGAAATTATAAAACAATTTAGTAACACTCTTAGTGCAATATCTTCACATGATGAGAGCGCAAGAAATTTTAGCTATTAACTAAAAATAACAGTATCAACCACAACCCAATAGCAAAAACAGCCCACATACAACTCACCAATAAAAATGAGAGCAGTAGCTGGGCTGTTGTTTTATCGACCATTTTAACAAAATCTGAGCTTGTTAGTGATTTCAAGCCCTAAGTTTAGGTTTCAGGTTCCAAAGAAACTGCCAAGTTATCTGATACAATCATGCCTTGGAGTAGTAAGAACCACATCAGCTTTCCTTCATGTTTTTCTTTTCATTAAAAAAATTCATATGGAACAGAATGTGTTTATATGGATGTCAATGTTTTGGCTGCTAAAGAGCTGTTTATACTTTCCAGTTTCATTTAGTGGGAAGAAGAAAGAATGTAAGAATAGCTCAATGGGTCGTACTGGTAAGGTGAGTAGGGCCAAGGAAACTTGTGCCAATTTTGCAATTAGGTGATCTCACGCCTGTAATCCCAGCACTTTGGGAGGCCGAGGCGGGTGGATCACGAGGTCAAGAGATCAAGACCATCCTGGTCAACATAGTGAAACCCCGTCTCTACTAAAAATACAAAAAATCAGCTGGGCATGGTGGCGCGTGCCTGTAATCCCAGCTACTCAGGAGGCTGAGGCAGGAGAATTGCC
>NW_016107342.1:13270379-13368165 GCF_001604975.1 Cebus imitator | reverse complement strand
AAAAAAAAAAAAAAAAAAAAAAAAAAAAAAAAAAAAAAAAAAAAAAAAAAAAAAAAAAAAAAAAAAATTCCAAATATTTTCAAAGTTATGCAGCTTCCCTCTGATCTTCCTCAAATAAGTATCTTCTACTTAGAGGAGACTAAAAAGACTCCAAATCAAATGTCCTTCATTTTCCCCTTTTATTGATGACTTAACCAGCGTCCACAGGCTACATTATAGCTTCAAGTACTGTGTAGTCCTTGAAGTTGAATGGCTAAGATCCATTAAAAGATTCAAGTTAGGAATAAAGAAAGAGTTTAAGCCTAGTAGTTTTCCACATTAACAGTGTCCTCCTACCGCTTGTTCAGATTCATTTTTCAGGTGTTAATAACTTGGACACACACTGTTTGAATCATTACCTCATTGTTATTGATGCATAGTTTGTCTCTGGAGATAAATCTTGCATTTATCTTCAAGTATGCTTTATCATGAAAAATTACCAGTGAAAGACTCCAGTAGAGGTTCAGTTACTTAATTAAAATAAATGTATTCTTTTAATGAATAGAAAAAACCCTACAATATACATACTTAGATTTCATTTGTATTGTAGGGTTTTGTAAAGAAAAAACAAAAAAACTTCCCTAAAGAATTAATTATATTATGTATAATTTCTCTGATCTCAGATATACTTTAAAACAGGTGTTTGAAGCTGTATTCTACTGCATATTGTGCCCTGGGAACTCTGACAATGTTCCACAGGGGCTGCTGTGGGGTGGAGGGTAGCTAGCTGCCAACTGATCAGGTGTCTTTATTTCCTGTCGGCTTGAACAACAGTAGTCAGGCTTAGATTTAATTTATGTAGTGCAAATCACCATTAAAAAGTGAAAAATGTTTCTTGACCTAAATGATAATATTTTGGAAGTTAAATTTCCAGCAGCACCATCCTACATTCTCCCTCATTAACTGCCTTTCATAATTAAAAAAATCTACCTTACAAACTATGGTGGAGTTCCTTGGTAACAAGGCATTCCATATTTTGTTGTTGTTGTCGTATAGAAAAATGATTCTGGAAAATTTAAGGCTACTAATGTTACATGAATTATAAATAGATGTTAAAGTTAAAAAGAATACAGAAATTGGTGCTACAGTAAACTTGAAACCTATCAGTAAATTTTCTGAACCTTGTCATTGTTAAAAGGTATAAAATTGTTAGTAAGTGAAGTTCCGTTTTTAAAAAATAATCCTTTCATTTTTGATATTTTTATCTCTATCAAGAATATAATTTTTACTAAAGTAATTCTGAAGTATTTGGGCTAAAATATTTCTAACGCCACAAGCAATAAAGTATCTTTAAAAATTTCAAAGATAAATAGCAAAATGAGAGAACTGCATTCACAAAGAAATTTAGAAAATTATAAAAATGTACAAAAACATATCCATATGTAGATGATTGCAGTATTTGTTCACCTTTATAAGTGCCAAATACAAAAACCTAAAAACCACCTTTTCCCAATTTTTCCAGTTCTCTATTTATATTGATTCTATATATACACACAAAGCCTGGGAATGTATTTCAAAAGAGTAGATAAGTATTTAAAAACTTTTTCTCAATATTTTGTTTATGATAAACATGATGTAAATTTCAAATTGAATATATCTTTTAACATTTTTGCTGGATTGTTAACTTGTTAACCAATCGATTATAGACCAGGCTTGGGCAGTACCTATTAATTGCAATTGTTCCTTTATCTTTATTTTAATTTGGCACATTTAGGAAAATTCCAAACTGACATTGAGGTTGCAACACCTCTTTCCTCACTCTGTGGGTGATTTTCAAAATGATTAACAACCAGTGTGGAATGAGAACCAATGAAACAGGACACACAGAGCAGATGTACACTCAACAATTGCAACATCCACAGTGTGCTAGCCAGTAAGCAGTCCTGCCCTCTTGAGTTTTCAAATTGTAATGGTTAATTAATTAATTATGTTATGTTCCATGCTGGTCATGCCCACTTGCAAAAGATCATACAGCTAGTCAGTCAGTCATGGCTAAGGTAGCGCATTCCTGATTTACAGTACTTTTGTAGAGAGTACATAGATTCCCACGAATCAAAATGCTATTATTTCAATAAGTGCACGTTTGGCAGTTGTATTTTGTTGAAGGAGTTTCTCACAATAATTAATATTCCACGCATTTTGCAAGGTTTTTTTTTCCTGGTATCAGTGCCAAATCTCAAGACTTAAAAAGTTCCACATCCTCAAAATGCCATTTCCATCACTAGTATTCACTTCGTTTATATTATAAAAAGTCTTAGAAATCATGATGCAACATAGGGAATTCTTCTGGCAATAACTAAGCAAGGCAATAAGAATACAGAATAAGAAAAAAAACTAAAAACAATAAAAAAGGAAAGTAAACATGAGGATAGAGCCATTGATCTCAGATCCATATTTCTGACATTTAAAGCTCAGAATTTTCTTTGTCGTTATTGAAATAATAATTTATGAATTTATATTTCCATTCCCTTAAAAAGAAAGTGCAGATGTTCAGTGACAGAAATGAACCTCTCGTAGACCCTGCATTTATCTTAATATACATTTTATCATGAAAAATTACCAGTGAAAGACTGTATTAGAGAGTCAGTTATGTAATTAAAATGGGCAATGTGTTGTATAGCATAGTTTGAATGTGACTGCAGACATACATGCTGTGCTGTGGCAATATTAGTAGACTGAGTTAACTACCTTTCCTAATCACTAACAAGTTTCTTAATGCTTTGTAAAGACTATGCCCTAAAAGATAAGATAAAATGAATAGCACTTATTCCTAGTTATTATGAAACGGAGCACTTCATTTCTATTTCTATGAGGCCCATCCTACGACACACAAATACGAACCACAGGGAATCAATGTGGTCTCAGACCACAGGGAACAAATAGTGTAACGACATTTCACTTAGCTAAATTTAGATCTGGTTATGTTATTATGTCAGTGAAAAGGGAAAATAAATAGTGCAAGACAAGTAGATCATTAATTATTGCAAAGATTAAGAAAAATACCTTGAAAAAGAAAATATTCTTATGATAATATGTATCTGTCATAGGCAGTCCATTGATAATAATAAAAATTTTCAAATAATGTTTTTAGAAGATAATTTACTTGCCTACCATTTTAGATATATATATATATCAGCTGCCTTGTTTAAAAGGATAAATTACATTTTGGTTGACTACACTGCTTGTGACAGAAAGTTATTCTTTACTTTCATGGTTGTACATTACACATTGTGAAAAAGCATCCTTTTCTTCTCCATTCATAGTCAAGTATCTTTTTGCTGATTAAAACAGCTTCATATTGCATGCTTAATGAAATCTCTAAATACTTGTTTTAAATCACAACTTTGCTTTTTTAAAATAGTGTTATGTTCTTCTTTCTAAAAGACCATCTGCTTTTAAATGACAATGGGTTTCATAAGTAATGCTAAGGAGAAATGGTTATTACACTTTAACACATTTTTGCCGGAATAAAGGGTAACACTCCACTACTATTTAAACACATTGAACAGTTTTTGTATAGTACCTAAAGGCCATACATGTCATTATTGTAATAAGAGATTTTATAACAGATTTATCTAGCCCCAAGTTCCAAGGTTAAGTGGCATAAGCAGAACACTTTAGGAAAGACTAGTAATAGATTATGATTTAAAATCACTCATAGTTTTCAGAATTATTTTTATACAAAAATTCATGCTGCCAAATTTCTAAATTCTATCATTTGCTTTTTCATTGTAGAGAACAGCATATGAAACTCTTCATAATATACAATTACTCTTTTTTGCAAATAACTTATTAAAATATATATTTCTTTTGCTATTGATATTAGAAATATTTATTTTATGAAACTTTGAATTATTCACTTTATATTTGTTTTATCAGTTACAATTAAATTAGAATCTGAGGTACCTCTTTGGAATCTAAATGCATTTCCCTTCTTTTTTCTCTTCATTTTCTTTTTAATCTATACTTAGAGAGGATTTTTATCCTTATTCCAATTAAGTTGGAATATTATCAAAAGTGAACTTGTTAACTAAGTAGCTTTGGTTTCCTTGCTATAAGAAATGAATCTAATTGTTGGAGCTAAAAGTTAAGATAATATAACACAATAAATTTAAAAACAACAAAGTAAAATGCATTGAAAGCAAGCATGTGATTAATACTATTGGAATTAGATCATCTAATAATCAGCCTTTTTTTATTCCTAGCTTTAGAATGGATATTTTAGTCTGTAAATAAAGTAACTTTTCACCCTACATCTTGAATGTGGGGCATGGCACTCATGAATGGGTTTTAACTTTGATAAAAGTCTCCATGAGAGACCATGGCTAATAAAAACTTTTTCCCTAGGCATCTTCACATTTTTGCAGTAAGGAAAACAGGAAAGTATTGATTCTTTTTGAAACCAGGAGAGGCTTATTATTACATCAAGACAAATGCTTCACATTTTGTAAAACCTAACCCCCTCTTATAAATCACCTGATTACAAATCTCAAGCTAAATAAAATATCAGGTGAAGCTCCTTTGCTGTCAGGCCTGATTAAAATCTATTCAGATTGAAAGGCTGTAGTCCCTGCCAAAATCTACCTGAAGCAACTCTCCAGGCATGAATTTCTCCAAATGAGCAAAAACAATAAAATAAAAATAACTGATACACTATTTCTTAAAAAATGACGAATAAGTACTTTGATCGCACATGATATATAAAGTATACATAATTACAGATAGTACTTTGACCACCATATGGTATATAAAAAATGTGTAGACTTTATGACACATAAGATATTTAGGGTATAGGGCTAATTGGAGACTTTCTGCACATATAACAGGCTTTTTACATCTTTCTTGTAACTTCAAACATATTTTAATAAAGTATATGATTCATGTCTCACGGTTCCACAATACCAATAAAATGAAGTCCTTTGACTAAAGTAGAAAGAATAATTCTTAAAACTGTCCTCAGGACATTATCCATCAAAAATCTCACCTGATTGTTTTTAAAGTGTAAGGAATATTGTATTTTGGGACAGGTACACACAACTGTATTGGGGTAGTATTATTTTTATCAGAGCTTGGAAATATTCTCTTCAAGGTCTGTAAGTATTTCTAATCACAGATTTGCCTCTTGGTGAAACAATGGAGTTGTAAAAGTATTCAAAATGAGATCTTGGGTTAAATGTAAATTTGTATTTATTGATTTTCAAGAGATTATTTTTTAGCTTGTTGAAAAGTAAAAGCAAAGCTAATTGATCTACACTGTTTTCTTGAGTGTTGTAAGTTTAAAATAGTCTGAAAGACTATTTGGCAAGCACCGTATTATCTAATTGTTTTGTCTAGTTACTCATCCCTTACATTAGGATTTCTTTCCATA
Source organism: Cebus imitator (assembly GCF_001604975.1). Taxonomy (NCBI): domain Eukaryota; kingdom Metazoa; phylum Chordata; class Mammalia; order Primates; family Cebidae; genus Cebus; species Cebus imitator. The sequence continues at coordinate 13,362,758 of NW_016107342.1, read as the reverse complement.
AGTTAAGCAAGGTGAGTACCATTTATACATTTTTTTATGCTGATCATAATATTCTAATCCCCATGTTATCACATAAAAAAGGCACACATATATCATGTAACTAGTAATTTTCCTTTTATAGAACAATATTACATTGTGTGTATGTGCATGTGTGCGTTTCTACATGCTTGAACGTTCACAGCAGCCCTTGAGGGAAGATGGAAGCAAGAGCCAAAGTTAGTTTAGGAATGCACATCTACATTAATTTTAAGTTCAGCAATTTAGTTACAAATTATCATTTCAGAGTCCACTTTTTGTGGTTATTCCATCATTATTATTTTGTTAAATACAAATGGGCATTCAGTACAAAGAACATTTAGAGCCATATTACTGGGTGGCACATGTGCAAATTGGAAAGAACAGAAAAGAAGGTGTATGTCAAGGGGATGTCAATTCCATTCACAGTTCTGATGTTTATTAACTATGCGTCCTTAGCCCTGTTCCTTTACCTCACTGAACCAGTATTTTATTTTTATTTTTTCATCTGGCATGTATACAGGCTGAACTTGTTTCAGTTTATTGCATCTGTAAGTGCCCAGTAAATAAAATTTTTACTATCAAGAAATAAAGAATGAAAAGCAGGATGGATACACACACATACACACACACACACTTAAACAAAATTTAACATGAACTTGGCCATCTGAATCTTCATCACAAAGAATGTTACTCACAATGGGTTGCACAGGTTCAGTTTATCTATGGGTTAAATATTAAACAGAAGCCAATCTCAGCTACTTAATAGCATACTATTGATAACCAATCCAATTACTGTGATTCCTTGAGCCTAGAACTCGTATCTAATTTATTAAACCAGTTTTGTTTTTGAGGAGTAACAAATCCAATCACTCTGTCAAATATCAGTCAATCCCCAAAAGTTTAAAACAAATGCCAAACTTACTATATACTTCTATTTCTATTTATCAATGAAAGAAATACTTAAAGATTATTAGAAAAATAGTTGTGGTAATGCCAACCCAATTATGTGGCTCCAATCAGAGTGCAGAAATTCAACATTCATACCTTCAAGAATATACTTACCTCGAAAGTAAACTGTTTCCACACACACATCCATCACTATAGTAATGAAGGTATCATAAATTTATTTTTAAACTTACCAATTGCCTTCTGGTTTAGAATTGTAAGAATGTACCTAATCTGCCTTGCCTTAATTTTGATTGTATTATAGGCAGGCTCTTTTTTGAAAAGCTAGGAATAGTGTGGATATTTTTCTTTCTTTTATTCTTTACCTTCAATTTCAATCTGAACATAGAGATACAAGTTTTTTCTTTTTGTTGTTGTTGGCTTTGTATGACATGTGAAATGGCTCCAGGAGGAAGGCAGAGTCATCAATACTCGATTTAGCTGAAATTCTAACAATTGTCAACACAATAGAGATGGCTATATTATAGGGTCCTCCACTTGAAACATTTTCTCTTGCATTTGCAGTTGTAAAGCGGATTCAAATATTTTCTTTCACTATCACCAAAGAGTAGTGCCTTACATAATAACCCTCTTTGGGAGGAATTCTTTTTGTATGTGTTAAGTGATATGTTCTTCAGGATCTACTTTCTATTTGAAATGCTACATTTAATTGTTGCATTGCTGAACCAATTACATATATATACAAAAAACTTGTTGACAATAGGAAAAGAAAGACTGGATGAAAAAATTCTAAAAGGTAGGGAGTACCTGTCTCAAGGAGTTTTTCCCTTACTTATTTGAAGAAAGCAGTTCACAAAGCAATTCTGTAAATTTCTTCAGGTATATTGGATATAATTCTGTGACTCATGAATTCTATAAAGAAGGTACCTAGTCAAATAAACTTCCAATTAAAGTTTAACTGTGAAAATAATCATATATATAATTATATGTAGCTTCAGAGAGTTCTTAGAAATGGATGAAACTATTTTCAAACACTCTGCTTCATATCTGAAACTACCTATGGATTTATTTTTTAAATCTCAGGCAAAAAATGTATAGGCTGCTCACTGTCTACAGAACAATGGATGCAGACACAAAAGATTGCTGTCCTTAAGGATTCTAACATTGTCATCAGGGACACAGACTATTGGTTTCCTGCAACAGAAGTAATAGTTATTCTGTGTGTCATACTTAGCTAGCCTAGGAAAATCCAATAAAAGGGTTTTGGGCAGAGGAAAGGGGGACTGAATGACACAAATCAAAAAATGCAAAGTTCAAATTTATCAGCCCCATTCTTCTTTTGGTACATATTTTCAATTTCAAATAACATATGGATATGCTCAATTGTAAGGTCTTACGTTTTCTCTAAGTCCTTTTCCTAATGGAATAGCTAAAACCATAAAAGACCCTTCTGTCTTGAACTGCTTAGCTATAAAGTTTAGAGCTGTGCCTTATGCTCTGAAAAACATTTTGTCATAATTTAATTTTGGTAACCAAGTGACCAAGCAGCATCCGACTGACCTATCTCTTGATTAAACGCAATGAGGAAAGTGTGTCATAACTTATAGAGTATTCTTGGCAAAATATTTACCTTGTCAGAGAACAGCCAAAAAAATCTTGATTGTGTGATATTCTATAGGTAAATATCAATAGCATAATTAGTTTTAAAAAGGTGGAAAATATTCTGAAGAAGACTAAAAACCTATGACAATTACAGGCAATGTATTATCCTTGGTTGGATCATGGATTCAGTAAAATAATACAAATAATACTTCGGGGACAATTGGAGAAATATAAATGTCAATTCGATATATAATATTATACCTATGTAAGGGTTATATAAGAACATGTGTTGTTCTTAGAAAAATGTAGGTGTAAAAACATAATGTCTGCATGTATTGAAATGGTTTGGCAAAAAACCATGTATACATACATATGTATATGTTTGTGAACATGACTTAAACCCAAAACCATAAAAATTCTAGAAGATAACATCAGAAAAATTCTTGTAGACATTGTCTGAGGTAAAGAATTCATAACCAAGAATAAAAAAACAAATGCAACAAAATGTAATGGTTGATAAATCCAGTGTATACAGGTGTTTATCATAATATTCTTCTAGATTTTCATCAGCTTAAAGTTCTTCACAAAAAAAAGCAGAGGGAGGAAATTCAACTTTTAAAACAAGCAACAGTTTAACTTTATGAGATAAGCTAGTGAGTAAAGATGTCTTAGAATCTGTTTTAAAAAGCAAAATTATCTTGTGTGTTATGGACTGAATTGGTTTTCCCAAAATTCATATGTTGAAGTCCTAAACCCCAGTAACTCAGAATGTGACTGTATTTTGAGGCAGGGTTTTAAGGAGGTAATTAAGGTAAAATGGGGTTGTATGGGTAAGCCCTAATCCAATATGACTGTTGTCCTTATGAGAAGATGAGATTAGGGCACAGATACACTCCAAGGGATGACACTGTGAGGACATTAGATGGGCCGGGCACGATGGCTCACGCCTGTAATTCCAGCACTTCGGGAGGCTGAGGCAGGCAGATCACCTGAGGTCAGGAGTTTGAAAGCAGCCTGACCAACATGGAGAAACCCCATCTCTACTAAAAATAAAAAAAATAAATTAAAAAACTCAGCTGGGAGTGTTGGTGCATGCCTGTAATCCCAGCTACTCAGGAGGCTGAGGCAGGAGAATCACTTGAACCTGTTGAGGGAGGAGGCAGAGGTTGCAATGAGCTGAGATGGTGTCATTGCACTCAAGCCCGGGCAACAAGAGGGAAACTCCATCTCAAAAACAAAACAAACAAAACAAAACAAAACAAAACAAAACAAACACTAGATGGCCACCTGCAAACCAAGGAGAAGCCTTAGGAATGAAAGACTTTGACTTCAGAATTCCAGCCTACAGGACTATGAGGATATAAACGATTTTTGTTTAAGCCACCCAGTCTGTGGCTTTCTTTTTTTTTTTTAAAGCAGCCCAAGCAGGTGAATACACTATGTTAGTCAGAATTCTAACGACTCCCAATGACCCTCACCCTTGTCTAACCCCCTCTCTTTTGAATGTGCATAGAGCCTGTGAGTGTAATGAGATATCATTCTTAGGATGATATCACATTTCATGACAAAAGCTAAGTGTTCTAGTCACGTGTTGTCTTCAAAGACATTCTTTTCCCCATCTGGCCACAGAATAGGAAGCCAGGGATTTGAAGCATGGATCGTGAGGGGGTTTTGACACACCACTGCTTGGTTTGAAAGTGGAGGGGTCCCATGCCAAGACATGTAGATTGCTTTTAATTATTGAGAGTGGCTGCAGCTGACAACCAGAAAAAAAATGTGGCCTTGGTCCTAAAACCACAAGAAGCTGAATTCAGCCAAGACCCTAAATGAGCTTGGAAGCCAATTCTTCCTCACATACTCTAGGTAAGATCCCAGCCTGAGGGGGTCCTTGTTCTCAGCCTCGTAAGGCCTTATGGAGAAAAGCCACTTGATCCCCCCTGCACTTCTGAATGACAAAACTGAGAGAAAATAAATGTGTGTTTCAACAGGTTAAATTTGTGGTAATTTGTTATACAAAATTTTTTTAAAAACTGATTTAAAAATCCCTTCATAATCTTCACTGGTATGTTTAACAATCTGTTTTTAAAGAGTGTGTGTACGTGTGTGTATGTGTGTGTGTGTTACACAGAGAGGCTAAGATATTATTATACTTATTTTTTCCAGATTTGTTCATATACAGACATATGAACTTCATATGCATAAACAAATGTTAACCTAAATTATACAGTTATTAATTATACACACACACACACACACACACACACACACGATAATATCCTAATTGGAAAAATTAATAATTTAAATCCTCTCTCCAGTTATTACTACATCTCTCTTTCATCTTTGGCACATTTATCTTATTATTTGCAGTACCAACCACAGACCCTGTTGGATAGTAGTCACTCAATTAAAATCTGTTGTGTCTAAACTGAATGGCTGAATATACATACATGTGGACAGCATATGTGCATTAGGTTGCATGGCCTAATGGAAAGCATTATGACTTGAGTGCAACGTGACACAGGCATGCATGACAATCTTGCCTCCACTAAGCATCAAGATGTTGACCCCGGGAATCCCTTGAACTCCAGCCTGTATAGCATGATGCAGTGTTCACTTGTAGCTCTGTCACTTAATTGCTTCAAGTAAATCTCCTTGTGCTTTATTTTTGTCACCTATAAAAGGGGACCATGAATACTATCATAAGCAGGGCCACCAATCTCCCATCAAGTCTTCATGCAAATTAGAAAATATGCCTCCTTTTAAAGCTAATTTATTTCCCTTTGGGAGAAAATATATATACACATGCTATCTGCAATGTTTATGTCACTCCACTGCTTTGTACAACCTGAGCAACTGTACCTGACACTCTGCTCAGGGTTTCTGTGAACATCAAAGTGGAAAATCCATGTAACCTTCACAGCACAGTGTCTGGCTCATATGAATCATTCATTTGTGTCAGTAATCATCATTAATCTTTATCAGAAACATCATCTTCTTTAACATAGAAAGAAGAGCATTTAACCAGAATAGATAAAATGAGAAAAAAAGAACTAGTATAGCTTAAAGCCATGGCACATGAAAAGGCATGAGATAAGTGGTTGTGGCTTTTATGTGCTTAGAAGCACCTTGATTCAGGAGTTCCCCAATAAATAGCTGCTGATTGATTGAATGGTTTCTAGTTTTTATAAATAAAAAGCACCTATATATTATGAGAAATGTAGTTCAATGACAACATATTCTTCACTATTTAAGTGAAAATGAATAATGTGCCATTTATTTTGGAACTGAATTGCCTAACGTGCACATTTCAAAGCGAAATGAAACAAAATTCCCCAAAAGCCCATGTGAAGAAAGAAACATTTCTTTTTACTGTCAAATTATATAGACTTTACTGCCTAACCCAATGATTGATTCAGAATTGAAAATTACAATAATCTAATATAGATTATAACAACATAATATAGAATGTTAATAATACGCATGCTTTGATGCATACAACTATTAAACATTTCTACTGTTTTCCTCAGAAAATAACAGAACTTAGGTCAAATATACAAGCTTATTTGTTTATGTATGCATCCATGTGTGTGTGTTTCTACATATTTTAGATACAAGATCTCACTCGATATATTACCCAGGCTGGAGGGCAGTGGCACAATCATAGCTCACTGCAACCTCGAGTTCTTGGGCTCCAGCGATCCTTTTGCCTTGGCCTCCTGAGGCACTGGGATTGAAGCACTGCACCTGGCCTGTTTTTTGTGTGTTGTAACGAGATAGCTTTGCAAAGACAGCCATTAACTGCACTTCCACTGCATATCCCAGGTCACCAGGAGGACAGGTCTCAGGCAAATCTATTTTTGAAAAGTTTGGAACAATCCACCATCTATCAATACAAGGAAAAAACATAAATTTGCAGTATATTTTTTCAGTGGATTTTCAATGAGGAATGCTTTTTCAGTTGAATAATAACATTGCATAATTACATTAGGTGTTCTTAAGAGTTTGTAATACCTTTACTCCACCAGAAGCTGGAGATTTCATTTCACATTTCTTTAACAGGCTTATCGTGTCTATAAGACTAGTACTCTAGAATTTAGTATTATTTAGCATATATCTTCAAGAAAAATATAAGAATTTTTTATTGCTGGATTTTTCTTACACTGTTATTAAAATAAATAAAATTTGAATAGATATATAGGAGGATGTAGAATTTATCTGCTATGGCTGCCATATCAAAGTACCATAGTGTGGGTCGCTTAAACAACAGAAATTTATTTTCCTATAGTTCTGGGGGCCATAAGTCCAAGATCAAGAAGTCTGCAAGGTTTGTTTCCTCTGAGGCCTCTTTTGTTTGCTTGCAGATGGCTACCTGCTTGCTAATTTATGCTGATTTCTAAGATGAGCATTTTATATTAACAATTCCTTTTCTGTTGGCAACTCAGTCAGAGATGTTGGGAAGTGTTTTTGTTTTCTTCTTTGCTGCTGGATACTGAGGAAACATGTGTCTCAGTTGAGAGATTCTCCTCTCTTGTGTCTGACTTCTCAAGGCTGGCCAGTGAATAATTTGGGCAGGTCCTTGCCTCCCAAGGTATCTTTTTTTAGTACAAAAATCGAAACTATGTGGTGAGTGTATTGCTATAAACCACATTCACCGAATCGGATCCCTCCTACCCAAGCCCTGTTTTCACGTATCTTTGCCTAACTTTCCTCCTTTGAGAGCAATTTCTGCCATCCTGAAAATCAGAAAAGCTAATGTTATGAAGTTTTTATTAAAACAAACAAACAAACAAACCAAAAACCCAAAGTCAGTTATGTTGCCTGAACCTGAGCAGTGCCAATATAGTAGTTAATAATCTGACGAGACTCTGTCCTACTGAAAATTCCATAGGCATAGAGTAGAGGTATTTCAGGGTAGAATGATGGAAGACATAGAGAGAGGGAGAGAAAAAGAAAGCCATCGCCATTAAAAATAAGTTCTTAGAACACAATATCCTTTAGGGCTTCATTTAGCAAAACATGTCATTTTAGAAGCACTTCTGAGTGAAAGTCAAATGTAAATTTTATACACTGACTGTAAAGAACAAAATGTCCTCCGGGAAGAAATGTGCTCACCCATGAAAGGTAAGAAGATTTCATCCCCAACTCCAAATGCTAGATTAGTTGTAGATAAAAGATGGATTGAATACTTTCTGGGAAGACTCCTTGCTCAGTTTTCAGCTTTGTCCCTGTAGAGTCCTGCAAGAGTGTTTGTTTACAGTACATCACCCTTTAAGCCAAGGAGATTTCACCAGTTGTTTCTAGAATTCCTGTATTTCATTTCACCCCTTTTATTTTCCATCATTTTAAAGTTTTCGTTCCCCATAGTTTATAGTCCTGCCTGAGGGACATGTATCCTCTTTTATTCTGTGACCTGTGATCTTGGATCAGAAGACTGAAAAGCAGTGACTTCTTGGGTGAAAAGGTGAGGCTTTTGTCATTGCTGAGCTCTCTATGCCTGTGTGAATTGTAGTTCTTTCACCTATGCCTGAAATCAACCTTTTAAAAAAAAAATTGCAGAGGCAGACTCTCAGAGACCCATTAGTGCATTGTGAGGGCAGAATGAGGAGAAATGTCACCCCTACTCCTACCCCACTGCACTGGGGAAACGTACCAGTGTTAGGCCCTTTCACTTCACAATTATACTTATCCCCACCTTCCTATCCCCCCTGCATATCAACTCTTAAGTGGGAATCTTTTCATTATTAAAGAGGGGTCAATGCTTTTTGGCCTCTCTACTGCTGAAGAGAGGAGTCTCAGAATGAAATGAAGAGCAAAACAAAAAGAATTGAAAGAGACATAAACTGTCCTCATGGGTCTCATATGCTTTCCCTTTAATCTGTAAGATCATTGCAGCTTTTCTACCTAACGAAAAGCTTAGCTTTGTGAATCTCATATATTAGCTCATTGCAAAGTGACCTCTAAATCACTATTACTTAGAAACACGGACCATACTCCATACTTCTATCTATTTTATAGTTCCTATAGTCTACTTTCAGTGCCTTCTTCTACTACATAATTTTAAAGGGCAGTATCTGTTTGCTAATAACCTCCCACCTGAATTCTATTTTATTTCTTTGACCTATGTCAAAGATAGAAAGTTTAGAAGGAAATTATGAAAGGATTTCTATCTTATATCCAAGGGGAAAGGTCAGTGTATGAATATAAGAAGTTCATTAAAATCCTACTCTCTAAATAAAGTTTAAAATCCCACAACAATGGAAACATAATAGAAGCACTGGTCAATTCATGCAGATTCACACCTCACCTAATGACTTACAGTCATTTTCATTTTTCATAAATGCTTCTCTTCCTAGTACCCAGGAGACTTGTTCTTTTTACTGCATTGTTCAATTAGAGCTGATCACTCCCACAGCCAGTGTGAAACAATTCTTTTGGGATGGCCTTCCATGATTTTCAGATGACAAGGTATTTTTAAATTAGGTAGCCTGAAGGGTTCTTTTAGGAATTGAATCCTGATTTATCTCGGTTTTCAAAAAAGGATGGCAAGTTCAAAGAAATGTAAACTCTGCTTTCACTAATAAGAGCAAACTTAGAAGGGAAGAGAAGAATTATAAATTCAATTTCTTCATTTAAAAAAATGAGATATTATCTACATTTCAGGACTGCAGAGTCAATTAATATTTTTGACTATTATATTTTTTAAGTACATGCATTTCAACTTTAGTCAATTATTCAACATCCATGTTTTTGGAAGAGTTTCTAGAAAAAGTCATCTGCCCCCAAATAATTTCTATGCCAAATTTATCCCAGTGTTTGAACTTAATATACCTGATTATTAAAAAATATTTATAACAACTTGAATTAGCATACAGTATATAGATTAAACCTCTTCCTAGCCATATCCTTAGGGAAAAACAACAACAACCGATTTTCACTTAGGGTTCTAGTAAGAATGAGAGAGGATCTACCAAGAGGAGGCAGTTGGATAGTCTATCAAAAGAATCTCAAGGTAAGATACCTCATTGGAGCTCTGGGCATCTGGAAAGCAGATGGGGTCTGGAGTGGAGAAGGAATGCTGCTAGGGAATAGGCACTTATTATGGGCACTTTACTGCGAGGCAGGTACTATCATTTCCATTGCACAGATGGGGTAATGGAGGCACAGTAGGATTAGATTAGTTGTCCAAGATGAAAGATGTTCATGGAAAAACTGAGCTTTGGAGCCAAGCAGTTGCCGTGACCACGCACTGTGCATATCATCTCCTGTGCAGCAAATGCCACGGGGGGGGAGTGAAGGGACGCTGTGGTTCATACTACCAGCTTCCTTTGCCTGCCCAATGTCTCTTCTCCCCTTTTCTTTACTAGAGGAACCCCAAATATCTTTTTGGAAAGCAACAGACTTGTTGGGAATACTCATGGTCCCATGCCCCATATAATCCATTCTGGTGAAGGAGATCTACTACGTTTGCTTTCTGTGAAATCATTTCCCTGACATACAGACTCACCTGGAATTTGCCTCTCCTTTTTCTACTTTCCTTCTGGCTATCCAAAATACAATTATCCACTAGGGGAGAAGCAACCATTCTATGGATACGGGCCTGAGTCGGAAAGATGGAAGAAGCCCGTTGTCATTCTGGATCTGCCACAGCAGGTCTGAATTATCTACTTTTGTAACTTTTTTTTAATGAAAAAAGGAAACCCCTATTTGGTTAAGTCACTGTTTCTATAACATGTGGTTAAATGCAATCCTAACCAATAAGGAAGTACGCAAAAATAGAAGGAAACGAAACCCAGCATATGTAGACTATACCGTATTGCCTCAGTCTGGCACCATGACGGGTGGATGCAAACACAACTCCACGCTTCATGCATTCATTGTGTGAGGTTATGCTGTTTCATGTAGCAGCAGTGCCTGAGCCCAGACCTGCCTCACCTATATAGCAGATATATTTCAGCTACTCTACCACAACAAAGATTTGGCAAATTAAATAGCCTGCTGGCCAAATCTGACCTGTGGCCTATTTCTGTACAGACTATAAACTGAGAGATTTTGTTTTCTTCCTAGCTTTTAAAGGTTTTCCAAACCCAAACCGAAAAACAAATAGAAACAAAGAATATACCACAGAGATTATATGGGCCTTTAAAACCCAAATATTTACTACCTGATCTTTACAGAAAAAAAGCATGCCGACCCTTGCAAAAGGACAGAACAGAGAAGAGTCCACCTTGCATAGATTGCTAAGGCCATTTTTATTCTCCTTTGTTGGTCAATGAGTCATTATGTCCAAAATATGATCTGTGACTGAAGAACTCACTCAATGATTCTGTGAAAGGGAACTGGCAGGCAATAGGGAAGAAGGATGAATAGCATGGCTAATACCTTCCTTTTTTAAAAAGAAAGAATCTAGTTTTCAGTATAATGATGTCAGATTTCCGGAAAATATCATACATCAGCTGGAGCCGAGTGTTGAAAAGGAAGTATCATTAAGCATTCCACAGAAAATTCTAGAAAGAATTAAATTTTGAATACCTCAGAATAAAAGTGCCTTTCAAGGAGACTTCCCCGCTACAGGTGGTACCAAGCTCTCATTCTCTAAACATTTCCACTATTCATTTTCATTCTGATTACATGCTATACTAACAACGCTGGGTTGAAAGCTATGGGTAGAAAAATAGTGATTTCCCTGATTTTCTATTCTCATGGCCTCATAGAACCTAAAATGGGTGTTAGTCATTATTTAGATACTTGAACAATTATTTTAAGTAATATGCAGAAATAAAGGCTTTCATTTTTATGACTAAAAGTCATTTCTCATACCCAAAGGTAAGATTATACATTAAAATTTTCCAATAGCATATTTTGGCAGCTCTTCCCAACACGAAATCAGCTTAGTTGTAAGCCAACCTCACACAACAGTTTTCTAAGTGTATTGCTGTTAGTGAATTTTAACTCCTGCTTCATGAATACTAGAGAATAATCCTAGAGCCTGAGCACAAACACAGAAGAGAAGGAAAATACGGATTCAGAAAACTCTCAGATCTGTACATATCTAAATTTCATTTAGTTTCCAAAATTTCTTATTTTTCTATACATATGTTTTCCTTCTAAAGCATTTAGGTCATCAGCGTTTTATAAGTAAAGCTTTTTTCTTTCTAAACAATATCCATTTAATTCCTGCTAGAATTTTGTCACTTCAGAGATTTCACAATGTAACAATAAATTCCATGCCAGAGTGGTCTATCACTTTTAAAGCTAAGTGGATCTTCAGAAAAAAATGACTATTGTATCAGCTGTTTTTGTCTAGTATTTTATAGATACAACATACTTTGTCTTCAGATCAAAGATTTTAACACACTTTTATTCATATACTGAGCACATTATCCTTCCTAAGACTCAGTCTTCAAGGTTTTTCATTGTTAATATTTATCTTTCATATCAAATGTCTACATTCATATAATTATAAAATTATGCAATTATTTTATGTAGATTAGTGATGACTACATGTGAATATTATAAAACAACATATTACAAAGCACTGTGATTACAGAAAATGGTAACAGCGAACAGCTGGATTGAGAAATTTAAATTTGCAAAAGACTATTTCCATAAAGCTTTTTTTCCATGTGCATCCGAGTTTCAACTGGTATTGACTGAAACCATTTATATAGAACAGGCTAATTAAACTTAAATCTAAATATCTTGAACAGATTGAAGGAATAAAACAGGTAGAAAAGCAGTTATTTCTCTATGTTTGACATGTGGCTACATTAATAAAGAGCAGTTTCAGTGTTGCCTTTAAGAATATTCAGCAATTTTAATGTCAGAGGATAAAATCAGAATGGCTAAAGTGAAGAGACATTTTGAATTTGAATCCGTCAAATGTTATTGGAAATAAGAGAACTGTGTACTTAAACAACTACCAGAAATAATCTTGAGCAGGTATGGATTTCATTTTACAAACTCAGTAAGCAGAACATCATTCTCTTTTTAATTAACTGACATGCAATTTCCAATTTGAGGCCTCCATCTGCTAAAAGGTTCGAATCTCTACGAATGGAAGGACCCCCTTTTTACAAAAATTCAAGGTGGTATGTACCTTACGGGCAGGGTGGCTATTCAAATATTTAACAGCATTGCAGTGACCTTAGACCATTTTGAGTAGATGCCTAACCTCTCAAGGTGAATACTGGTCAGCGCATTCAAGTCTGGTCCACTGGTGTGGGCCTGCTGGGTATCTGCCATGTTTTTAGAGACATGCAGTGGGCATAGGAGGTGGGCATAATATTTATCATCACCTACTTTAACATGCATCGAGAGGTCTCTTTTCTCTGTGGACTTTACCTAATGACTACACAGGTTACCACTGCTCTTTTAGACACAAAATCTCTCCTGTCCGATTTCCCACTAGGCTCCCTCTTGAGCACAAAGGGAACATCCTTGTTCACCATTATTCACCAGCATGAAGGAGACTCCAGCTTAGATATGCTATGCCACCATTTCTTCTCAACTGCTGCATTGTGCCCGTCACACAGTTCTATGGGGTTTCCCCTTCCCCTCGGCTTTCTTGCATATTAATTCTGCAAATTTATGTCATGTCTCTGTTATCTTCTCCATCTCAGAATTCATGGCAGGATCAGGGCGGAATGCAAAACCCTATTACCAAAATTAAAGAACTTGACTCTTACTCTGATTATGCCATGGCAGTCTTTTCTTGTAGCCAAAGAGGAGATAACTTCACTTCTAGATAGCACTTGAAAAGGAGAGGGCTAAAGCTTAAAAAGAGTTAGGATATTGAAATATGGTCTCAATAGTTGTATGATGTGGGGCCAAAGTATTTATTATTGTTGTCTTTCTACATTCCTATATCTCTTCATCCATATGCACAATATTGAGATTTATCTTCCCTTTTCAAATACCTTTAAGATATAATTCATATGACATAATTCACTCATTTAAAATATATGTTCCCATGTTTTTTCCCCCAAATTTCATCTTGAAACGTTCCCATGTTTTAAAATTTATCAACGGAGTTGTGCAAGCATCGTCACAATCTAATTTAAGGACATTTTCATCATTCCCCCAAAAGACCATATATTCAGTAACAGTCATTCCTCATTCCTTCCTCTGTACCCCCACCTTACCTAGCCTCTGGCAACCAGTGCCCTACTTTCTTTCTCTGTAGATTTGCCTATTTTGCATCTTATATATGAAGGGAATCATAAAATATGAGATCTTTTTTGATGAGCTGCTTCCCTTTAGCATGATTTCCAGGTTCATCCATGTTGTAGTATGTACGAGAGTACTTCATTCCTTGCCATTACCAAGTAATATTCCTCCATATGGGTTTATCACAATTTATTCATTAGAATTTTTTAAATTAATCTTTTATTTTTTAACTCATCTTCCTAGAGCCTTGTCTATGCTATAAGGAGTCTAGTAAAGGGCTTTTAAAGGTTTTGGGGAGTTAACTAGTAAAAATTGGAAATGTAGTATAAATGACTATAACCTCTTCCTGTGGAAAAAGTGATTGGCTCAAAATAAAGAGAAGCAATTCATACAAATATTCGAGTTTTTACTTTTTGAGAAACCTTAAAAAACTGTCAAACACAAAGGAAATTAATAAGCATTTGACTCTAACAGCAAGGTTTTCTTCAGAACTGTCTCCAAGACTTGTAAACAGGTAGATGAAAATGGCAAATGGAACCAATAATTGTTATTTCTACAATATCAAGCAATGAAGATGGTGGATTTTTTAACGTTAACTTCATGTGGTTTAAGGTTAACCTCATGTGGTTACTCTGGGGATTACATTCACATGTCAGCATACCTGATTGCCTGAGGAGCACAGGTTGATATGAGAAGTTCTAGAAATGTCACTATCAATATTCAGGGAACTGTTTAGACCCTTTATAAGTGAGTTTTTTAAAAAGTTGGGCATATTTAGCTATGGTCATATTATTATTTATAATTTTGTTACAGTGGTATTTATAACACGAAATAAACCTTCAGTGGATTCCAATAATAGTAGTGCAACTGTGATTAGGACTCATGTATGCTAAGGGTTTCTTAATCTGATAGTATAAAGGCAAAGACCTTAACTCTATGAATGAATAAAGTTTCTTTCAGGCTCAAAAGAAAATATGTGCAATTATTTGTATAATGCCTTGAGATATTAATATAAATAACATGAGAACTAAAGCTTCATTTCCCCAATATTCCTTCTGTCTCAAAATGTGTGAGTTAATTTATTGGAGAAGGTCTCTTTTCCTTTCAAGGCTACATTTTAAATATTTTTTTCTCACGTCATTTTTTTCTAGTGTTAACACAATCATGCTGAATTAATTAACCTCACATTTTTTTCCTTTCATAAGTTAATTCACACTCCAAAACTGCATTTTATGCCTTCCTTCACATACTCATTTTTTAAAAAAGCAGAAACAAAAGGTTTCAAGTTTCTTAGGCTATTTGGGGAAAAAAAAAAAAGAATCAGATACAACAGCAGTCATCCATGAAAACAACTGACATTTAGTTTCACATGTAAGGTAAATCCAAATGGCATGAGAACCTTTATACTCACAGGTATCTAAAGACTCGTCTGAATCATCAGGGCAGTCAGGGTCCCCATCACACAGCCAGCTCTGGGAGACACAAGTCACGTGATCGTGGCAAAGAAATTCACCAGGATCACACAACTGCTGATCTGAAAATGAAAATGTTTCAAAATAAAATATGAATGATCTGAACATGAGCAGAAGGAGCAGTACAAAGATGAACATGAGAAAGCAACGCATAAAAGGTACATGAATATGATCCACACTTTCTGTTCAGCAGCAAAGACAAACCAATTATTTTTCTAATTTTAACTGCTCAGCTCAAACACACAATTTTACACTTGACTTTGTTATAAGTTCACACAATCTGTTCTGGAAATAGTTAGAAATTCTGTTTGTGTTTATGACTAGGGGCTTTATCAGATCAAAGATGGAATATAAATATTCCAGCAAATAAGTTTTATATAAGATGTTGAATCAAAGCAGAAGCTCTTGAGCATAGAAATTTTAGTTTCTTTCTCAGCTCTGGGAGGAAGAAAAAAATCAGTTGAGTTAAATATTAATATTATAGTTAAAATCCATTTCTGAGTATTCAGTTTTTAACCATCCATCCTGATACTGGGGCTTCACATCTCTACATGAGTTGGGTCCCCAATATCACAGCATTTTCTTCCTTTTCTTGCCATGACTTCCAAGGTGACAACTTCTGCTCCAAGAAGGCAGAAGTGACAGCAAACTTCCATAAGGGTTTTTTCCTATCTCAGATTTTCTACAGTTGGTTGTGACTAAAAGTCTGCTATTTTCCTTCCTTTGTTTCAGAATATCTGAAATCTGCAGCCCTTTCTCAAGTTCTCACAAACTCATCAGATGTTTGTTTTTCACAATATATTTACTTATATCCTGTGAATCCCTTTAAAAAATAATTATTTTTTACACCTTAATATGTCTGAAATACGAATGTTTCTTACAATGATGGCCTCTGAATGTGAAGCAGTGTTGGGAACACCTTAGCCATTATGTTCCACCAGTACTTTTGTTATCTGCATGTAGAAAAAACTTAAGATTTAAAAAAATCTATCATTACATAGGTCTCAGTGAGCTCTTTCAGTGAATATTTCATAAAAATTCTAAGTGATATGAAAGCATTAGGTCATAACTTACTTGATAACTTTGCCTTAGCAATATAGAAAATAATACTATATCATACTCTCAGTAGTATCCTAGATTGGATAAAACGGTACATCTTTTCTTTCTCTCCCTCAATTTCCCTCCACCTGAGACTAGCAGTGTAAATTTCAGTAGATATGCATTACAAACACACGTATATCTAAAATCTACAAATGTGGGTATAAGAATAGCCTTTTCCTTTCTCAAACTATAGATATTTTATATTTTCATTAAGTTCACCACCAACACCACACTCATCAATACCACTGTCATCATTGATTTTTACATGAAGCTGCTTGAGCATACTTTGTATTTGGACCAGACTTGGTGTTGTAGAATCAAAGATGTAGAAGCCAGTCTTTGTCTTAAAGGACCCAAAAGACTAGTTGCACCTATAGATCTCACGCCCCCCAAAAAATGACTAAAGAAGAGAACACGGGAAGAGACAGATTGAGACAAATAAAAAAAATAGTTTTGGGATGTTTGCATTCCTCTAAAGATGGATAGCCTTTGGATAAGTGAAATACAGAACATTCCAGGTAAAATTTAAACAGTGGCTAAGATAATAATTATTGTGGTGCATTTGAGAAAAAATCAATTTTCTGCTGAAAATGAAATGGCATTCAGGTAGTGAGACCTGGGTTTTCTCCACCAAACAGTGGTGTGTGATATTTATAAGTCTGCTTGAATGCTGAAGGAGGAGGGCTTACATTTTGCTTTAGGCTGTCATATAACTTTTGAAGTTAATATAGAAAAAGAGCATGGAATAAAATTCAAATTATTTGCTTATAGATAAAGGAACCATATAATTTATCTCCAGGCTGAGAGAGTTCTCAGACTGAAAGTAGGTTTATTAGTAATTACACTGGGACAACAGGTATAAACCAAGTTTATCCCAGAAAAGTCAGAACAGATGTTCACTGTAGCTATGGCTACTTTGTGTTTGAGCTATGATCTTGAAATACTAGATTTTATCTCCATTCCTCCCAAACCATAACAAATGGTTATGCGGAGGAGAAATGTCATTGCACAGTGTGTGACTCAGTGAATAATTGATAGGTACTTGGTGAAAATATAAAGAAGAAGGCCATAAAAGTAACTTATGGTGTTGGAATTGAGTATCTGAAAAACATAGGTCAGGACCCATAATGAAGGACCTTGATTGCCATTGGAAGTATTTTGTCTATAATTTGAAGTCATGGAAAATATTTAAGAAAAGATATTTAATAATAAAACATGCTACAAAGCCATCTCCTAAAAGACTCTTAACAATTGTCTAGAGAAGAGTTCAAGATGACTGGACTAAGGCACTAGGGAATTAGATGAAGACTGTGATCCCAGTGATGTGAAGTATGAGTTAAGAACTGGTGACTAAATATTTGAAAATCTCCCATATATCTTCACGTATATAGTCTTAAACAATGAATGATGTCATAAAACCAAGACACGACATACAGATAGAAAAGATAGACTGAGTGCATGTGTACGTATGTCTGTGAGCCCGCTCATTGGGGGGGAGCTGAACAATATTAGAAATAATAATGAATATTTAATGTAGCACAAAAAGCACTTCCGCCACTCTGTCTCAATTTGTTCATTCATTTATTTATGCAATACATTATTGAATTTCTACTGTGTTCTAGGCACGAGGAATACAATAATGAAAATAAATATATAAAAATAGGGCAGAATTCCTGCTATCATGGATCTTACATTTTAATGGGAAGAGAGAAAAACAAACAAATGAGCTAATTGTATAGCATATTAAAAGATAAAACCTTATTGAGGGAAATAAAACAGAGATGGGGATTGAGGGTTAGAGTTTGGAGGCAGGGACAATTTTAAATAGGTGGTCAGAGTATATGTCAAAGAATATGACATTTGAGTAAACACTGAAGTAAGGTGAGAGTGACACGCATTTGAATAAAAGGCCAAGGGCTAAGGATGTGAGGCAGGAGGAACACTAAGGAGGCCAAAGTGGCTGCAGGAAAAGATGAATTAGGAAAAGATGTGGTCAGAGTACCACATCTGAGGAGATCAGATAAAGGTTTTGTTTTACTAAAAACAAACAAACAAAAAACAGGATGGAAGACCATTAAAAGATTCTGAGCAGTGTAACAGTGTTGCAGCTTTTCACTCCCGTCGTTCTGCAAGGCACAGGGAGTGTTACAGCTCATTGACTCCTGCTGCCAGCAGCTCAGTGGGTGGGAGCGTTACAGCTCTTTGCGTTTGTCATTCAGAGTTCCGGATTCTTGTCCCACAACCAAGAAAAAGGCACACAGACTGGAGAGGGTTAAGGCAAAGATTTATTAAGTGACAGAAAAGATCTCAGCAGCAAGAGGGAGCCCAAAAGATGGTTGCTGTCTGTGGGACTAAGTTTGGGGTTTTTATGGACTGGGAATGAGGAGTGGGTTGACTGGTCTGTGAGCTGTTTTTGAAAATGTACCATTTGGAAGGAGACAGGATAGTGCAAAGAACCAATAGGAGGCAGAAGTGAACATTTGGCCCACAGAGCTGGAGTGATGTTTCACTTTACCCAAATGAAGACTTCGCCTGTGGCCAAGAAAGACAGGTATATGTAAAACAAATGAAAAGTAAGAGACAATTGGGAGGAAGAGCACAAAACGGAAAAAGGCACCAAAGGGAGACAAATATACCCAAAAAAGCAGTGAAATTTGTTCATCTTGGCTCACAGAGTGGGTGTTTCCATTTAGGGATGTGGGCTTTTCCTTATTTGGGGCCTGCAACTTGATTTTCAGGCTGTTCCTGGTTTAGAGAAGTTCCACGGAGGACCTGCCCTAACTGCTGGCCTGCCTGCTTTCTTCCTTTCTCCTCTCTCATCAGGATCTGGCTTAAAGAATCATTTTGGCTACTGTGCTGAGAATATATACTAGAGTGAAGTGAAGGTAGAAGCAGGGAGATCAACTGGAATGTTATTGCAACCATCCAGGTGAGAGGAGATAGTACTGTGGAAAGACGGGTTGGTTGAATGGAATTTCAAGACCGTATTTAAAGAGGAAACTAGACTCAAATATTATGCTCACCATTTAGTAAATGACAGAATCTTAAATTCAGATAGTTGGACCCAAACATATGACTTTCTAACCATTTAAAAATTATACTGAGTATGGGATGTTTTGGAAACATCCAAGAAAAAATATCTAGTCAGTGAAGTATTTACATCTATAACTAAGGAGACTGGGTAAAACTGGCAACATGAGAACTGGGGCTACACGACGTTAGTAAAAAACTAGAAGAATAGACATAGGGGTAGATTAAATTGAAGTGAGAGGAGTATGGGGGATAAATAGCTGGTCAAGAGAAAGAGGCAAGGAGCTAAGAGTAGGTCAGGCAGGGAGACAGAGGAAAGAAAGTTCAGCCACAGATACAGGAGGAGGATGCAGGGGGCAAGGAGATTTACTAAAGTTATGTGAAATTTCAATAAAGGAATCACTTATGACAAAGTTCAAATACAGTGAGTTCTAAAAATCTGGAGTAGACTCATAGCCTGAGGGAAAGATACCACTAGAGAAAAAGACTGGAGGCCCCAGAAAAAAGTGAAAGTAGAGCCATGTGCCCAAGAAAAACATATAGAGGTGGAATAAGAACAGAAACAATAGTAGAAACACTTGTCCTGAGGAAAAAAGATAGAAAAATGAAATAGATAAATTTTTAACTGTTATGGAAGAAAGTTAACATAGTCTTCATCAGTTGTGTTTTCTGAAAAAAACTGAGAGGCAGGATTAGTTTTAGACATTTGAAGAAGGTAGAACATGAAAGGGTTGTAAAGGTTTAGAGTAATTGCTGTTAGAAGAGGAATCAACTAAGAATTTGTGGAAGAACAACTTTGTAATAACAACCAGTATCCAGCTAAGGTTAAAAGTTGACAGTGGATGTTTTGTTCATTTTATTTTGTTTTAATGTCCATAGGTTCACCTATATGGAACCACAGATATAGAATAATTCTTTGGGAAAATCCCTTGGGAAAATATGCAAACCACCTGTGATGGTTAACACTGTCAACTTGATTGGATTGAAGGATGGGAGGTATTGTTCCTGTGTGTCTGTGAGGGTGCTGCCAAAGGAGATTAACATTTGAGTCAGTGGACTGACAGAGGCAGACCCACCCTCAATCTAGGTGGGCACAATTTAATTGGCTGCCAGTGTCGCTAGAATAAAAGCAGGCAGAAGAAGGGGAGGACTAGACTGGCTGAGTCTTGTGGCATCCATCTTTCTCCTGTGCTAGATGCTTTCTGCCCTCAAATATCAGACTCTAAGTTCTTCAGCTTTTGAATTTGGACACTAGTGATTTGCCAGGGGCTCTCAGGCCTTCAGATACAGACTGAAGACTACACTCTCAGTTTCCCTACTTTTGAGGTCAGGGGACTCAGACTGGCCTCCTGTCACCTCAGCTTGCAGACGGCCCATTGTGGGACTTCACCTTGGGATCGTGTGAGTCAATTCTCATAATCAAGCCCCCTTCATATATTCATCTATCCTATCAGTTCTGTCCCTTTAGAGAGCCTTGACTAATCTACCACCCATCCTCAATACTCACATGTATGTAGAGATATACACAAATTCATCATGCTTCAAAATGACATTTTTTTTTTTCAGGGATAAGATAGACCTAATGGGATTTGCCTAATGAGCCTATGTTATCAGCTTGCTAAGGCAAGTTTCAATCTTTAAAGACAATTTATATTGTTACACTTTTGGGATATTTTATATTACCCCTCTAGGAAATAGCAGATAAGAACAGTATGCTATATAACGCACCTATTTATTTTTAAACCAGATATTCCATTTCAAAGTCACTTTTTAAAAACATTAGTTATAGGAATCAAGTGAATGAATTTTCAGTATTTCAAGGTGATTACTTAAAAATATAGCCACTGGATTGAATTCCTTGAATCAGAAGCTAAATATGTTGTATATAGATGTGTTTTTCATTTAGCGTGTTTAATGCTTCATCCCACACTTCTGAGATAGGCAGACTAATCTTATTTTAAATGTCTTCCTATTATATGAAACATAGTGTTTTACACTGTAATTAAAACAAGGAGCTTATGAAAATGTGAAGGCGGTTTCACTTACATCCCTAAGGACGAAGATCAAAGCCAGTACCATGTATATCTCTTTATAATAATAGATCCTTGCAATCAAAAGACATGAAAAGATTAGGACAAGCATAGCCTACACAGTTTACTCATTTTGGATTCACCCCGGCATGAGAAAGGCTTAGTATAATTATCCTTCTTCATTTATATGAAAACATCTAATTATGTATTTTAATAGTTTATAGTAAATATTTTTGAAAGTTTGATATAGTCATAGATGAAACAATGTATATACCTGAGTTGTCACAGACTAGCTAATTTATATTTTCTCATTTTAAAATCAAGATGAACTGCTAATTTTGATCTTTTCAGAAAATAGTAACTGTCTAAGTCAAATACTAAAACTAACATCTATCAATAGGGGTCTACTTTACAACTATGTAGCTCCCTGCTCCTTGAATATTTTGCCATGATTAATTTACAAAAATCTTATGCCATTTTTCCTAAAAGTTCACTTGTTATACTAATGCTATATATACTAATGTTATCTCAATAAGTTGCCTATTGAATACATAAGTGGACACTATGGAAAAACTTTAAGGAAACATAAATAATTCACTGTGGTAGCTAGTTGCAAATTAAACATAAAGGAGGGATAACATTTATTCAACATCAATACCCCCAGGGATTCAGATAATTAGGTTTCAAAATACGTTTAAAGCATAGGTAAGTTAAAGAATACATACAGTCTTCTGAACAGCTAAGTATTAGGGAAATGCTATGACTTATGTTTTCAGAGTTTAGTTAACATCAAATATTTATTTATTGTCTCTAGGTCTCATTGCTAATTTAAACATAGGGTGATTCATACTACAACACTCATAACTGCTAAAAGAGAAATATGGTTATACTTCCTTTTGTCTCATATAGCAGACAATGAATTTATTACCAAGAGAACTGAATTTTTGTAGAGGCCTACAGAAAATATTACAAATACAACTTCAAATTTTCACAAAGCTCATGTAATGTTACAAGAACAATGCTAGTTATCAAATATCAAGAAATACCTTAATCCCTTTCCTTTACGTTCACCTGCCTCTTAAAAATGTGCATATGTACATTAAGAATAAATTGCTCAGAATTCCGTTTAAATTGTTTTTCATAATAATTTCTTCTACTGTCATTTTGCCACTTCAACATACACTTTTTAACTCTCCTCACTGTTCTATTTGATTTCCCTAAATATAATATTCATATACTTTTACTGTTATATTCCTTTGCTTGGAATGCCCTTTCCTATCTAACAAGCTTGTAATTATTCACTAAAGTCTAATGACATTTTAGATTCTTTAATAAAAACTTTCCCAGTGGACTTTTTCCCAGTGAACTTTTTCTTTCTCCGTCACTGGATCCACAACACTCTACTCAAAACGCCAAAAAGCTTCTATGGTACTTCATTTTATGCATTGTACCTACTGTGTGATGAGCTGCTGGGGGCAAGGGTTTCTGTCCTAAGACTTCATGTTTGCAATAACAAAAGACTTCAGGGCTGCAGGACACTATGTTATGTGAGATAAGCCAGGAAAAGAAAGTTAAACATAACATGTTCTCATTCATATGTGGAAGCTAAAAAAGTTGATCTTACAGAAGTAAAAAGTGGAACAGAGGATACTAGGAGCTGGGAAGGACAGTGGGACAGGAAGGATAGGAAGAAATTTGTTACAAAATTGTATCTAGATAGGAGAAATAATTTCTAGTGTTCTCTATCACTGTAGAATTACTATGATTAACAATAATATATTATAGTTTCAAATAGAAGGAGGATGTTGGACATTCCCAACACCAATAAATAATAAATCTTTGAGATGATAGATATGCTAATTACCCTGATCTCATCACTGTACAATACATTATAGTAACATTACCTATCCCGCAAATATGTACAATTATGTCAATTAAAAATATAATTAAAGAAGACTTCAATGAAAAACAGACCAAATTTTCTGACAATAATTTTTTTTGATACTTTTTTTTTTTTTTGAAGGGAAGAAAAAGAATTAAAATCTGACAATAATTATACATTATTTTTGCAAAAAGAGGGGCTAAAAGAAAAACCAAAGCAATACGAGTATTCTGTGTTTTATTTTCAGGATGATAAATAGCTTTTTTAGTTAATCACTAAAATAAAATTAAGCTCTCCCATGGTTAAAATGAAATACCTGAATAGTAAAGATTATACTATATAAAATTAAAATATCCGTGAAAACTGAAAAGCAAACTTGAGATTCAGTGTTACCCTCCAGAGTCTCTTAAAGACTGCTGAAAATTAGACTTTTACAATAGCTGGCGTGAAATGGTAACTTAGCCAAATATGTTATAGTTTTTTGCAAAAGATTATTCCTTGAGGAATATCACATCTGTAACCACAAGATAAAATGTAACTATCTTAAGCCTATAAATAATAGGAATAGAAAAATGCTCAGATTATGTACATTTTAAGGGGCTTAGGGTTGGGAAAGGCAGACCAAAAATGTTTGAACTAGGATAGTTTCATTTTGCAAAGAGAATAGATTTCCTTCACAAAATGGGTGGCTTATTGAAAAATAAACCCTATTGGACACTATAATTCACACATAGTGAATATAATATCACAATTCACGATACCACTAATCTATGATAAACCCCTCCTGAAAAATCAGCAGAGGCTTGAATTCGAAGGGCATTGAGTGATTAAAAGTACTGAAATATTTGTATTTCAATAGTATAACATGGTTCTTAATCAGTAATTTCCATTTTCATGTTAAGACGATATTAATAATTAGAAACTGAGTCTACAGACATAATGTATGTATACCCACACGACATGTAAACGAGTTTGCATATTTTAAGTTTGGTGCACAATTCCAGCTACAGCTCATTCATCCTTGAAACTAAGACAGATTGAGAGACAAGCCACATAAGGATAAAATGTGAAATTGACTAAAATTGAATAAGAGCCCCTTGGTAGGCTGAATAATGGCACCCCAAAGAAAATCACATCCTATCGTCGATGGGCATTTGGGTTGGTTCCAGGTCCTTGCTATTGTAAACAGTGCTGCAATGAACATTCGTGTACACGTGTCCTTATAGTAGAACGATTTGTAATCCTTTGGATATATACCCAGTAATGGGATTGCTGGGTCAAATGGAATTTCTATTTCTATGTCCTTGAGGAATCGCCACACTGTCTTCCACAATGGTTGAACTAATTTACACTCCCACCAACAGTGCAAAAGTGTTCCTACTTCTCCACATCCTCTCCAGCATCTGCTGTCTCCAGATTTTTTAATGTTTGCCATTCTTACCGGCGTGAGATGGTATCTCAATGTAGTTTTGATTTGCATTTCTCTTATGACCAGTGATGATGAGCATTTTTTCATATGTTTGTTGGCCTCACGTATGTCTTCTTTTGTAAAGTGTCTGTTCATATCCTTTGCCCACTTTTGAATGGGCTTGTTAGTTTTTTTCTTGTAAATCTGCTTTAGTTCTTTGTAAATTTTGGATATCAGCCCTTTGTCAGATGGGTAAACTGCAAAAATTTTACACCATGGAATATTATGCAGCCATCAAAAACGATGAGTTTGGGTCCTTTGTGGGGACATGGATGAACCTGGAAACCATCATTCTCAGCAAACTGACAGAGGAGCAGAAGATCAAACACTGCATGTTCTCACTCATAGGCGGGTGTTGAACGATGAGAGCACATGGACAAGGGGAGGGGAGCACTACACACTGGGGTCGGTTGGGGGGAAATAGGGGAGGGACGGTGGGGGGTGGGGAGCTGGGGGGGGATAGCAGGGGGAGAAATGCCAGATGTAGGTGATGGGGAGGAAGGCAGCAAATCACACTGCCATGTGTGTTCATATGCAACAATTTTGCATGTTCTTCACATGTACCCCCAAACCTAAAATACAATAAAATAAATAAATGGGAAAAAAAAAAAAAAAAAAGAAAATCACATCCTAATTCCTCGAACCTGTGGATATGTCACCTTACATAGTAAAAGGGACTTTGCAGATGTGATTAAGTAAAGGATCCTGAGATGGGGGATTCTCCTAGATTATCCTAGTGGACCTATTATCATCACAAGGGTGCTTGTTAGAGGGAGATCAGAGAGCAGAGAAGTAAATGTGCCATGAAAGAAGAAGCTGTAGTTTAAGAAAGGGGCCAAGCATCAAGGAATGTGGGCTAACTCTGGAAGCTGGTAAAGACAGGGAAATGGATCATCACCTAGAGCCTCCAAAAGAACTCAGCCCAGTGAGCACTCTTTAGGCTTCTGACTCCTATGCTGTAAGACAGAAATCTGTATTGCTTTGAGTCTCTCCATTTGTGGTAATTTGTTACAATGGCAAAAAAGAGACGAAAACAATTTTCCAGTCTCATGTCACAGACAAGACATGACATGTGTTAGGCTGATCTAATGAGTAAGAAACAAGCAAGTTGCAAGCTAGTGTACCATTAAAGGCCTTTTTCTCCTTAGTCAATTTCTTTTAGTTTCAACATGGTCTACTTTTACATAAATTGGCTTTTCTTCTCCTTGATGTAAAATGTCAGTCCCAATACACTGGTACAGGATGAAGGCCAACAATAATAACTAGAAGCACATGACAGAATTTTATGAAAAATCTTATACATGGTTAATAAGTCATAAATAGCTGGCATCTCTGTATGAGAAATATATGAATTGGGAGGTATATATTTTTGTATACAATTGTGTATACATGTTTTTATTCTTGGGAGATGGAAAAATACAAAAATATGATAATGTCCTTCACCAAAAAAATCATAATTAATAGTATATTTTTATGCTTTCTATTGGATGCTACCAAATGTGTAATCATTCCATGCCTTATTAAGCACCAAGTGTTTTGGGAGCTGCAGATGGCAATTTGTACTCACAAAACATCTTATATAAAACGGAGACAAAATTGAAAACTTGAAGAAGTACATTATCCCCAGGAAGAAGCTTTGCTCATTTATCATTTCTATCATAATAAACAAATGAAAAGTACCTTTGTAAACATTTCAAATCCAATTTGACATTTAATTTTCAGGGAAAATGTAGAGATTTTTTTTTCTGTAATAATTTAAACACTGGTAGGTTTCTTGGATTCTTTAGGCAGTGATATAGAGAATTACAAGGGATTCTACATAGATCTATTTGGATCTACTTCTTTACCACGAAATACACACACACAAACACACACACACACACACACAAACACACAAACACACACACACACACACACACACATACACACACACACACCCCGAGTAAAAATCCTGTCTTTTACTTAGCAAGAGACAAAGGATATACATTCAGTGGAATAAAGTTGACACATTCAACGTGGTTGGCTGGAGTTTTTATTATCATTGGACTAATGCTTTACAGTTGTGTGTTATTTTCTGAAACTTCAGTAGAATTGCTCTATTGCATTTTTCAAAAGCCCATTCAAATGAATCAGCAAGAGTTATTTCCTATACTACCCTGTTAAGAAAGGAGAAAATTTTGACATCTCCCTCATAAATGTAAAAGAAAAAGCCTAAATTATTGACATTTCCTTGCAGGCTCTATTATCTAAATCCTGCATGATCCTCATCCAATCTCCCATGGGATATCAAAATCCACATCTTTTTTTCTCATCTCTAGACTTAGTGAGACATGAAGCAGACGGTTAGACTTTGGCCTTTTCAGGGATGTGAAATATCCTATCTATTATGCTATGTTTTAACCATTAAAAGCCCTTCAAATACTATAATTTTTTTCATCTCAAGTTATTATTTTAATCTTAAAATATATTTTCATTGATAATTCCTTATTCCCTATTTTAAAAGTTTCTAAATGTATTCATTTATTTAATACTCATTTACTGCACACCAAAGTAGGCATTAAGAATATAATGAGGACACAACTGGGGTCTTATCCTACAATCTGCTGGTGGTTTAGTAAAGGGGTGGGCAAAAATAGAAATATTTACAATCATGTGAGGTAGGTGCTAATATAGGTGCATCTGGAGTGCTGTTGGAAGAACAATGAAAATAGAACAACTCGTACTGTGGACAGAGGTAGAGTTGGGAGTTCAGATAAGGCGAAGATGTGCAGAATATATTGTTAATTGCCTACACAGCAGCAGTCTTTGCCATCTTGAAAAATACCACTTTCCACTATGGAAATAGGGAAGGCTGTATGCTTCTTCTCCCCATATCTCTTACAGTTAGTACATGGACATGCAGCCTGTGTTGATGACTGACAACTGAGATGAAGAGTTATTTAGGACTGTCCCTAGAAAAGGTTTCCTTTCTACTAAAAGGAAAATAAAAGAAAAAAGAAAAGAAAAGCCAAGCCTGTGAAGAGAAGCTCTCCTGCGTTGCTCTAGATTATGAGCATTTCAGGTCTGGAGCAGCCATAGCCACCTTGAGAGTATGAGACTAAGCCAGAACATGAAGGCCAGCACAGTGAGGATGAGGAGGTGGAAAGTGCTCAGCACTTGGGTGTTGGGTGATATTCATGATATCGTTATTGCTTAGTCATTGTGTGTTGGGTGATCATGCTAACAATCAGAAGTAACTGGCACAGTCATTAGAGAAGCATTCCCAAAAGGGCGTTTCTTCAGCATTTTAATAAAAGGATACAAGACTGTCAAGCTGAGTAGGCAAAGGACAGAATACCGAACGAAAGGGAGATCACAAAGGGGAAACATGGCATGTTAAGGGAATATTAAATAATAATTCGTATTAGACTAAGCTTAGGCTCAACAACGATTTTGCTGTTGTTGTTTTGAAACAGGGTCTTACTCTAGCCCAGGCTGGAGTGTGGTGGCAAGATCATAGCTCACTGCAACCTTCATCTCCCAGGCTCAAGCAATCCTCTGTCAGCCTCTGGAGCAGCTAGGACTACAGGTGCCCACCACCATGCCAGTATATTAATTTTTTTTTTTAGTAGAGATGAGATCTCTCTATGTTGCCCAGGTTGGTCTTGAACTCCTGAGCTCAAGTGATCTGCTTGCCTTGACCTTCAAAAATGCCATGAATATAGGTGTGAGCCACGGAGCCTGGCCTGGACTAAAGTAGAAATAAGTTGAGAAATTAGGTTGAATGCTTACTTCGTTTTGCTTGAATATAGGCAATATTTTAATGCCCTTTTTGTAACCATTCAGGTAGGCTATTTACTTTTCATTATTTTAAGTTGGTAGATTTTGAAAATAACTTTTTGTGGGAGATATAATTATTCATACCATAAGGAGTAATAATAGTTATTGAATGTTCATTATGTGCCACATGCTAAATTAAACAATTTGTATATTTTATTTCATGCTTACAAAAATGTATTAATTGCATCTAACAAATCGGGTGAAACTGTTCAGAGAGTTAAATAACTTTTTCAATGCTACTCAACTAGCAAGATCAGGATATAAATACACACCTGACAAATAGCCTGTTCTCATAACCCTACATGAAAATTTTCTCAAGCTGGGTTCTCCTGGCATTTTGAGTACAACAGCTTTTGCAATGGGAATATATTTAGTGCAACTCACTGCTAGGTATTACACAGCAGCATTGCCTTCAGTGATTGTAACAGCCCCTAACATCTCCACACGTACATGTGCCTGCACTACAAATGCTGTACTAAAGACACCTGCTTGGAAACCATATAAACATTATTAATACTTAGCCTGCATACAGCTATTGATATGTGGCACAAACCTTATATTTTCTATACAGGCCTCAATGCTTTCTACTTTTTAAATCTTTCCCACCTGCTCACTGATACTTAAAATTCCATTTATGTGAGTCTCAGCTCTACCAACGTGAAATGGTTAGGCTCTGTGTTCCCATCTTAATCTCATCTCAAATTGTAATCCCCATGTTCTAGGGAGGGACCTGCTGAGATATGACTGTATCATGGGAATGGTTTCCCTGATGCTGTTCTCTGGATAGTGAGGGAGTTCTCACACGATATGATGATTTTTAAAGTGGTAATTTACCCTGTGAGCGTTCTCTCCTGCTGCCTTGTGAAGAAGGAGCTTTTTTCTCCTTTGCCTTTTGCTATGATTGTAACTTTCCTGAAGTCTCCCCAAGCACGCAGAACTGTGAGTCAATTAAACCTCTTTGTTTATAAATTACCCAGTCTCAAGGAGTTCCTTGTAGCAGTGTGAAAACAGGCTAATACAAAAGGTAACAATGATGTCTGATAAAAGTAAACCTTTTTAATTCATTTATTTAAAACTTAGTGAATAACAGATCAAAGGATTTATGGAGATGGGGCTATCATGACAATATAGCACAGATAAAAAGACTGAACAGTAAAAACAAAGGAGTTTGGAGTACTAGAGGCCTACCCTTATGATTTTGTCAGGAGTCTCCTTCCCTAGTATTCTTTGGAATCAAAGGCATGGAGTAAATGAACTTCATCCCCGTTTATTTCAACTGCATTATCAAATAAATATTTTAAATGTATGAAAGCCCTCTAGAAAATAAAAAGATAGTGAGAGTGATTTTTCTAGACTGATTACTTTTTTGTAGACAACTATCTAAATCCTAAATTACCAAATGAGAATAACATCTTCATTCGTTAATGTGATGGGGGACAGAGGTCTTAGGTAGGTGGACTTATGTTATTCCAGTAGTTATGAAATATGAAGAAAAGTTCAATGAGTTTCCCAAACATAACCACAAGAAACACAGGTAATTAAGTGCTTCTCTGCAGAAGACACATGTCATGAGAATTAAAGTGAAATCTCATCTAAGTAATTATTACTTTATTAAAAGAAGAGGCCTATTGTAACATTTTAATATTAACATAAAATTAGAAAAGGTAGTCATGAGGGTCTAAAGGAATATAAATTAAACCTCATGTTTTCAGAAGTGACATAAATGTACATATTTTCTCACATTATGCCAATGCATGTTCATTTTTCCATAATAAATTACTGAGAAACAGTGTAATTCAACAACACACGTATTAAGTCACATTACCAGGCTATGAATTAGAGTGTTATGGTCAAATTTTGTGGATACTTTAATTATATATGTTTTATTTAGTTGAAATAAGGATACAGAAGACAATCAAAAAGAAAAAAATCGAATCTTCTGAAGTTGACCACTCCTAGATAACAGCTGCTATTGCATTTTCCTATGTTCTTGCAGACTATTCTATATAGAAAAATACATATAAACTGTCAGGGATTTAAAAATATTCAATATATATTGTTCTGTATATTGCCATTTTACTTAAAATATTTTAAATTTATCTTCATATAGGCCAATGTAGTTCTATATAATACATTTAATAAGAATATATTATTATGTGACTTTTCCATACTTTTCAAAAGTTTTAAAAAATAGTTAATAGGTAAAATTAAAAGTTGTAATAACTCTGAAAGTAATCTTCAGTCAGTTGACTCACTTTAAAAATAAATTACCAATTGAGTAAAAGTGAGATTTTTCAAAAGAATTTATTTATAGAATTTTTATGCACTTAGACAAATTGCCATCCAAAGATAGAGTCAAAATTTACATTACAGCATTACTTTTATCTCAAACCTACATTTATTTTTTTTAAATCTTTATTGGTCCAAGAGATTCTGTCATTTTACATATGTGCGTTTCTGTCAACCTCAAACATTTTCTACCTGCTTTCTGATCATTTTTAAGGACATGCAAATTTTGAGAGAGCCAATTGATGAGAGATGCTAGGAAAAATTCTATGAGACCCAACTGTCCTTGTGCCTGCCACACATGTAATCTTTTGTTTTGAGAAAATTTAGATTTTAAATAAGATATTAACCTCTTTCTTAACGTGCATTCTTAAAATCAGTATCCTTCTCAGAAAGATAGCTTCAGAGCTGCTCTGAGGCAGCTACATATACAATTTCATAATTAGAAGTTCTTTTGTTGAATTATCCTCCTAAATGCTCTTTTAATATGTGTGGCTGGCTAATTTCCCTAAAGAGCTTTGCCCCTTTACTTCTGAAATAAATCTCTAATAGAGTTTTCCAAAATGTTTGAATATTAATTTTTTATGAGTAACATACTCTTTCCCTGTAAACGTTTATGTTTTTTATATGGGAGGGGAAGTCAAAATACTTCCTCTGTTTGGAGGAAGCTCAGCCCTAGTTCTGTCTGACCAGCCTTCATTATAAGGCCATTTAGAAGACCCTAGGTATGGTCTTTCTCATGTGACTAATGCCACACAGAAGAAATTCTACATGAGAAATCAGGAGAATTGACAACAAAAGACCACTCCTTCAGCAGATGGTGGAGCATTATATAGCCAGTATTTAGATATTGCTTGATGGGAAATGAAAGGAGTATTTTTTTTTTTATTTGACATTTTGAAATTTCTACTGCATCAAAATTAATCTATTTAAGTGCAATCTAATTTAGGCACAGGAGGCACTGCCTAAATCTAATTTAGGCAAATTTTGGCATATCCTGAAGATAGAATTTATTTTAGCATTCACCATACTTTCTTTAAAAATCCACATACACAAATAAAGAGTAAGTATTGCTTAAAAACTACATGTATCTATGTACCTTATCTACATATCCATCTATATACTCATATCTTTATGTATACTCTTTAGGCATATGTTTATATACCCTTAAAGTTATATCATAAAGTTGTGTATGTACATACATGAAAAAGTAACATCAAAGCTATCTGTCACCTTTGAATCAGTGTGGAATGTTTTCTATTTTCCTTAGTTATCTAAAAACAAAATGTGCCAAAAATCTAGCTGGTTTCAATCTTTTTACTTGAATTTGGATTTACTTGAGATTTGGATCCTCAGTCTTCTTGAGTATTTATATTTCTTCCTCTTCAGAACTTAGTAAGCCATAAAAATTACTCCTAAAATTATACTATTATAAAGAATTAAAGTTTATTTTTCATAAAATAAGTCAAATCTGAAGATTTCTTATAAATTGGATGCTCCTCTCTTTTGAGAAGTGGTTAGGTATATTTTAAAAATCCACTGGTTGATTATCAAAGGCCAATCTAGATGAATTATAAAATCTATATTCTATAGAATAGTAAGCTCTATGAATGTGCTTAGACAAAATATGAGTATATGATACCTATAATATATATTTTGAGAGATTATCAGCAGATGATTAGGAAGGTAATTTTTAATAATTTTA
This sequence comes from Cebus imitator, assembly GCF_001604975.1. Lineage (NCBI taxonomy): Eukaryota > Metazoa > Chordata > Mammalia > Primates > Cebidae > Cebus > Cebus imitator. The sequence continues at coordinate 13,330,273 of NW_016107342.1, read as the reverse complement.
ACAATTCTTGCTTTGATTAATATTACCTATGTATAAAATCTGACTTCCATATGATTGAAGTATCTTGCACTATAATTAAATAAACACTTGGAAGAAATTTAAATGTTTAAGTTACCATAAAATGTATTTATTTATTTATTTTATTTTAATAGAGACAGGTCTTGCTTTGTTACCTAAGCAGGAGTGCAGTGGCTCAAACAGAACTCACTGTTGCTTCCACCCCGCAAGGTCCAGTGATCCTCCCACCTCACCCCCCAAAGTAGCTGGGACTATGAGTGCATACCACCATGCTTGCCTAATTTTTTCATTTTTTCGGTAGAGACAGGGTTTTGTCATATTGCCCTGACTGGTCTTGAACTCCTGAGTTCAAGTGATCCACCTGCTTTAGCCTCCCAAAGTGCCAGGATTGAAGGTGTGAGCCACTGAGCTTAACCTAAAATATATTATATTAAAAACCCAATGGCTAGTAAGAGATCAGGACAAGTTAACATTTAGATAATAAAGATGATTATAAGTGCCATGTCACATTTTTGTTAAACTCATAACTCCCGAAACTATGTTCTACGTTCAAGAAGTTTAAATTAATTTTAATTTTTACAAATTAAAAATACATATGTTAATAAAATATCTCATTGTGCCTTTATCTAACTTATTACTATTCACTATATGCATTCATGTTTTTGTTTCCCAAGGATATTTAGTGTTTCTTTGATCTGGAATGATAAACAAAATTATGTTAAATATTAGGTATCTTAAATATTTACAACACACATTTTAATTAATTATGGCAAAATTATGAAAAACTACCAAAGGAACACATTTCTCTATCATTATTTAAATGACAGCAGTGTGGTAATTGAATTTAAGAATTCAAAAATTTAAATAAAGTAAATTTAAAATTTTTGATGGGCGGGTAGAATATAATAAATAATAGGAAGTTCAACCAAACTGTAAAATTTTACTCAATGTAAAAAAATACAGAAACTAAAGAGATGCAGAATAGATGTTAGGACAATAGATATTTCTATAAAGAATGAAGAAAAGATTGAATAAGTAATATTCTCAAGAGAACTGACTCAGGTTACCTCCCAAAATCATACCCTTTGGGGAAGTTTCTAACTTTTCTGTCTTTTAAGTGGATTTTTCAGAAGGTATTGTTGAGCTGGTTTCACAGGACGCCTTCAACCTGGTCAAAGCTGATTGAACCAGGGATAGGCACATGACCCAAGGCAGCCAATGATGTGGTCTAATAAAAAAACTCTTTCCCATAGGGATGAATGTATGTAACCAGTTGGATCTGGTAACCAGTAGGATTAATCAGTATTAAGGTAGTAAGCAATCAGTAGGATCACTCTTCCCTGCCATGGTAAGTTAACTGGATAATCAGAATAATAAAAAGGGACTTTGAAACTCTATAAGTGGAACAAAAGCTATAAGATTTTTTTTTCTTTCTTTCTTTACTTCATGGGGTAGATTTGGAATCAAATGGTAAAAGCATTTATTGAGTTATTTGCTAATTGTATCACCTTGGTCCAGCCATTGAACTCTGCCTATTCCAGTTCCCAAACTGGGAACTGGGGAAGTAACAGTATCACATATAATTTTTGCAATAACTGTAGCATAAGATACATAAAGCAAACATTACTATCAGACAAGAGTAAGCAATCAATATATTAGCTATTTATATTTTTACTAACATTATATTAGTACTAGACACCTAATGAGTTTTTTGCCCTCAATTTCTTTCTATTCTGGGAGTTAATAAGACAGACTGGACACTTCTGTGTTCCCACCAAATACAATTTTATAATTGTTTCTGGATACTTTTAAGGTCTAGCTGGAAAATAAGATTCTTATTTCTCTCCTTTCCACATGAACTTGAGCTAACTTGAGTGATTAAAAAAAAAAAAAAAAACTCTTTCTTGTTCTAAAGAGCAGATAAGTAATGCAAATATGAATTATAGGAAAAAATATTTAAGGATGAGATTTTCCAAAAAAAATTCTGCTGCTCCTATTCTGACTCTCTGACAAGGGACAAATTTGTGTCTAGCAGGATATTTTGTTCCATTGCTTCTGATTTGAAGATAGAAGTTGACTCAGATATATTTAAAGTTTTTCTTAGCATGCTGATATTTGAAGATGAAAAATCTGGTGGATAATTGTGTTCAATATTTTACTTTTGTAATGGATAAATGGCAAGTTTGAGATTTCTGGACTCTAAAACAAGGAGGGACAGAGGAAAGGTCTGAACACTATGTATTTTTTTTCAGTGGCTTTATCTATTGTATGTTCTCCACCTCCCCCATTGAGATTTGGGTCATATACATGTTCACCTTTGAATATTTTCTCTTACCTGAACTATTTTCAACAAAGTCTTAAAAATTTTTCATAAGGTTATATTTAATGCATGAATAATATCATTTATTATGTCTACACTAAATATTCAAGATTTCCACCCAATTTGATTGCAGACATTTTCTGTAGCTCAAAGATTTAGAATAAGAGCATGAGGAAAAGTGTATACTTTTAGATGGTTTAGGGGTTGTGTCAAATGTTGGGAAATGTGTGTAAATGCTCCTAACATAGAAGAATGAAAATAACACCACTGACAAAAGCAGCAAAATATTAGGTAATTATGTGCAGGGAGGATTATAAGTAAAAATTTTTAACCAAAATCTGTATTTTACTTACATGTCATTCATTAAAAATCATGTTATATGTTTAATTGATATCATAGTAAGTGTTCCTCCTCTAAGGAAAACCGTGACCTTGGGAATTTCTCCTTAAGCTGAGAAATTAGCTTAATAGAAGAAATTAGAATTAATAGAAGAAAACAGAATAAAAATACAGCATTTGGTAACAGGAGTCACTCCCATTGGGAATCCACATTTCTGGTAGCCTGCATTACTTGCCTTGCCTAATTTTTACAATTTCTAACCTAATCAACTCTCACCTTTCTTATTTACTATATGAAACAATTTTTAGCATTTGAGAAACCTAAAAGTAAATTGAATCTATGAAATAATATCTAAACCCTGGAACAGACAAATCATCATTCCTTTTCTCAGAACATCACCCAACACAGAACACATTCCAAAATTCCTCATAAATGTATGTAAAGTATTTTTATTATCTATTTTAAAATATTTACTATTTCAGCAACTTATAGTGGCAAATAAAGCTAAAAGTGTTTCTCTTACCTTATTCCTACTGGTACCTGAAATAGCTCTTTCAGTGGGACATTCTATAATTTAAGTGTAGATAACACCTGTACTAGTGATTCATTAGTTTAAATAAGGATAAAAATGTAAACTCAGTGGATTTTTACATTTAAATACATTTTAAAATCAAGAATTTAATACATTTGACCTCTTGAAAGTTTGGTGTAACTGAAAACAGAAAGAAAAACTGTAAGTTAGCAGACAAGATGCTGGGTCTCAAACTGATTTCTGATGCTTTCTCTTCCACAAGTGACTCTAAGGATTTGGTCCTGCTATACATCACCTAGAAAGCTGAGCATAGCTAAGTGTATCTTTAAAATTCTCCTAATGCTCCTGTAGTTTGACTGTTGTAGATATATACACAGAAGATATATTCAGAGTTTGATACTTTTCTTTTGAAATTCCCTTTAGTGAAAATTTGCTAGGTTAGTTTTATTTAAATACATTAATTTCATTTCTTAATAGCCTTATCTTGCCTTTGAGCAACTTACTTTTACCTACTTCATTTATCCAACTTTGCTCTCCAAGTTATTTTTGTTAATTTCTAAAAAGAAATTAATTTGCACATCCAAGGACTAAAAATAGTCACCACTTTTTATATATAAAATAATATGAATATATATTATACCTCAGCAAAGCTAACCTTAAAATAATATGACAAAAGTTTTCAACTCAATTTTCAGATCTTTGTTGTAGACATAGTATTTTGAAAAAATAATTTTTAGAATAATGAGATGAACCCTGAGGTGACTTCTTCAAAGTATACTATCTACATCTGGCATATATTTGAAATCATTTAAACTGGGCAATGATTTGCATGTGATTTGATATTTTTTCCTTTTTCAAACCCACTACTAATTTCTGAGGTTTCTAAGTAAAAACCATTTGTGTTGACATGTAACAAATCTGGTTTACACATAGAAAACCCCTACAATTATGTATCATTATGTATTATAACATATTATAGTATTGAGACTTTTTCTTTTCAGAGAACATTTCTTGATTAGCAATCTAATGAAGATTCTTATTTCGTTCTTCTTCAGCTCCTCAAAACCAAAGGGAGAATATTTTAAGGAGAGATATCCAAAACAAATTTTCTCACGGAAATCTGTGCTGCCTCAAAATCAATAGTTAACTAAGTTGGTTTTGGGATCCTCTGCATTAGAGTCACCTTGAATGGAGGTTAAGCAAAAGCAACCCCTAGTTCCTGATTAGCATTTCTGGTGGGAAGGGTCATGAAATCACAATTTTATAAAGCTCCTCAGGTAATCTCCAGGCACACTGTAGCTTGAGGACTTCTAACATAGAGTATGTGCACTTCTTTGTTAATATTAATATTTTTATGTAATTTAGACCTTAAAAGATCCCTCTTCTTCATTATATTTTAAGTAATCTAACACATATCTTACAGCAAGCACTATATCTTCAATTTGAAACATCTAGATCTCTTGTTAATGTAAGATCTTAATAATGGTCTTGTATGTCCATCTGAGTTATTGGGGTGTGCCTAGCCTTTCGTAATTGACTTTTCTTCCACATGTTCCTTTACAGATGGCATTCTGTCATCAGTTCCTACCAAGGGTACATCCCAGTGTTGTGGGCTCTGGCTTATTACTGTTTTCTGGACATTCTTTAAGGGAAATAATAGAAAATTACAAATGTAAAATTAAACAATTGGATATTTATTTAAAATGTGAAAGAAATTACAACATATCACAAAATTTTTTTAAATGTTGACAACTACATAAAATGCCAATTAAAAAGTTAACACAATGTTTTTCTTGATTAACTTATATACCTCTATAACATCTTTTTCCTACAGCTACTTTAATTATATATAGGTAAAATTATATGATATATAAATATGTATATAATTCGTATATAGTATATAAAATATACTTTATTATATTTATATGTTATATACTAAAATTGAATTATATATACATATATCTTTTATATATTTATATATATTACATGTTATGTTGATTATTATTTTGCTTTGTAGGCCAGGTTGAAGTGCAATGGTGCAAGTACAGCTCACTGCAGCCTCAAACGCCGGGGCTCAAGTGAGCCTCCCACATCAGCCTCCTGAGTAGCTGGGACTACAGATGCATGTCACCACACCTGGCTAATTATTTTTTTTATGGTTTGTAGAAATGGGATCTTGTTATATTTCTGAGGCAAGTTTCGAACTCCTGGCCTCGAGTAATCTTTCCACGTTGGCCTCCCAAAATGCTGAGATTACAGGGGTGAGCACCCACACTTGATACAAATTGCTTTAGCTATGATTTCTACAGAGAGAATAGAAAGTTAACCCAGTCTTTTCTCTTAAATATTTGGTAAAATAGTTGTATTAACATCATTAGCTTAGAAAAGTTTTTTTTCTTTTTCTTTTTTTAAGTTTCATGACTTGCTATTGAATGCGACAGGGAAAGTACATGGTTGTCATATTTGGGGAAACCTCTGTATAGGTTTGTTTCATATATAAGTTGCAATAATTGAAATAATTCTCTGTAGACTAACTTCTAGCTTCACTTTACAAATACTTTTTCTTTACTGTCCACATGCTTCAAATGTCATTCAGCATATTCAAACTGTGACATGACCTCTGGTCTTGTGCCTGTGTGTTCTGGTGTTGGGTATGCCAATTCAATGAGTAGAAGCCAATAATATACTATAAGTGTATGACATAGTGGTTATGAATAACTTAACTATACATAGAAGTAACTATGAATCATATAAATTGTCAGATTAAACATGAATTGAAAATATTATGCATTTATTTTCCTCAAATCAGACTCCAAAAATGCCCATAGTCTTTCCAATACCTGGCTAATCCTCATCTCTATTCAGCCTTTCTTAGTAATAGGCACCACAGTTCACCCTTTTACTCAAACTTTGTTTTCACAATTTTAACTATATCCACTTGGTTGAGTTTCACAGAGATAGAAACAAGAAAAGAAATTTTGGTGATTGATATTCACCATATAATTAGAGACCTGAGACTCCTTTTAGTCTCTTCTTCTCAATCAATTCACACATCCCGTGAGTCATTAAATTATGGTTATTGTATTTCCCATTTCCTAATTACCACTAGAATCTTGTCTCTTCCTTTATTCCAACTGGCACTTCCACAGTCTAGCCATGAGCATTGCCTGCCTGGAGCCCCATGGTAGCCTCCTTTTGCAGTAAGTCTTGTGTCTCTCCAATTCATTCTCTGGAGTCTTATTCAGTTTTAGTGTATACATTTTAAATATCTTCTTAAATTCTTCAAAAAACTTAGAAATACCATAAATTGTTCAATTGCAGTAAATGATGCAAAAGCCCTCTGACTAAGTCCTTATCCACTATTCCCAATTTTTCCCTGCAAATTCAGGGATTGCCTCCAAATTGACTTATTTTTGGTCTTTTACTACATCATGGATTTGCTTGCCTCAGGGCCTTGATAGATTCTGTACCTTCTGTTTAGATGACTTTTTTCACCTCATTCTTTTCTTTTACCAGATCTGTTATGTCTCCATTTAAAAGTCAGTTCTGGGAGATCTGACTTCTGTATTTTTCAATAGCTTTCTGTATTTCTGCTCTCACAATTCAAATCATGGTTTACTTTCACTCAATTTTCAATTGTCTACCTTTCTTCCTAGAACATAATCCTAAGTGAAGGGAGAAACTATGTCTTTTTCATCGTTCTATACTGAATATATAAAACTCAGTAAGTTTTTGAATAAAGAAGCTGAAATAATAATAAAAAATGGTATCAGACATTTGGGGCATTTTTATGGCTCCAGTAAATTATTTAAATTTTCCATAAATCAGTTTTGTCATGTATAAACTAGGAATAGTATGCTTTGTCATTGTGTTGAGAAAATCATGTAGTATTATATACAAATTATTATCATGGTCTGTGGCATGCACAGTGGGGGCACTCAAAAATTATTATTATTGTTATAGAAAAAAAATTGGGGTTTCTCTTCAGTTCTTTCAAATATATTAACTTTGATTAGCTAAAAACAGCACCAGTGATCTCACTGCTCAAGACACACTGTTTAAGAAATCCTATGCAACAATCTTGCATGTTCTTCACATGTACCCCAAAACCTAAAATGCAATAAAATAAATGGGGGAAAAAAAAAAGAAATCCCAACTCCTCATTTTTTTCTCTAGTTCAATACCTTTCTACACTGGAAATTTTGGTCAATGGTCATTTTGATAGTACTGGAAGCTTGACCAGTGGTAAAGACCTATTCTACATTTACACTGTAATGTTCTTTTCTCATTCTCACATATCCTTCTATTCTTGACCAGGATTTTCTTTTTCACATTCTTTATACAAGAAATAACAGCCTTTGGTGAGAATATAGTAGGAAGGACTATCACTCAATTTTTTAAAAAATTTTCTTCTCAGGTTCATTTATTTATTTTTCTTAAGAACTGATCCCTTTGTACAATTATGGTTCCTTAAATCAAATTCAGATGTTAAAATTTACCTTGAAAATTGGTCCACTTGTTGGGCAATAATTATCCCCCCTCTCTTTCTCTCTCTCTCTCTCTCTTGCACAAACACACACACACACAATTTGTTAAGTGAATAGAACAAATGAACATAAGTAGGCAGAAATGTAGTATATAAATTGAGGTAAATAAACTGCAATATCATCTTCCACAAAAATACCTATTTTCCCAGGTTCAAATTGTCTTTAGGTGAGCTTGAAATATTTGCACTGTTAACAAAGTTAAGATTACTGTGATGAACATTTTGACTATGCATTCAAACAGTTCAATCATCCTGTTACCACCAGTATCCTAAGCAGAATCACGGTTACAGAGACATTCTAATGCTGTGGAAAAGGATCATGAGTCTAATTTTCAAAAACTTATTGAATATAAATAATAATAGAGATGTAAGTTATACATCAGCTGTCATGAATTACTTTTTGTCCTAACTCCATGAAACCAAATCAAGCACTTCCATGGAAACCAACAAAATGGGAAAAAGTTTTTGCAATCTACCCATCTGACAAAGGGCTTATATCCAGAATCTACAAAGAACAAAACATATTTGCAAAAAGAAACAAACAAACAAACAAACAAAAAACATTCAAAAGTGGGCAAAGGATACGAACAGCAACTTTACAAAAGAAGACAACTATGAGGACAACAAATATATGAGAAAATGCTCATCATCACTGGTAATTAGAGAAATGCAAATCAAAACCACATTGAGATACCATCTCATGCCAGTTAGAATGGCGATCATTAAAAAACCTGGAGACAACAGATGCTGGAGAGGATGTGGAGAAAAAGGAACACTTTTACACTGTTGGTGGGAGTGTAAATTAGTTCAACCATTATGGAAGACAGTATGGCCATTCCTCAAGGATCTAGAAATAGAAATTCCATTTGACCCAGCAATCCCATTACTGGGTATATACCCAAAGGATTATAAATCGTTCTATTGTAAAGACACATGCACACATATGTTTGTTGCAGTGCTGTTTACGATAGCAAAGACCTTTAACCAACCCAAATGCCCATCAATGATAGGGTGGACAAAGAAAATGTGGCACATATTCACCATGGAATACTATGCAGCCATAAAAAGTGACGAGTTCACGTCCTTTGTCGGAACATGTATGAATCTGAAAACCATCATTCTCAGCAAACTGACACAAGAACAGAAAACCAAACACTGCGTGTTTTCCTCATAGGCAGGTGATGAACGATGAGAACACATGGACACAGGGAGGGGAACATCACACACTGTGGTAGATTAGGAGGTTGGGGGGCCAGGGGAGGGGAGGAGAGGGACGGCATGCGGCAGGGGGGTTGGGGAGGGATAACACTGGGAGAATTGCCTGATGTAGGCTATGGGGGGACAGAGACAGCAAACCACCTCAGCATATGTGTACCTATGCAACAATCATGCAGAATGAGCACATGTACCCCAGAGCTTAAAGTACAATTTAAAAAAAAAAAGATTGTAGAAATGAAGTCTCAATTATTTGTTCAAATTAAAACTCTTTGTTTCACAAAATGAAGCAGGTATAGTGTTAAGGTATATCTTTAATTACTCACGGAACAAAATACTGTATTATTTTTCATTATCTCAAAATTCTACATCAAATTCTATATATTTTATTTTGTTACTAATACTATGTTTCATTTCAATTGTCTGTCTCTATATGTAGGGAGCAATTTTCTTCCTAAAAGGAAAATATGATGTTTGGAACTAAAAGCAAGGAATAATGTACTAAAATAACTAGAATCACTGTTTTTAGAATGAGATTTCTTGATGATTATTATTTTCATGTAATTGTAGTTATATCAGGTGAAGTGATTTCACCAAAATTAAAAATAATTTAATAAATAGTTAATTTCTTAGTAGACTGTAAAACACAAAGTATATAATTTCTTCCTCTCTAAAAGTATTAAATGTTTTGATTAAACTATAAAAGAAATCAGGCTGGACATTAATCCCACCACTTAAACTTGCTAGGAAAAAAAGATTTGTCTGACTTAGAGTATATCATTAATTTCATGTCTGTTCTTTGCCATTGTATTCTTATCAATAACACAGCAAAATGAGGACTGTGAATGTATTTGGGGCTCTTGAGGAATTAATTCTAAATGCAATTTGAATATTATAGGGAAAAAATTTCAAAAATATTTCAGAGTAAAACAGTGACAGAGTGACAGGAATACTATATTCATTAATTAATAAACAATTGTATAGCTTCTTGGAGTCAAGTCTTGCCCTAAGTTCATCCAAAGATGAATAACCCCAAGACAATAACCATCTAGCAATGAGATGAAGCATAAATTAAAAATTACAATGCATTTTGCCAAGAGCGAGTCATTCGCCTAGAAATGATGCTGTCATAGCTCCAGCTTCTAACTCACAAACAACATTCAAGAAGTAGCTGATGGAAATAAACTGATAGTTGTTTTATGAGAATTATGTTCAAAAAACTAAGGGAATAGAGATGACTGTACCCTTTCTTTCTTTCAAGGGTAGAAAAAGGCAAAATGAGACAAGGAAAGACATAAGAAAAAACATCTCTGAGCACAGCTTGAAGGATGAAGATGGATTTTCTAGGGATAAAAGGGAATGATACAAGAGGTAAAACTTACCACTTGAAGATTAGGAAAAGTAAAGGGCATTTCAGGAAGAAGAAACAGTATAAACAAAGGCACATAGGGAAAAACTGAACAATCTCTCCAGTGAGTAGTGCAAAACTATGTGATTATAAGCCTGTCTGGTAGGAAGGTCAAAACTCTGGATGGACACTCATGGCACTGTTATGTTTGGAACGGCTGCATTTGATGTGCTCACATGATTTGAACTTTATTTCAAAGGGAGACACTGAATATTTTAAAGTTGGTTTAAAACAATATTTTAAAGCAGCAGCATCTGGCTATGCTACAAAAGAACTTAATGAACACTTCAGAGAATTATTTAGAAATAGAAGATCTTGGGGAAAATAGGAAGGCTAATTAAGAAGATATTACAATACCTTCTCAGCCATATAGTAAAGAGAGCCTAAACTCAAACTGTGAAAGAAAAGGAGAGAGAGGAACAAAGTGGCTATTTCAGAGGTAAAACTGTTGGGACCACACAGATCGGTATACAAACTTTGCAGAAAATGAAATTGTTTCTGGTGCAGGTGTTTTTCTAAGTGGATGTACCAATAAATAAGGTAGCAAAGGAAAAGAAATTTTCAAATGGAAAGCTAATGAGTTCTGTTTTGAGCATATGTTATTGAAGGCAATGATATGAGATTCTAAGATTGATGTCCAAAAGCAGTTAGAAATGTGATTCCAGGAAAAAGGCAAATATATGGAGGTTTATAGTGTCCAGTTTCACAGATAGGGTAAGGAGGATTGGCATCGGAAGTTTCACAGTTGGAAAGGAAGTAACTGGAAAACTTTTCAATGACTATGATCAAGAAAAAAAGAAAAACTCTATTTACAGTACCCTAAGAAAGTGAACTCAAGAAGCAATGTAGAATGATATTTCCAGAATCAAAGAAAAAAGTACGAGTGAATAAGACAGATTGAGGTGAAGGGGATGTATTTATTGTTATATTTGTGGATTTTTGCAGAATATACACAAGCAAAGAGACCTTGGGCTTTGGATATAAAGCCAAGGATGTGTAAAGATCAATTGATAATGTATAGAGGAATCTCATAAGGGAGTTAGTAAACAGAAACAATGTTACCATACTACTGCTTTAATCAGTTCATTAAAAATTATCTGATTATCCACATGGTAAGTCAAAGCAATGTACACATTAAGTGGGGTCAGCAAAATATATTAACTTTGGAACAACATTTGTACATTAACCGAACTTGTGGGACACAAAATTATTGATTTCCCAAGGTTGATGACCTATACTGATCTAAATCAATTATCTTTTATTTATCTTTTAGAGGTCCAGGGTGGAAATACTTGTGTGGGTGTCAGCCAGGGAGTAAACACAGAGCTGTGTTATCATTGGTAAATCATATCATTTAGCCCGAATCAGTTCCACTATCCCCGTCAACTCCAGTGTGGACACAGGCGTTCAAATATTCTGCATAATATTCTCATGGATTTGCACAGATATTCTTCACCCAAATGAAAGACACTCAGTCATATTAAAGGCTGTCAGGAGGTTGTGGGGGGGTGGGAGGACAGCATTTAATATATAATTGAAAAAAAATTGCCTAGAAAGCGAGAAAAAGACACAAATAGAAAGAGATCTTGGAAAAGTGAAGCAGTATAACATAATTTATTGTATATGGATTAAAGTCTGTTACTTCAGTTTTGTAGCTAAACATTTTATTTACCTCATCTTTTGCAGTAATATTTTACAGAAGCTTATTTTTAAAAACAAATTTAGGACATTATTAAAAGGAAGCTAAGGTTTATTAATTTAAAAACAAAAGGCATTACCTGGCTATAAGCTTGTAAGTAGACACACACACACACACACACACACACACACATTTTTAAAAACAAATCTGGTCATAACATATATAATATGTATATATATGTACATACAGATCTATGTATGATGATTCTTCAGTTGAAAAATTATTGTCTAAATGATTACATTTAAGCAAAAAATTATAAACATTTTAATATCTGATATGTATTGATTATGTAGCTGAAATAGAAGTAATGAATAGTTTGCTTGATATGGTATTCTTCAGGATACCTATAAACTAAATAGAACAAATCCTCTGCATGTGCTGACAAATGTGTGTCTAACAAATGTGTCTTGTAAAAAAAAAAAAAGAACTCGCTATTTTAATTTACCTGTCTGAGAAATTAGAATGTCTGAAAAGTGAAGGCAACTTCAATTCAAATATTTCTGAGGACAAGTCAAAATATTACAGCCACTATTGTACAAACTCACAGTGATATAATTCATAATTTATTACAACGACTGAATATAGCATTAAACATTCACGTGTAAAGCTATTTGAAGATACTTATATAGATTCATTGTTATTTTTTATGATTAAAAGTATTTGGCTTTTCTGTCATATAAAAATATGAATGGATATGATACATCTATGATAAGTTTCTACAAAACTTATTTTCTCTGAATATTCTATTTTTTTTCTATTTTATTCCTAAGACCTCCCAGTGTTTTATTTTTTTGAATCCTTCCTCTAAGCAGAATCAAGCAGCTGCTACAGATAAAAAGAATATCACCTGCAAATATTAAAACTGTCACTTGATGGAAGCTGGGGATCACCATTAGGGCTTCAAGCAATAACCTGCAGTGTAATTTTGTAAAGCATATATCAATTAATTTCGTATTACTTTCACACACTCTAACTGCTAACAATGTTTCTCTGTGCTGCTATCTTAATTGCAATGTATTTGTGCTGAACATGAATATCTCAAGATCAAAATATAGCTTGTAAGGAAAATATCTAAGCTGTTTGGTGAAATGTATTAAAAACCTATAAATCTAACAGTAGATAATTTTTAGCCTTTTTTAAAGATAATATTCAGAATTAACATGGCAGATTTTCCATATGTTTACGTCCTATGACAAAGTAATTCTTTTCTAATTTGAACACTTAAGAATATAATTTGTACTTTGTGATTTTCTTCAAAACAATTAAGTTTATATGTGTCAATACAAAAAGGAAAAGATGTGGTGCCTGGGTTTTCAACAACAACTTATTTTGGTGAGGTGAAGGTGTTAGAGGATGGATCCGGAGAAATGGGATTTTAAATGAATCTAATATTATCCAGTACAGCATTTATACAGGGCCAGGAAAGGCAACTGGGGTTAGAATGAGTGGAACATTTGGGGAACATCATACGAATATAGACTATCAGGGAAAGATAATGTGTTCTCTCTGTTCTATAAGTACTACAAAATAGTAAGGAGAGAGTCATTAAAGGGGAGTTTATAAAAGTTGCCATCAAAGGGTAAGACAAAATTCACAGTGATGGCCTGCAAAAAGATGCTTTTTCTTTTTGAATGTCACTTCTTTAACCTTATTCGTATATGGGTTTAGACCAAATTAGAAGATTTTTCTTATCCTTGAACTCAGTGCACTTTTCTATAAATCCTGGGAAGCATGATGCAAATTTTTATGTCTATACAATAAGCAATTCTAATGAAAAAATATTTAGCTCTCACTGTAGTCTTAAGATGTTCTGGCAGAACAAGGTGGGTTGTTGTCATCCCAAACTGTGTTTCCTAAGTCTTGACCTTAAAGCAATAATTGATTATCTTTACATTTCACTCGTATATTCTATAATAACGTGACTTTTGTCATCATAAACCGAATAAGCCTACAAGACTGAAAGTTCTTTGGAGAAACTGGATATTCCTTCTTCATCTTAGTATAGCTGCCCAAGCCTCTAATGCCATGTGTAGCACATATTAAATCTATTTAATGCTGCTTGAATCAATGAATGAATTAATAAATGAGTGGAAATAAAGGACTAGGTAGATGAACAGATATTTTTTGGGTGTAATAAACTATTAAACTTCACCAACACATTAACCTAAATGGTCTTCATTTAAAATGCAGCTAAGAAATAGTTTCCATCAAACTCCCAGGGAAATGTCTACAATGTTTATTTAATTGATATGGTAAAAATATATATGCCATGTAGTTACAAACAGTGTCAAGGAAAGCTACAACAGAGAGTATAAAGTAGGAGAATACAGGTAAATGTTGTCCAGGGTAGGGTTCCCATGGGTTTTGCAAAAGCAGAGTAACTTGTTAACCCACAATCTCTCGTCTCATATTTATTTACTAAATAAATTTATTGAGCACCTACTACCTGCCAAATGGATATTAAGCTAGAAGCTGGGGATGAAGAAATACAAAGCTATAATAATCTGCTACCTAAGCTATCTCAGTCTCATGAAGACATAGACATGACAACTAAGAAAGAAAATAATTAACAATGGAGATTTGAACAAAGTGCAGTGTGAACAAAGTAGCACCAAATGACCACAGGTGACTCCTGTTCTATAGGGCCATTCCACTGCTGCGTTTAACCTGGTGAACTGACAGAAGTCATGATGAATGTCATTGATTTGCTTCTCAAACTCTCCCTGTCCTAACTTTTGCATTTCTCAGCTATTTAGTGATTGAGTCCTCCCTCCCATCACTCAACTCAACTATGATAACTTGGATTTCTTTTGGCATTTGGGAGGACAAAATTAGGTAATAAGTGATAAGCACATTATTAAATACATCTCTATTTTATAGTCAACATATTTAGACATTTGACTTCTCATATGATCCTTGTATGTAGGACATTTTTCTATATTTTGGTTGAAGGCTTCAGCATGCCTCAATGACTTGATAATTAGGCATTTACACACAAATTGTAAACTTTCAGGATGAATTTCACTTATTTGTTCTCAATACAGAAAGTATATTTCTAGGACATAAAATGATTTACATGTGAGCTGGATTGAAAACTCTTCTAAAGCATATAAAATAGAATTTTTAATTGGAGTGAGTAGGAAAATTGATTGTGAGGTTTGGAATTCAGATTAGCATTTGCCGTTTCCCTTCTCTATTAGTAGTAATATGATGCAGCTTCAAAAACGTAAGAAGCTGAGTAACCTGGCCAGCAGTGTGCTTCAGGAGAACTGTTGAACCATTAATTAGAGCTGTGACTCCTGAGTTTGGACAAGGAGAGAACACTGATTGTTCTCATTTGTTTTTAATTTATATGCTTACATTGATAGGTTCAGCATATAATATACTTTAACAAAAATGACTTAAATCTCAAAGAGTGCTTCATGTTATTCTTACTGGATTTAAAAGGTGTTCTCGCAGAAAAAGCTGGGTTACTGTAATCCCAAATTGTGTTTCCTATGCCTGAACCAATTGATTATATGGGAGAAGAGGCCGTAGAGAACCGGATGGTGAGGTATTACTGCTACATGTATACCTTATATAATAGAAATACTAGCCAAACAAATAAAATGAACTAATGTTTTTATCCAGCCAGAATTACTAGTTTCCCAATACCTACAACTTACTTTTCATATGTATATATACAAACATCCACCATTGAGCGTGATTACATATTTTAAATTCTACCTAAACAGTGATACAAGAAGAATTCCCATCAGATGTCATTGTAAATTAATTTAGCTTAAAAGTAAAAACAAAACAAAACTTTAGATTCATATGGGAATCTTCTCTTGTGGCTATTCACTATAAATACGTAAACAAGGCTCATACATCTGTGCCCTCTTAGGCGATCACAGTGGCACTTTAGGCTTAAGCAGTGGGTCCTTTTCTTGACTGTGTTTAGACACGTGATCTGCTGACGATTGTATTTCAACTTAAGCAAGACCTAGGAAAGTACAGAAAATCTATCTGATTGTGCGGAAAGAGGAATGAACCTGAACAAGACTCTATAGATACTAAGTAATGAAAAATAATTACACTGCTTCATCCTACTCAGCAAACAGCCTAATTTACTGAACAAGAAGTCATAATAGATTTACCATAATAAAAAAACACAGATCAATTGTTTACTTGCAATCCACAGCTAATAAAATGTATCTTAATGAAAGGCATTAATAATTTAGTATTACAATAATCCACAAACATGTGTCTTCCCAGCATTTGTTAAAGAAAAAAAAATAATATTAACAGTCCTGGATGGAGTTTTTAATGCCCTCTAGCAAGAACTTCTCATTTTTATACTGTGCCATCTTTTCCTTTAGTCATCTCAGGTATAGTTGGCCAAATATTTTTATTTAATGAGTGAATACTTTTCATACAAATTAATCATGTAGAAAAATGAATGAGTTATTAAGGTAGATTTAGATTTAAAAACTGAAATAACTATATACCAACCTCTATAACTGAGGTTATATTTGAAAAAGAAAACCCGCAGAAAGTCTAGGTCATCTTATTAGAACAAATTTCATCCTTAGAGTGCTTATGGAGCATCTACTTCAAGCCCAATACTTGACAAGTTAGGCACTTGACAAGTTATAACTAGAGATCCCTTGTCTCATGGGCGAAAAGAAATACAAAATAAATATAAGTAAATTGTATAATATGTTAGAAGTTGGCAAGTTAGCACTTCCAGATTAAATACAGGATGAAAGATGGCCAGTGATTTAATGGATATATACCTCTCAGTAGAGGTAATGAAATGTTTCAGAATAATTGTTATACCCAGTCACTACTACAATCCACATATGAACTTCCTTTACAGGATTATCTTTCATAAGTATCTACGATTCATGATTTTTAAGACAAGGCTAATCCCGTGCATCTAGAGGAAATAAAGGTGGTGGCACTTTCTTTTTAAGAGAGAAATTGTCTTTTCAACCACAAGTTAAGTATTTTTACTAATTATGAGGTATATGGTGGCCTCATAATTAGAGGCCAATATTAGAGTCAATACGTTTTTACAACAAAGCAGCCTAGTTGTCTTTCAGCAGTTGAATCTGAGTTAATGTAGGTTTGTTAAAAATTAGCTTTTTATTAAAACTTTTTTTAATCTTTAAAATAATTCTACTTGAATCAAAGATAAGTAATGATGTAACTGCATGCCTTAATTGAAACTGGAGAGGTCTTACTGAATACTACTCTTGTGAGCATATGTAAATTAACATAATTTCCATAATAAAATATGAATTTATTTAATTGTTGGATATAGAAAAAGTGACTGCCTTATTTAAAAAAAACCATAACTTTCTAAATGACACATAAGTAATTAAACTCTCACCAGCTTCTCGTTCATTGCATAATAGATATATCTGTATTTGCATAATTGAGTGTTAGTTAAAATGGAAAAAAAATATTTTTCCTTCATAATGCTTACATATTAGAAGAGTTTGTTGCCTGGGTTTACTGGAATGAATAAATGTCCTTCCTCCCCTACTCCTCCCTGGTCTTTTATTTTCTGTGTGTAATCTTAGCTTCATTGCTATCAATGCCTTTCCAGATACTGTTTGCTTTGTAATCTTTTGCTTGAAAGCAGGGTTGATGAACATTTTTACATGGCACAAAGTGATAGGGAGGTAAACAACAACTGAAACTCAGGCTTCATTTTAAATCATTGAGTGATTATGAAATTAATTGAGCTAGTAGGTGATGCCTAGAAGTAGCGATTTAATAATATGGGTTACTGACATGTTATCATATAATAGCAGCTAGCTGGTTACCTGATAAAAATATTACATCATCTAATAACTACATTGTATTAAGGTATAAAGCCACAATAATAAAGATATGTTTGTAAAATAACCAATTTAAGTACAATCATGATTTGCATTTGAATATTAATATATGCTTATTTTTGACAGGATATAGATACAAGCTAGAGTAAGTATCAAAAAGTAAGAAAAAAGTCATGATAGAATACCTAAAACTAAGACATTTGTATCCCTTTAAAAAAAGAGAGCTGGGCATGGTGGCTCATGCCTGTAATACCAACACTTTGGGAGGCCAAGGTAGGCAGATCACCTGAGGTCGGGAGTTTGAGACTAGCCTGACCAACATGGAGAAACCGTGACTCAGCTAAAAATACAAAAATTAGCCAGGTGTGGTGGTGCATGCCTGTAATCCCAGCTACTGAGGAGGCTAAGGCAAGAGAATCGCTTGAACCCGGGAGGCGGGCATTGCTATGAGCCAAGATCGATCATGTCATTGTACTCCAGCCTGGGCAAGAAGAGTGAAACTCCATCTCAAANAAAAAAAAAAAAAAAAAAAAAAAAAAAAAAAAAAAAAAAAAAAAAAAAAAAAAAAAGAAAGGAAAAAAAGAAAGATCTGAAAATTGTGATTTATGCTTTTATTACTTTATTTTTAATGCCTTGTGTAAGAGTTGGTTGCTAACTGAATGACTCATTTTTTGGTAGAAGAGAATCCTGGCCATATGAGATCAGACTTTCTAAAAGAAATTTGTGACTTTGGTTTTTGTATCTTATCTATCCCTCTAGAAATTGCTTATGATAATGATATATGCAATTACAGTGAACTCCAATTATCAACTTACATATTTGTGTTTCTTATTAATTTAAAAGGTTATATAATTTAGGTAAAATTTGAGATGCGTCTACATAGAGAAAGAAGAGTCTAAAGATTAAGAATGTTCTTACTGGAGTACAATGACACGATCTTGGCTCACAGCAATCTCTGCCTCCCGGGTTCAAGCGATTCCCCTGCCTTAGCCTCCTGAGTAGCTGGGATTACAGGCATGCACCACCACACCCGGCTAGATAGGAAACTTAACCTCTTTTCAACTACATGATCTGAACCTTACTTTTCAAATAGGTCAGTCTGAATAAGTCATTTTATGACTCTTTTCCTTGGTTCCCCACCTAAAAATGGGGATAATAATGCCTGCTTTACATGGTAGTTTTTAAAAGTTCCTGACACAAAATAGTGTTCAATGTATCAATTCTTATTAGCTATTGTTTCATCTTCATAAAATTATGTGTCACACTGTAAGCGGTTAATAAATATTTTGTCACACTCAAGTTAATAATAAACACATGGATGAATGAATAAATGGATGGGTGATGAAAACAATCTAGGAGAGCCGTACTCTTTATCAAAGTACAAATCTTTTATAGAGAAATGTTGCCTGTTTAGTTTCATACGTATCTGATTTTAAAGGTCTACAAAAAACATTTAGAATTCAGAGTCCTGGTGTACAACTAATTTTGATCAGTCATATTGATCACATTTTACTAGAGAATTACAATACATCACAATAAATGCTTCAAATAAATACTTCAAGTAAAATCCCAGAAATATTTTTATCAAATGAAAATCATTTAAAAACTAATACTGTGGCTTACCAGCAACAAATATTTAAAATATTTAATCATTTTTTTTTCAAATTGAGAGGGAAAATGAAACCTACAGTCCTTTTAGTGATTTTTTAGTCCAGTTGAAGATATAGCTAGAAATCTCATGCGGAAGCCCCATAATCAGTGGGTTTTCACTGTTCTTTTTTGTTTGTTTAATGAATATTTTTGCATATGATGTTTTGGCTATATTTACAAATGTACTTGAAATATCATTGCTACTAACCTTTGTGGTAAAGCTGGAGCAGTAATATTTATACAGTACAATGCTCTGAAATGAAGCAAGCATTTAACACATTGGGAAGTTAGAAGTTCGTTATACATAATCCCTCATTGTAATAGAATGGTGCTGTCCTGAATTTAATTCATTTAAACACGTCACTCTGTAATTCCAATAAAGCTTTTAGAAATTGTTTAACCAGATTGTACACAAGATAATGCCAAGGCTAATTTCTACATTTTAACTAAATGCATGATCACAAACTAAGTTGTGCCCTGAGTAAGAATATAACATCATGAGGGCACAGCTCATCCATGTTCTACTTGGTTGCAAACCTTTTATTTGAATGATTAAAAATAACCTACAGATAAAAATGTTTTCCTATCTCAATAATATAATTAGAAAATAGTTCCTTTATGGACTACTACTCTTTTATAATTATTAACTTAAAATGCATTTCAGAGATTTGAAAGAGCCAGCCTGGACCAGGTATTATTTCCCAATATAACAGTTTAACAAGAAGGCAAAGCATATTCCATTGTGCTACAAATTATTGCACAGGGCCTTCTCAGGGTTGGAAGCAGCAAATTTCTACATCCTTTTAATCACCGGCCTCCTTGCTGAGGCAGTCAGTATGGGTGGAGAGGCCACAGGCAACGGTGTATGCTCTTCACCTCATTTACCCAGCAAATGCTTTACCCAGGGAACCATAACATCAGCCGGCAGGGATGACAATTTAAACCTACCAATACAAATGGGGATCCTAAGGCTTTTATTCACTCCTTCATTGCAGACTGCCTTAGATCTTATTTAATTGCACATTCCCTTCTCACACTGCACTATGAGCCATAAAGAACTGGAACCAGGAAGGAAAGAAAAAGCGTGGTCTTCATTAGGTTTGGGCCTCACTCTAGGAATCAGTTAGGGGTATGAATGAAGAGTCAGAAAAATACTTTCTCTTTCTGTCTGCCCTCTACCCAAACATCCACTAACCTTCTACTCATTCATGCTCAGGTTTAAATTTTGCTTTTTCAGGGATGCCTTCCCTGCCCACCCAGAGTGGGTAAATTTCTTTCATTCTTAATCCCATATGTTTTTATAGAACTCTATGTTTTACCATTTTTTGCTACCATGAAAATGGAAATTAAATCACTCCCGGTATTACTATTTGTTATGTAACTGTCTCCTTTGTTAACCTATGACAGAGTGACAGTTTTTGTCTTTTCATTGACATTAAGCCAGCACTTACGACAATGTGAGATATATGGTAAACATGCAATACACATTTTTCAGATCAATAAATGAGTAAACTTACGTCTAGCTTAAAAACAATTCTAATTTTACATACTAAATTACAATGAACATGATAAAAAGATAGAAGACTGGACGGGTGCCATGGCTCACACCTATAATCCCAGCACTTTGGAAGGCTGAGGCCAGCAGATCACAGGGTCAGGAGATCAAGACCATCCTGGCTAACACTGTGAAACCCCATCTCTGCTAAAAATACACACACAAACACACAAATTAGCTGGGCATGGAGGCACACACCTGTAGTCTCGGCTACTTGGGAGTCTGAGGCAAAAAACTGGTGAGACCTGGGAGGCAGAAGTTGCAGTGAGCTGAGATTATGCCACTGTACTCTAGCCTGGGTGACAGAGCAAGACTCCCTCTGGGAAAAAAAAACCTCTTTGTCTTAGAACTTTTTGTGTTCCAATATACCAGTTCGGGTATTATGGGAGATCTCATTGTATCAAATTATAAAAAGTTATATAATCAAATTGGAAACATCATGATTTTTCAAGGTGCCAAATATTGACAGAATTCAATTATTTTCTTATTAGACAATTTCAATATTATTCCAAAAACAGCATTTTCTAAAAGCTCTTGAGATTCTATGATGATACAGACTTCTAGATTCTTATTCCAATGAGATTGGAATTTCCAAAATTTATTTATGTTTGCCTTACACCTATTTGGTAATTTCTCAACTTCTTAAACTTTTCTCTTGTCAAAAACCTAAACTTTTTTTCAATTTAAATATTTTATCTTTTATCACCTCAAAATTAGCTAATCTTAATTAATGTATACCAATTGTTTCCTGTAAATAATTCAGCACTGTTATGGTCATCATTTTCAGGAAAAGTGATAAAACTCACTAAAAGGCATTTTAAGAATCCTTCAGCTTAAAGGTTATTTTTTAGATAGAAAACTGAATTTATCAAAGTAGATTCACAGTCTTTTTATCCCATAAAGATCCCTGCAGTAATTTTTAATAAGCAAAGTTTTTAAAAGGCAAGTGGGATTAGGTTTAAATAAGAATAAAAAACTCTATGGAGATAAAAATAGAAGAATTGGTTTTTCTTTTTTGTTTTTTTTTATTATTTTATTTTTTTCATTATTTTTTATTTTTTTTATTGCATTTTAGGTTTTGGGGCACATGTGAAGAACATGCAAGACTGTTGCACAGGTACACACGTGGCAGTGTGATTTGCTGCCTTCCTCCCCATCACCTATATCTGGCATTTCTCCCCATGCTCTCTCTACCCAACTCCCCATCCCCTGCTGTCCCTCCCCTATTTCCCCCCAACAGGCCCCAGTGTGTGATGCTCCCCTCCCTGTGTCCATGTGTTCTCATTGTTCAACACCCGCCTACGAGTGAAAACACGTGGTGTTTGATTTTCTGCTCTTGTGTCAGTTTGCTGAGAATGATGGTTTCCAGGTTCATCCATGTCCCTACAAAGGACACAAACTAATCGTTTTTGATGGCTGCATAATATTCCATGGTGTACATGTGCCACATTTTCCCTGTCCAGCCTATCATCAATGGGCATTTGGGTTGGTCCTTGCTATTGTAAACAGTGCTGCAATGAACATTCGTGTGCATGTGTCCTTATAGTAGAATGATTTAAAATCCTTTGGATATATACCCAGTAATGGGATTGCTGGGTCAAATGGAATTTCTATTTCTAAGTCCTTGAGGAATCACCACACTGTCTTCCACAATGGTTGAACTAATTTACATTCCCACCAACAGTGTAAAAACGTTCCTATTTCTCCACATCCTCTCCAGCATCCGTTGTCTCCAGATTTTCTTTTTTTTTGAGACGGAGTTTCACTCGTTACCCAGGCTGGAATGCAATGGCGCGATTTTGGCTCAATGCAACCTCCGCCTCCTGGGTTCAAGCAATTCTCCTGCCTCAGCCTCCTGAGTAGCTGGGATTACAGGCATGCGGTATCATGTTCGGCTAATTTCTGTACTTTTAACAGAGACGGGGTTTCACCATGTTGACCAGGATGGTCTTGATCTCTTGACCTCGTGATCCACCCGCCTCTGCCTCCCAAAGTGCTGGGATTACAGGCGTGAGCCACCACGCCTGGCCCGTCTCCAGATTTTTTAATGATCGCCATTGTGAGGTGATATCTCAATGTAGTTTTGATTTGCATTTGTCTAATGACCTGTGATGATGAGTTGGGAAAACCAGCTAGCAGTGTGCAGAAAGCAGAAACTGGACCCCTTCCTGACACCTTACACTAAAATTAACTCCAGATGGATTAAAGACTTAAACATAAGACCTAACGCCATAAAAACCCTAGAAGAAAATCTAGGCAAAACCATTCAGGACATAGACGTAGGCAAGGACTTCGTGACCAAAACACCAAAAGCATTGGCAACAAAAATAGAAGAATTTGTAGAAAAAAAAATGATGTTTTTTTGAAATACCAAGTACGTTCCCAGTTTATTTTGACAAATGCACTAAATTTAATATTTTTCCACAAGATAACAGCTATTCCTCTCTTCAGGTAGATTCATATCATTGAAAGTATCAGCATAAAATTGTGGCGCCTACTAGGGAGAGGGAAGCAGACAGCAGTTGAGGGGGATTGCAGTATCTTAGGCATTCTTCCTTTAGGCCAGGCATTCTCACCTTAAGTTATGAGGAAGAGATAAAATTGACCCTAGTGTTTTGTACCTCTCTGAGGGTAGACCTTTCTAGCCAAGGCTAAGACTTTAAATGCAAAAATTAGGAGATATTAGAGAAATGCAAACCCTGAAAATGGAAGACAATGAATATAATTACTTATGCCACAAGCAGCAGAGCTAACGCAGCAAAAATCACAAGAATATAAAAGGAACATTATAAACCTTGTCAGAAGAATATAGGGGAACTGGAAAATATTGAAAAGAAAACAGTTATTTTTAAAAAGGAGAAAGAGTATAAAATATCATTACTGAAATAAAAACTTCACTCTATATGTTGAGCAGCAGAACACATTAATCTGAAGGAAAAAATAATGAGCTGAAACATCAGGCCATAAGATCTCTCTCAGGAGAGGGGAAGAGACGGGGTGGGGAGAAGGACAGGGGAGGGAGGGAGGGAGGATAGTTAAAAGATGTGAAAAACAGGAGAATATAGGGGAAGGCAATAATGATAAAAGTTAATGATGTAAAGAGCAAAAATTGACAGAAATAATTAACCAAACCACAAGCTTTGCAAAGACAAATTTCTGCAAACAAGAAGAAAAGATGAGTAGGCTAAAAAATACAGAAAGAAAAATAGGAAATAGCTACAGATATTGCAAAATTTTTATTTAATAAAATAATAAATATGCATTATTACATTTAAATACATAGCTAAAGTTGATAAATTTCTGAGAAAATATATATAATACACTATAAAAGAAGAAATTGGGAATGTAAATAAATCATTAATCATTAAAGACTTTGAAAGGGTAATGAAAGCACTATCTCAGATGCTTCACAAAATTCCCAAGATTGTATAAATATGTTTTACCAGCATTTTTGGAACAGGTTATCTCTATATTAAATAAATTGTTCCAGAAAATAAAAAAGGTGGGGGGAACTATTATTCCTTTAATCTAAACCATGTAAACCTTGCACTGGAAAATAAATTATAATTTAGTTTTATAATTATGAAACATATTTATAAAAATTCTTAGCATAAGATTAATTTATCAAATAGTGTATTAAAACCATCATAATGTGATTAAATACAGTTAACTTCAAGAATTACTTAATGTCTGAAAAATCCATCAATATAAAATATTAATGAACTAAAGTATCCATCACATTTTCACCCAAAATGTTGTAAAAACATAAGATAGTGTATATCATCTTTTTTTTTTTTGAGACAGAGTCTCACTCTGTCGCCAGGCTAGAGTGCAGGGGCGCAATCTAGTCTCACTGGAACCTCTCCCTCCTAGGTTCAAGCCATTCTCTGGCCTCAGCCTCCTGGGTAGCTGGGACTACAGGCTCGTGTCACCGTGCCCAGCTAATTTTTGTGTTTTCACCATGGTGGTCAGGATGGTCTCCATCTCTTGACCTCATGATCCCCCACTTTGGCCTCCCAAAGTGCTGGGATTACAGGTGTGAACCACCGTGTCTGGCCAATATCTTTTAACAAAAAAATTAAAGCTTTAGACATCTAAAAAATATAATTTTCTTTTTTTTATGTAATTAAAAATTTTTTTTTACTGCATTTTAGGTTTTGGGGTACATATGAAGAACATGTAAGATTGTTTTATAGGTACACACATAACCGCGTGGTTTGCTGCCTTCCTGTCCATCACCTATATCTGGCATTTCTCCCATGCTATCCCTCCCCAACTCCCCACGCCCCCGCTGTCCCTCCCCTATTTCTGCCCCCCACAAACCCCAGTGTGTGATGCTCCCCTCACTATGTCCACATGTTCTTATTGTTCAACACCCACCTATGAGTGAGAACATGGGGTGTTTGATTTTCTGCTCTTGTGTCAGTTTGCTGAGAATGATGGTTTCCAGGTTCATCCATGTCCCTGCAAAGGACATGAACTCATCATTTTTATGACTGCATAGTATTCCATGGTATATGTGTGCCACATTTTCCCTGTCCAGTCTATCATCGATGGGCATTTGGTTGGTTCCAAGTCTTTGCTACTGTAAACAGTGTTGCAATGAACATTCATGTGCATGTGTCCTTATAATAGAACAAAAAGTATTTTTCTTACTAGAAAATGTTTCTTTTAAAATTCTATAGGAAATGCTACATTTGGAGAAAATTTTTCTGATGCAATTCTTTGAAGGTTGAGGATAAGACAAAGATGACTGATCAATGTCAATGTTCACATGCTACTCAAAATTACCTTAATAAATAAGGCAAGGAAAAGAAAGAAGAGGCATAAATATTAAACAGAAAGAGGTATGACTGTTCTTTGTTTTGTTTCATTTTGTAAATTATATGTTCACTTACACAGAAGATCTAAGGGAATAAATTTTAAAACCATTAGAACTAATAAGATAACTCAGCAAATTTGCAAGATTACAAGATAAAACCACATCCGAAACCAATTAGAAGAAGTAATAGAAAATAAGATTCCATTTACTATAACAACAAAATATATGTCATCTAGGAATTAATCGAACAATAAGTGCATAAGCCATCATAAATGAACCTAAAAGAAGTGCTGAATAAGTAGAAAGATACACGTTGTTCATGGATGATATGTCTATATACTTCGAAGATGTAAATTCTAACCAAATCAATTTATAAATCCAATTCAACTCCATTTAAAATCCATGCAGAGTTTTTTCTAATTAGACAACTGATTTTTAAAAAGACAGGAGAGAGAAAAAAGGAAAAAAAAAAAAAAAAAAAAAAAAAAAAAAGACAGGAGAGCGAGCAGGTCTATAAATGGCTGGAACAACTTTGGAAAATAACAAAAATTGATGATTTTTTCCCTAATAGATAATACAACACTAAGTCATTGTAAAATATTTACAAGTATGTGGGACAAATGCAGAAACACATACAGTATAGTAAAATTGAATAAAAAGCCTTGAGACCAACTTGCATATATATAAGGCAACTTAATGTAGAGATGATATTAAAAATCTGAATGCATTATTTAGTAAATGTTAATTTAGTAAACAATGTCAAGTAATAAATGACTCAGTTCCTAGAGAAAATTCTCTAATACTGTATACAAAAAGAGACTCCCAATTTCCACCTAAGTGTGAAGGTTTGAACCCTTAAAAAGCGATGTAAATGCTTTTGTAGTGATAGGGTGAAGTAACTGACAATATTTAAGTTCGGTTAAGGATTTTTAATATAATGACACCAATGACAAATTGGGAATGATATTTGTGTTATTTTAAATCTAACAGAGGGATGATTTTATATATATATATTTACAAATTTGAAAAATACAGACTCTAAGTTAATATAGAAATATGCATATATATGAATAATCAATGCAGGGAAGGAGAAGCTACAATGAGTAAGGAGATTATAGAGAGATGATCTACTTTACTAGTAAGATTAAAATGCAACTAAAAATGCCAATAAAATATTTCTATCAGAAAATAACACATAAATACCAATTGTTTATGATAATTGGGTAAGCAGGAACCCAAGATAATCCTGAAAAGCAGCATTTTTTATGCATATACTATAATTGTGTAATTCCAACCCTTAGCATGAACTCCAGAGAAGTCTGTTGGAAATTCTGAGAGACTGGATGAGAGTGAAGGGAGGACATGAAATATTACGCTGGAATATAGGCATAATGCCGGGTATGTCTTAGGTGAAAAAAACAGACCATCTGGGCATGCTATATATAGAAAATTACCATCATAACAGAGTTATTGTTAGAATATGTTGGATTCAGCTTAGGTGTATATCACTATGAGAAGCTATAAATAATACATGGTATATCCATAGACATATAATGGAATGTTATACGGGAGAAGTGCAGTCAAAACTGTAGATCTTAAAGATAAAATTCAGAATGAAAAATGTAAGAGAGAATTATCTTCATAACAATACCGTTTGGGTACCTTAAAACCAAATGTATACAGATGAACTCTGTGCATGGTTTCAAAAACATTATATCTATATACACACAAGCAATTTGTGAAAGATGTATGAAAAAAAATTTCAGTATAGAAATTAGAATGGATACCCATGCAGGGAGGGCAATGTGATTTGGATTTAAAAAAACAAGAGTTAATAATAGAACAAAATTAAACATCAGAAGGGCTTTGCATAAGCAGACAGTGAAATTATAAGGAAAGAGTCTTTCAAGAATTATTTTTACTGGTGCTATTCAGATGTCCAAAGGAGTGCCTGGTTCATAGTAGGTGCTCAATAAATATGGGTGAATGAGGATTATAATCAGATAAATTGTGTGTGTCAGGGATCCTACAAAAATATAATTAAAAGGATATAATTTGGTTTTCCGTATTTTATTCATGTTAATTTTTAATGCAAGCTAATACAAAATCAACATACCAAACACACATTTAGGGATTAATATACTGATCAGACTGTCCATTTTTGTGCTACTATCGTTTTAATTATTCAGGCTTACAATGTCTTCTATCTAATGCTTAACTACATTTTCTCATTAATTCCAAAACTTTTTCAGCATATTCTCTTGGGTTTTCTTGGTGTATAATCATATTGTCTAAAAATAATGAAAATTTTGTCTCTTCATAATCATTTCATGTCTTGTTGCTTTGTCAGAATATTAATTGTGACAGTAGGGTTTCCTTTCTTTTTGTTGTTCATAATCAAATTATCACTAGTTTTTCACATCTTAATTATGATGTTGACTTTGTCTTAATATAGATTTTAAATATGTCAAAGAAATACACTATGTCCAAATATCTAAAGTTTTACATTAAAAAAAATTAGACACTTGTTCCATCTTTAAGTTTCATATCTACTCTCATAATACCTTTATGAGAAAACATATGCTTATTACCTAAAACCCTTCTTGACAATCAACATGAGACATGGGATCAAATGACAAAAAGGAAATAAGGATTTTTACATAGAAAAATAATGTTGCTATGCCAAACTTATAGCTTATGTTAAATATGGCCTTTAAATATTTTAAAATAATGAAATGAAAGGTTCTATACATATACAGAACTAATACATATTGAAAAATTTATATTTTGTGCTAGATGGTCAAATTTATTGATTCCCTAGCCACATCACAAGTTTATCATTAGATCTTAATATTTCAAACTTCCATCTGGGATGTATATACCATTTATGAGACTTCTCTTTAAATCTCTGATTCTAAGAAAACAGAGACAAATGATGGACAAGAATCTACCTGGATGGAGAAAGTTTTGTATAAGTTAATGTTTTACATGCTTTTTAGAAGAAACTATTTGTTAAGATCTTCTCCAAAGTTGATCAAGCAAAACATGCATTCCCAATAGCAAAAAACATCAGTTGATCAATAATTTAGTTTATGTTTAGTACCTGGGTTTACCTGATGCCAAACTGGATGATTCATTCAGTTTTGTTAAAAGGTCAATCATCTTAGTGATAATTTTTATTATCACTATTAAACCCATTGCTGTCTGTAGCAAGGATTAATTATCAACCCAGCTTCCCCTTTCCCTATAGAAGTCATTTTTATCCTTTTTTTCATGGTCCCCAATAAAAACAATTTTTAAAAGTGGTACATAGCAAAACAAACTAATTAGATTGTGGTTGATTTAAAGCCTGTCAGAGTAAAGAACATGTTTCAAACTCCTTTTGTGATATTTGCTTTATGACATGGATAGTATTCTTCAGAGATTTTATTTTTAGTAGAATTATTATAGAAACACCTATCATCTACAATCCACAGTCCTAAACATTAAGGGTTTTTAACTAAGATTGTCATTTTATTTTTAATTCATGATTGATTTTTAGATAATATACTCTATGATCTGTAAAATATATACACTCATATGTATATATAGTACTGCCCTAGCATAAACTGTGTGTGTGCATGTGGGTGTGTGCACATGTGCAAAAAGCTGGTCCTCAAAATTCTCATTCCTGGCACAGTTCAATAGGTGGAGGAAAAGAGGTTAACCAGCAAAGCACTAAGAGGCATCCATTGCATTTCTGTCCCTCTCGTCCCCAAGCATTCACCCAGGCTAATAAGAATTTCCTGAAGCATGTACAGTTATTTTTATTTGACGAGTCTGGAATTCTTTATTTTTTTTTCTCCTTAAAAATCAAAGGAATCCTACAGATGCTGACATTAAATATACTGATGGGAATTATGATCATATGTCAGAAAAATATATAACTCCTTTGGGCTCTGTAAGAAGCTGACAGCCTTCCCATAAAATATTAACTGCTCACAATAAAATCCCTTCACAAGGAGTGAGAGGTTAGCAGAAAAAATCTGGAAGCCCTCAACAATGAATTTCGATTAACCGGGTGACTTCAATTCCCTTGTTCTAGTTGTTTTCAGTCTTCATATAGCTATATAAAAGTGCATAGAAATCACTAGCATATATTCATTTGCAAATGTTTGAAAGACATACAAATGTGAAAGCCCTCATTTCTAAGGAATATATGAACAATAAATTGATCATATTACATTTGGCAGAAATGGAGAAGGTGAAGCAATATTGTTTCATCAACTAAGAAAGGTCAAGAGGTTGTCACTTTGGTGACCATCCCCTAAGTATGTGCAACACAACCCTCGCTTTCTCTAAATTCAGTTTGTAGATCTTTCATAACTGCTATTTCCTATTCTGCTATAGACTAAATATTCCTATACACTGAAATACACTCTACTGAAGAATATTCATATTAGGCTTTATTCTATAGTTATTCATGTAAATAAGAAATTTAGATAGCTGTGTGAAAATTTGCCAGTGTGAAAAATTGAAACACAGCTTGGAATAAAATGCATTAGCAATGCAAAAATAAAATTAGATCTCCCAGGAAATATGCATACCAAATAAAGTCATGAAAACATCGGATGGGCATTGAGTACCTTACCTAGATATCTTAAAAAGCAGTAAATTAGTTCTAAATTGGACAGGAGTTTGTTATTATTTTAGTTTACAATTAAGTCCCAAAGAGTAATATCAATGAGGAATTTCTTTTCCTTATTGGAAAAGAAATTTTCCTAAGTCCTTTTCGCCACATGGACAAAATTAGTCCAAATATATCCAAATAGACATACCTATCAGAAAAGCCACTTTTTCTTGTAAACAGACCCTAAATCAGGCTAGACTTTTCTGATAATAATTCCCTGCTCCCAAGAGATAACTGCTGTCTTGAACAGTTTTCAGAATTTGATATAATCTACAAAGTTCAAGTTTAAAGCAGGAGTCTTAAACCTCACTGTTTCCAATCTTAATACACTTGAGGAATTAGTCAGAATCCTGTGACATTCAGTTGAGATGTTCCCCAAATTCTAATTTTATCCCCTACTATAAGAATCAATAAATTCATCTTTTAAAACTGTGTTCCAGAATAGGTAGTCATGATTAATAAAGAGGCTAACAGTATGTCCAGTTGCAGTGATCTGCATTTAATTCATTTTTAAAATCTAATGGCATTGCCATTATTTCTATTAGATGGTGTCTTATATCAGTACAAGAGTCTTGTCTTTTGTTAATGAAAAATACCTGTCTTGACATCTTGGCTTGGGAATTTATTGACTTGCCATTCCTTCAAAATTAATATTATTCAAATATATAGTCAACATTCATTTAGTGTTTAGGAGAATAAAGTGATTTTTCTATTAGTAAAACTTATATGTACAAACATGTATATATGATAAGCTTTTAAAATATGTGTTTACATAAGGCAGGCAAACAGGTAAGAGTAGAGATAATTCTGCAATAAAAATAGTAGTGTGGTGCCTGACAACATAAGAGTTATTAAAATGTAATACAATAAATACTCATCATGGAAATATTAAAAGATAAGCAAATCCGTTTAGCAATAAAGAAGAGACATATAGGTCAATGGAACAGAGCAAAAGTGAGTAGAAACTCAGGTACATATGGAAGTTAATATACAATAAAAGAGCATTCCAAGTAATTTGGGAAAACAGTTTTCTATAAGAAATGTTGATCCACTTAGCTAGCAAACCACTGAGTAAAAATAACAGAAAGCTGAACCTATGAAATAAACTACAAATGGGTCAAAGATATGAAAATAATACAAAAAATTTAAAATGCCAAAAGAAAACCAGTACGTATTGTTTTATAAAAATCTAATGGGAGAGAAGAACACTCAAACTATAATTAAGAAAAAGAAATGAAAAAAATTTAGAGGACTGAATAAATTGTGAATACATCACTATCATATGGTGAATCTCAGTTCCATTACAAATATATACATACACATAATGGAAATAAAGAAAAACAGGAACTATGGGCTGATTCCCATGGAAATTACATGCATATATGATTGTATTTATTATATCAATATTAATATCTCTGGTGATTGTTAGCTACCTATCCAAAAATTAGTAAAATGAAAAAAATAAACTCATAGATAAAATCTGTAGACTCTACAAAGCTGTTTAATTTCTTAGAATCCTGGTAACAAGGACAGTGAATGTTAAAGAAGGACTATTTATTGACATATCTGGTATGTCTGGATTATAAGTATCTTGCAAACAGCCTGTTCTTAAAAACCTGCCCACCACCACCACTGAAGTTATAATGGTTATGAAGAATAATGCAATAGAAAAAATAATGACATGAACTTTAATCGTGAAACACTCAATTTCAATTGTGCCTATTCTATTTACGTTAATGTTTTGTCAAGGTCTACAGATGAATGTTTTACATATTTTTAAATACTGAACTCTTGTTTGTAGAGTTTTCTTTGTAAAGTTTTACTTTCTTTGTTATTAGTCAAAATTTTTAAGTGTGTGTGTGTGTGTGTGTGTGTGTATATATATATATATATATATATATGTTGTCTCAGTATGGTTATGAAGCAAAACAAAAAAAAAAAACCTCTTTAAAGCTAAATATCAATACTAATTATATGTACCTATCATAGTTAAAGATGCCAATATGGTTCATATTTAAGCTTAAGTTTTTGCCTTATTTCAAAGATCAATGTGGACTTACATCATTATCAAATGAACTGATAAAAAATGACGCTACTATAAAGTGACATTTCTAGCCATGTAATTATACAAGTTTAGTAATGAACACAAGAAAAAGAGAACATTATCCAACAATTATAAAGCATGCATTTCTGAGAAAATAGTTTGAAAACTACACACACACACACACACACACACACACACACACACACACACACACATCTGAGTATTAGAATATGTATCTGGCTCAAGTCACAACAAATATATGATATATTGTGAATATCATATGTGTATGATATATTTGTTGTAACTGGAGTCAGATACATATTCCAATAATCAAATCCATGAAGTAATACATGTTTTCAAGATTAAGACAGCTACTATGATTACCTTAATTAAAAAATTTCTACATTATATATGGGATAATACAAGAAAATAAAATTTATTATTCTGTGAAGTATGCAACAAGCCATTAAACACTGCAATAAAATCAACTGGCACAAGAAGAAACACAATTATGTT
The DNA here is from genome assembly GCF_001604975.1 of Cebus imitator. NCBI lineage: Eukaryota > Metazoa > Chordata > Mammalia > Primates > Cebidae > Cebus > Cebus imitator. The sequence goes on along the minus strand of NW_016107342.1, from coordinate 13,297,109 downwards.
ACATTCATGTAAAACCTTTTGTGAAGTAATTTTCAAATATCAATCATGACTGATATTTATAATACAAACATGAAAGCAGCACTTACATTTTTAAAAAGCACAAACAAGTTCCCACTATCTCACACAGAGGAAAATGTTAAATCAGAACATCGTCATAATTGTGACTGATAATCTCTAATCACCTAAATCTCAGAGCTCAATTTTGTATAACAAAAGCAAGGGGGGCAAAGCAATTGGCATTTCATTGGAAAAGGATATTTTATCATCTCTTTAAAATGTGACAATTTATTCTTAATTAACAACTGATTAAATGGCATTTCACAGTTTTTGTAACACCACGAATAAATAACTCGTAAGCAATCAAGGCATTAGACAAAAATTAAAAGTGGGTACATCATAAAGTTTTCATGATTTCCACCTGCATTACACATCTGTTGAAGTTGAATTTGTAAGGAATATAAACTAGTCCATTGTTCATCATTTTGGAAAAAAATGAAATATTCCCTTAATCCTTGATGTTTTAAAAACGTGGATGCCATAATATTGTAAGTAGGAATACTGGAAAACAATGGCATAAAGGGGAAAAGATTTATTAAAAACATAGAAATGGATTGTGTATAAATATAATGAATAATAAATATTGCTAATATAAACTCATTTTTTCTATATAATAGGTTTTAGAAGTTAACATAGAAAATATATTATCTGTACCTATTATTTTCTTTATTCTGATATTTCTGGGATTCTTTTGCTTGACAGATGAGAAGTCCTAAAAAAAAAAAAAAAAGGCCCAGCCTTTGTAATAGATTGGGAAGACAAACTTCCTCAAGTGGCATATGCCTAAATTCATGTAAGCGTAAAATATGTAGTAAGTAATATAACAGATAAAAGATGAATTTCAATTCAGTGGCGGAAGCAAAAAACAAACGAAATTTTTTCTTTCTTTCTTACAAAGGCAAGAAGGTGTTGGAGTGCTGGGAATGAGGTGGGAGTTGACCAATTCCCTCATCTGGCAGGTTACATGAACATGAAGATTGGGTCTCAAGATGAAGCAGCTATTTGAAGCTTCCAAAGACCACTTGAGCATAGCCATTCATTAAGAATTTGAATTTTGACAGAAACAGATGTAACAGGCTTCTTTTTATCTCTGCACTTTATAAACAAAACTGCCTGAAGAAGGGTGAACCTTCTCTGTTAGTCCCTTAACAGGATAAGACATTTGAATTAGGAAAATGAAATTGAAGAGTGATGAACTGTTTGGCACAGGAGAAGGAGGAGAGCTGAGTACTCTGAAGTGTAATCTTGCATGGAATTTGAGCAGAGGCTAGCGAGAAAAAGAGCAATAGTTAATGGTATTGTGATCCCAAAAACACTCAATGTAATCTGCCAAGCTCATACATGCTTTATGTGTGTGATTTTCAGTGGTGAAGATTCAAAAAACAGTAGTTTATATCAGATATTTTGTGATGTGAACTGAAGAAACATTCCAAGAATAAGCCTATGCCACAATTCCTGTCCTCCACTTGGGACTGGTACAGATTGTTAGAGGCTTAGGGGTTACCCTGGTCACAGTATCAAGGGGTTCAAGGTAAAGCCACATGGATATCAAGAAGCAGGTGACCCTCCACCTCCCTTACCCCACATACAAACAACTGAAGTCTGGATTTAAAAAATGCATTCATTTGTAATATTATTTCTTGGCATAAAACAACTATTTCATACTTGTTGAATTAATAACTAAAGAAAATACAAAAAGACTTTGCATTCATAATACACTGTTAATGAATTCATCTTGAAAATAAAAACTACTAATGATGATCATATTTTAATGTAAAATAAAATCAGTTTAAACAAAACAAGACACCAATATTAATAGCATAAACTATCCAGGTGCCTTAACTGAATGTGCTATGTAAATGCAGACAATTACCTTAAGTGCTTTCCCTTTTCATCCAAAGGAAAATTTGTTTATACTATGCAGAGGCAAATACCATATATAAAAAATGTCTTCTGGTGATAAATGTTTTTCATTTTATGCAACCTTCTTGAATTACATTTGGTATGTTTACAAACATATACCAAGCTTCTTAGATATTGGCAAAAGAAAAGTATAACATATCCAAAAATATTCCATTTATATAAAATATACAAATTGTGGCTAAAAATGACATAACTTTATTCAAGCAATTCTATAGTCTAAGAGCTTTAAAGTGTAGGTGGAAGGGATCTCAAAAGGATCATCTGATCCAGCATCAAGGCAAGAGCTTGTCTAAGCTAGGCTAGAGAGTAGGAGGCCCATTTCTTTTTTCATATTTGTGCTTCCTCAGACATGGGAAACCACCGTAAAAACATATTTCACCTAGCAACCATCAAATAAAGCATTTGAAAGCAATTAATAGATCACTCCTCAGCTGCTCCTTTTCAAAGCTAAACACTAAATCCTTCGCCCTTTCCTGAGAGAACCCAGTTGTCCAGACATCAACTATTTTTGTGTCTATTCAGAGCCAAGATTTCTTTTCTTGTATTTTTTAAAAATGTGAAAACCCAGGGTACACAAAACAAAGCAGAAAGAGCAAGATGATGCACATCAGAGGAGAGAATATATCTTATTACATAATGGATTTGGCTTCTTACACAGCAACACCATAATGCAGAGTTAGGCACATCTCAGGGCTCATGCTGAAAATCAGATCTTGCTTCCCATTTCAATGATCTCCAGTTAGCTCTTCCTAAACCTGGCATTTCATTCAAGTTTAAACTTGTATTATTTTTATTAAGAGTGGTAAAATGGTTAGTGTACTACTATAGGAAAGTTTGAAATCGGTGGCCTGGGTTTGAATCTCTGCTTAATTGTGTGGCCTAGACTAATTTCCTCAATTGTAAAATGCAAAAATTACTTTCTACATTCTAGATTAGATTATTTGTGGGACTGTCTTAGAAGCCACATATAAATCACCTAACAGGGGACCTGTTATGTAACAGACATTCCACAGGAGTTAACTTTCAACCCCAAATTGCTTCTTCCTGAAATATTTGCTGCCTGGTCACTTAAGTTAGATGTATAAAATTAACTTTACTTCTTCATTTTTAGCTTCCACATCCAGTTAGTTTTTTCCCTTTCACCCCTAGGACATTATTTCAAGCCTTCATTATCATACAGTTAGAAGGCTGCAGCTGATTCCTAACTAGTTTTCTTTCCCCCATTTTCTTCCGTCTCCATTTATTTTATTTATGTTTTGAAACAGGGTCTTGCCCCATCACCCAGGGTGAAGGGCAGTGGGACAATCATGGCTCAATGCAGTCTCAACCTCCCAGACACAAGTGATCCTCCCATCTCAGCCTCCCAAGTAGTTGGGAATATAGGAGTATGGCCAGCTACATTTTTGATTTATTATTTATTTATTTATTTTGGTAGACATGGGGTCTCAACATGTTTCCCAGGTTGGTCTGGAGCTCTTGAACTCAAGGTATCCTCCTGCTTCAGACTCCCAAAGTGCTGGGATTACAGGCATGAGCCACAGCACCAGACCCCTCTCCATTTTGGAAAATCTAACTATCTCATCACTTTCAGACTTTAAAAACAAAATAAAATAAAATCTTGCAAGAAAGTCTTGTTTTTACCAAATAAAGTTCAAGTTCGACATTACATAAGGCTTTCTCAAGGTAGTTATCTCCTTTCTTTCCTAACTTACACAGCACTGGTCCCTTCTCCCCCTTCACAGAACAGCCTTAACCTGTACTGCGGATATTTAAAGCCTACCTTAAATGTCACCTTAACCTTTTGCCTTGCCCTAGAAGAAAATAAACCATTTCCCATTTGATACTATTTGTACTATTACATTTAAAACCAAATTATTACTTGTATATAAATCATTTGAACTAAAAGATCCTAGAATAGAAATCTTTTAATATCTAATTGTGAAATAAAGTTAAAATGACTCAAGTAGGTACCCTAATTCAAACCCTCCCTCTAATTTTTGCTGTACCTTGTATTTAGGATCTTCAGGTTAAAAAAAACAAACCTGCATTATATTTTGACTGCCAAGTTATATTGGCTTGAATCAAACTCATTTCTTTTGGGTAGCTTTATCTAATTGCCATTTACTCTCACGTTCATGTAGAGTTGACTATTTTTCTGTTATCGACACTGTAATTTCTATAGATTTCCATATTTTATAGAACCTATTTAACAGTTATTTCTTCATTCTACCTTGTAAATACCTAAAAGTTACAAACCATCTGTCATTTCCATCTTCAATGATTAGCACTGTGCCTGACACAGATAATTTAGACAATTCTTTTTTAATGAATGAATTCACAATAATAATTTAGATACATAAACATAGATCCAGATCCAGACATAGAGTCGGATGAAAATGTACAGATGCAGCTATCGACATAAACCTAAGTATAAATTACATCTCTTTTTCCTCAGAGAGCTTAGTGGTAAGGACTATTGCTGTTATTTTTCAATTTGGTTGTTGACTTACTGTTCTGTTTAACAATAAGAACAACAATAATAAATACACAATGGTTTGCAAACACTTAATGAATCATGCACCAGTAAACATATCAGACAAGGTACTGTGTGCTTGCATGCTTCTATCAACAAGTCAATGCAACAGTCTGTTTTCTACCTGTATGGATGAGGTATCTGATGCTCTAAGAGGTTAAAATATTTTCTTAAGATGATATAACTGTAAGAAATGAAGGTAATTATTATTATCATTAAAACAAGACAGTAGGAGTAGAAGAAACAACCAGACTGTGGTAGGCAGAGGAAGTCCAAGTGAAAGAGAAGGAAGAGAGAATATCAGGAAAATCCCCTGGAATGCTTTCTTAGCAAGGCCAGCAGTCATTCAGTGTTGTCCTATCTTTCCCCCTCTAGGGCTAATTTGAATCCATCTTGCTGAGATTTAAGTCCTTCTTTTGGTTTTCAACCCCCTCATAACCTTGAGCTTACTAAAAACAAAACAAAATAAAATTATCCTGAAATACATTGCTTCCTTGTTTTTTTCCTTAAATATTCCTAATATCTATATCATGTTGCATTTTCTTCTGTTTTTCTCATTCACATTAATTCTCTGAAAAATGCTGCACACTGCCTTGGATAAGAGAGGAAATGGTAAACTCAGCATCACTCCTTTTGTCTTTGCATCTCAACCTGAAATATTCTGTGTGCTTATTAAAGGCATTGTGCCACCCATCAGCATAGCAGGGCCACAGACAAGTCAATATATTTAAATTTAAAACAGATTTCAGGAAATGGTGACTTCATAATTTTCCATTAAACATGACCAACATCAGTAACTTAGGAATGGAAACACATTTTTTTTTTCCATCAAATAGTTTGTCACATTAGTTTATAAATTGTGGTAGGTGGGTAGTGAAAGGTTTAAATAGTATATTTTGTGTTTAAAAATAGGGTAACTATACCTAGCAATAATGTGCTGCATATTTCAAATGGCTAGAAGAGAGGATTTTGAATGCTCGCACTACAAATATAACAACTGCACATATTTAGGTGATACAATGTGATGTTTTGCTACATGTATGTAATGATCAAATCATGGTGATTATATTCATTACCTAAATATTTATATTATCAAAAACTATATTTTCAGTATTTACAACTGCAAAAACACAGTGGGGAGAAAATGAAGTTGATGGATATTTTGTGTTTTTTTTTTTTCTACATACCTCTTGCTTTCAATGTGCAGTGTTTAATCATCTTTTTCTTTTTAGTATAAAAATCTCATGTTCAACAATGTTAGAATTTATAGTCAAACGGCAAGCGGGCTTGTGTTTCCTATTTATATGTTCATTTTCTTAACAAACAATTTTACTTTCATATATCATACACCTCTTTAACATCTTTCTTGACCATAATGCTGTATACCCATCTTTTGATCCATTACTCAATTTATCCTGCCTATCGATGGCTCTTAAGAGATTTCGTGACAAATTCCCATGTGTCTGTGGGAGTGGGAAAGAAAACTGTAAAACAACAACAAAAAGGCGATCTTTTGAAAATAAGATATACATTCTTGTAATTGTGCACCAAATGTTAGCACTGCCCCAGAAGTTAGCATTTTCTTCAGTAAAGCTGTATCACTGTACTTACATATTTTATATTTGGATCATGCCAAATTCTTATGTAATCCTACCATATTGATAAAATTATTCATTTTGGTTGTAAAAATTCAAAGTAATTAAATTATTTAATTTTTTTAAGCTTTCTAGAAAGTCTGAACTAAATCTTTCAAGATGGCAAGGAAAAGCAATTTATCTTTTCTAGTTCTTCCTCCTTCTATTTGCAAATTATCTGTATTTTGGACCTCAGCCATTTTTCTAGTTAATGAAGTTAATGGCTTCATCATGCCATGTAATTCACTTTGTACAATCTATATAATAAAAGCAGTAGATGATATAGAATATTCTTGACATTCATGAATATTAAATGTTGAAAAGTAATTAGATAGTAAACATATAAATATGAATAAAAATAATGAAACACTAAGGGAAATGTTTTTGTGGCAATATATCAGCTTTAAGCAGCTTGCTTAGAGAAAACTGTAGCAAATATTTATACAGTAATGACGATCTTCTAGAGCATTTTGATATGTATCATTACATTTCATCTTCACGGCAACCTGAGATAAAAATTCTTTACATTCTACAGAAATAAACAAAGTGGGGTAAGTAAAGGCTGAGCTAGGATTGCTCTCTATAGTACATATTTCCTTGGCAAATTATTTGCTTCTCTTTTCCACACTAAGATATTTTCTGCCCCTTCGAATGTGAATTCCTGTACTGCATAGTTCTCTCTACATTCCTCTGAACAGGCTTTATTTGTACTGTAACAATGTATATGATAAATTTTAAAATATCCTTTTACTTTTTAAGTCCTAGAGTGGTAAAAATTATAAACCAGAAACTTTTGATAATTTCATTGCTTTTTTTCCTCCTTCAAATTCCTACATGAAGTTTTCATTAAAATTCTACTTTTGGCCCTGTTTGACAAGTTCATCCTTGGCCACAACTTCAACAGCTTTCTCTTCACAAATGCCCCCCAAATCCTCTGTTCCTAAATCTTCATTCCTCTCTCTTGAGTCCTAGACCTATAGGACTCTGTCTGGAAATCTATTAGGACCCTACATTCAATATGCATCAAATGGAATGGATTAACAGCTCCTCTCTCATGTAACTTCCATACTTTGGCTGATGTTCCGACCATTCCAACAGTACCCCAAACTAGAACTCACTCCAGGCCAAACAACCAGGACTAGTAACAGTGTTTGCCTAGATGTTTTTCCCCCGTTCTCTTTCCAAATGCCATTAGCAGAGCTTTGGCTACCAACATACAGGCGCTCAAAGATCTCCAAGAAAATGAAGAAGCACCACCTTAGCGTTGCCTGCCATTATTTCTCAAATGTTATAAATGTATAAACTCTTTGCATAGAAAAACAAAATTACAGGCTGGGCATAGTGGCTCACGCCTATAATCTTAACATTTTGGGAAGCTGAGGCGGGTGGATCACCACATCTCAGAAGTTCGAGACAAGTCTGGCCAACATGGTTAAACCTGTCTTTAGTAAAAATACAAAAAAATAGCTGGGCATGGTGTTGGACGCCTGTACACTCTCAGCTACTCAGGAGGCTGAGGTGGGAGAATCACTTGAGCCCAGGAGGCAGAGGTTGCAGTGAGCTGAGAACACACCACTAAACTCCAGCCTGGGCGACAGAGTGAGACTCTATCAAAAAAAAAAAAAAAAAGAAAGAAAGAAAGAAAAGAAAAGGAAAGATAAACAAAAATTATAGTGCTCTTACGTTGATCTTAATTATGCCTTCATATTGTTACTTAGTCATAACTTAAATGTACAAACCTAGATATAAAATTCTTATTTTGATAGCTATATAATCATAAATGAAAGCAAATTTTCAAATGAAACACAAACTAAACTACAAAATACAATGACTCTAATTTAATACGTTAAATGATAGTGTGTTGTCGAAACTAAAACTTATGTTAATATGAGAATAAGAACTAGCTACTATAATATAAATTTACTCTACTTTGCAAGCCTAGACCACCATATGTACCTCTAATTTCTCCATAGATCTTATCTGAAACCTCATTTGGTCTTCATATGGCTAATATGCATCATTTATACATTAACACCACCACTGTAGCTTTCTCATTCCTCTACAACATTAAATTACTAGAATTGGATGTCCATATTACCATAAATACCAATAAAATATCAGTCATTTAAATTATGTGAAAATAATTGTTTATGTCATACTATACAGATAATTTTGAACAAACTCAGGTTAATTTTGAGATTATAAAAGAAATGAAAATGAAAGCATGCTCTGAGAGACTATATCCACAAATTTCCCAATAGTCTTCAGGGCAAAGCTGGAGAAACACAAGCCTATGCATATGCAGCAGCACCCTGGCATTTCTCATTATCACCACAATACACTCTAATAGATGGTTCAGTGTTGGCTGAATACACCTTCTTATTGCTGAGCTCTCTTGTGCATTAAGCTCTGTCATTCCTTGAACGTTGCTTATGGTAAGCTTCATTTCTTTGTATTTCATTTATTTGTTTCACTTGTCCTATTGCCTACTGGATGAGAAGCTACTTTGGGATATTATTTAAATATTTATATACTTAGTTTATATATTCATATCTAAACTTCTGTAGCACCAAACACAGTGCTTCCCAACAGTTAGGTACTCCACTGTGTTCATTTATTTAATAAGCATTTATTGAGCTTCTAAAATATGCCCAGCAGCTGCAAGGACTGAGGATAGTGGTGGAAAAATTAGCCTTTGCCCTTAAAGAGTTTATATTGTAGTGGGGAAACAATTATAAAACAAGTATGTGACATCATTTCTGATGGTCATAAGTTGATAAGGCAAAAATAAAGGCTGCTCAGGAGACTGCCAAAGGAAATTCTTTAGCTAAAGTGATCGGGAAAGGCTGTATCAAGGAGAAGGCAAGTGAGCTGAGATCAGCTGAATCTAGGTTCAACTTCATATTTATAATATCCATTTGTCAATTGTGGCTTCCAGTAGACTAGTACTTCTTAATTGCAGATAAATTGTTCTGCTCATTTTTTGTGACAGGAGATCAACAAGTTTTTATATTGGCATCTATTGTATCATCAAATTGCCATTAAAACAGCATGGGTGGGCACGCTTTTCCCCCATTTAATGGATGATAAAACTGAGTCTTAGAAAAGTATCCAAAATACTTATTCCAAAGTTTGAAGTAATCTCTACTTGTTGAGCTGTAAATGAAACTTAAACCTATTTGATTGTCTTTTTATGACATGACACCAGCTTCTAGTATATTAAGAGTTCCAATAATGTTTTCATGGTGGTCACATATCCTTAGTAATTAATAACAATGAATGAACTTCTAAGAGAGGAAAACTATGGCTATCAAAATATTCTAATAAAATATATTGCCTTAGTCTAAAATGATAAATAGTTGATCGAATTTAATGGAAGCATATAGTTTCAGTTTAGGTGACTTTCAGACTTTCACAATGAAGACAGTTGTAAACAAGGAGACAGCTTCAATGCCAGTAATAAGCAAGTAACTGTCGATGCTTTAGTTAGACAGCAACTACAACAACAACAGTTAAGTTTGGGATAAGCTATACAGTATTAAAAACATCTGTCTGACCAACCTTGAGGATAAAGGCTGAGTCATATAATTATTGTGAATGACTAATGAAGTTAGCAGGGCCATTTGTGCTGACGAACCAAATTATATTTTAATTCATTTAACACAGGCTATGAGAGTAAAGCTAATAATTAAATGCCAAAGATCATGCAACAATAGAATCTACTTTTAATTTCCTTGGATTAGAAATGTGTATCTCGTTTATTATAAAATATGTCTGCTTTGATAAAAGATGTTCATCATGATCACAACATTAATATTTCTAATGTCGTCTCATTTAATTCCTTAGAGATCTGAGACAAGGCCCCAGAACAAGCTAGAAACAAGTCTGCAATGTGCACTCAACAAATGTTCAAACATTATTAAAATAATGATGCATTCTTCCTTCTAGGCAACCCTGTTTGTTTTGTGTTAAAATCTTGAGGAAAAAACAAACTTATAAAAGTGGGAAAATGTGGTATTGTACTGTTAATAAAGCCCACATCAAAACAAATAATTCCCTTATTTCTCTATATTTGCATCATTTATAGGTCACCCTCTTTTTGTTAATGAAATTCTAGATGATTAAAACAGTGCAGAAATCTCCATTTCACATAGTAAATGCTACCTTTCCACCAGAGTAAGCTGAAGAAGCGCTAGCAAGAGAAGCAATATTTGTCCTTCCTATTCTCAAGATCTTCTTGTCTCCCATCTTTGCTTTTCTCTGCATTACTGTTATGTCTCTCCTCCTTCACTAGTCTATTTTGTGACTAATTATATTTATGTCTTCTAAGGGATTTAAAAAGACTCATTAAAAATATCAAGAGCATATCATCAAGACAGAAATTTTGATCCAAACAAGACACTAGAAGAAAGTGAGATGAGAACTACATAGTTGGATGCATGTGCTTTGCTAATCATTACTTTAATTTCTCAAATCATTACTGGATTCTCAGAGATGTTAAATGGGTTTACCCAATGTCATGCTAGAAGGATATGGTAGAGCTGGGATGTGAGCTCATATCTTGGAACTTAGTGTTTTCCACTCTAGGCTGCCTCCCAACAAAACATGTTTTTGTTTTGTTTTGTTTTTGTTTTGTTTGTTTTTGAGACAGAGTCTTGCTCTGTTTCCAGGAAGGAGTGTAGTGGTGTGGTGTGATCTCAGCTCACTGGAACCTCTGCCTCCCATGTTCAAGGAAGTCTCCTGCCTCAGCCTCCTGAGTAGGTAGGACTGCAGGAGCACACCACCATACCTGGTTAATTTTTGTATTTTTAGTAGAGGTGGGGTTTCACCATCCTGGCCAGGATGGTCTCAATCTCTTGACCTTGTGATCCACCTGCCTTGGTCTCCCAAAGTGCTAGGATTACAGGCATGAGCCACCACGCCTGTCCTGTGTTGTGTTCTTAAATGGACTGAACCACAATCTTCTGCAGCAGTGAATGTAAATGTAAAACTTTTCCATTTTATTTCCAGCATTGCTGTGAACAAAGGATTACTCTTTATTCAATTTCAATGGGCAGAGATGGAGAATAGGGATGGATGTGTAAGTATGTCCTTGAGGATTTTAGTGACCCCGAGGGAAGAGGGACATGGACTATGTTTCTATCCACAGACACAGAATCTCAGGATATGCTTACTTTTATTTAAGAATAGAAATCCCTTTCTCTCAGCAGTTATATAGAATACTGTGCCGTCTTTCATCCCTTAAGTATTCTGCAGAGAAAAACTGAAAAATTGGGAGAACCCCACTTATGGGTTGCTAATGTCTGTCTAATCTATAGCTTCTTCATTATTTTCTGGTTAAGATGCTCATACCCACAAAATGTTGTAATGAATTTGTAAAGAACAAGACATTTAAAAATAAAAATTAACAAATTTTATCGATTCTAAAATGTATCACTTATGTCAATGTTACGAGATCATTGTCATTATATTCATTTACCTATATGAAAACTGATACATAGAGAGAATATGTCACTTACTCAAGAAAGCTAGAAAATGGCCAGATAGTAATTTCAGTGCCTGAGCTTACTACTTCATTAGTACTATTTGATCCACAGTTATTAATTACCTAAGACTGTTAATTCCATAGAAACAGAAAATATGCTTTTGCCTTTTCATATGTTAGAAGCAATACAGATCGATTTGATACTTAATATATGGGAAAGAAGTGGAAGAGAGGGAAATAAAAGAACAAGAGAAGACAAAACTGGAAAAGGAGAAAAGGGGACGGGAATTGAGGTAAGAGAAGGGGAAGGCAGGAGAGAAGAGAGAAAACAGAAGGACACAGGAAAGGAAATGGAAGGTTAGACAAAGGGAAAGGAAATGCAGGGAAGGAATGGAAGTTTGGAATAAGAGAGGAAAGAAGAAAAGAAGGAAGGAAAGAAGATTCCACCCAAACTCAGAATTTCTGTTATGTCAGTGTCTGTGCAGTGGATGAAGTATCTGGAAGTAGATTTCCTTGAATGTCCCATTAGTCTACTTAGTCAACAAAAGCAGCCCTCTTGTATGTACTAGTCATAGAGAAGGAACAGTATATAAAACCTTAGGAAATGAAAGATTCTTAAAGGGAATAACTTAAGAACGTTTCAGAAGTAGAAGGGATAAGATCTAATTTAAAAAAAAAAAAAAAAAAAAAAAAAAAAAAAAAAAAAAAAAAAAAAAAAAAAAAAAAAAAACACCTGGCAAAGACAAAGATGTATGACCCAGTCCCAGCAATTTGATTCACAACATTTCATCCAATTTGGTGAAAATGTTGTGAAAAACTTACTTCTCATCTTTGAACTCTAACTTTCTATTCTAAAGTGATGGATCCATCTAGGATGCTCTGTAAGGGTTATTTCCAGTTTTAAAAATCTATCTTGACTACACTAGAGCAGAATTAATTTTTTCTAACCATATTTTCTCTCATTTGAAAGAAGACAATAGATACCAAAATGACTACTCCCACTAATATATGTTTTCAAATAAATAATATATAAACTGAGGTAAAGCTTAAGATTCCTGCATCTTTCAGAAGCACTCACTTTTTGAGCACTTACAAGTCGGAGAGGACTAGAAGGAAAATAAGATGACTCAGGTATGTCCTATTCAGTATTAAATTGTCAACATTTACATTTTTATCAGCATTATGCTTACAGTAAGGTTTATGGTGCATTGCCTCTTAGTTGTCTTGGGATATTATTGATATAACAATATCTATTATTTTTCAATAATAGAAAGGTAAGCCTTTTTCCAGTTACAATATACTCTTCTCACATTTCAGAGAGGCATGAAATATAATGATATATTACCCTTATTTCTATTCCAGAATCTAATGTATATCCAATTGTATGTGTAAATTCAGCTAGATGATTAAAAAGGAGGGAATAAGTCAAGTTAAACAAATTGAGATTTAATTCACCATGTAGAGGGTAAGAAAGCAAGGATGAAATATTTGGACATCCTCCTGCTTGCCAATGAAGTAGCAGCTAATTTGGGAAATAACTGAAACATTAACCCACAGATGTTTATTACCCTCATCCCCAAGCAGCAGTCATTTAACACAGTCCTTCCTAGGCTTGTGAATCACCTTCTTCCAGCACCTATTCTGACTGCCAAATCCTAAAGGAGTACATAGAAACATCTTTAAATGCTTCAACATATATATCCCAGTTTTTCCCTTATGACCAGAGGTAGAAGTTTTGGTAACTATAGCACAAGTGTTGCTTGGGAAATCTCTGAACGCTATTAAATAACCAAATCTCTAGTCCTACTCATTCCAGTACATACCACAGAGAGCTGCCCCAGTGAAAAGAACTGGATTGACAATCCCACTTCTATAATTTCAACCATCTGTACTTGTGACTTTTGATTTACATTTCAAATTTGAAACAGCTATTTGTTTTCTCTGTTCAAAGCATCAAAATTCATAAAGCATGTCTCTCCAGAATTAGTATTCATATGGGCCTTTTGTTGCACCTCAGTTCCAGCTGTTCCAAATTTGGTGAAATCCACCCTGTCATTTTTGCCCAATGCAGTAACAGACAACAGAAACTTAATGATTTATTCACAATGTTACAGAATAAAGATGAGGATGTTGTACATTGTTGATAAACAGAACAGTAGTTGGGGGAAAGTGCTGACCTGATCTTTGTCTGTTTCTGTTATTGAATGGAAGACTGGGAAATATGTTTTTGCTACATTAAAACTGGATTTGTTAAGTCCAGCAAATTATGGACTTGTATTTTCCCCCTCATTTCTTACTGCTATTGGTGAGGATTCTAACTCCCAAGTATTAAATGCCTATAATAAATGGATGAAAATGGCAACTTCACGTGTATACAAAGGAACAAAATGTCAAGAAAGGTAACATCTATTACTGCCTAATAACTGAGCCTCATTTACAAAGTAATCACTGATGGACATAAAACTTTTACCTAGAAATAGTAGAAACGTATAGCCTAACTTTAAATGTAAAGGCTACATATTAAACATACAATCAAGTCTTAATTATCAGGAGCCATCAATTGGATTTTGTTTTATTGCCTTTGAAGGAGGCAAGAAAATAAGAAATTAAGTTTGCTTGGAGAGTTAATCAAATGTAGATGAAATAAAAATCATTCAGTGTTTGGACCACAATTGCTATTTATCCAATCCAACATTCTACACCAGTGTCGTCCAATAGAATGTGCAATTATGAAAATGTTCTTTATCTGCTGCTGTCTATGGTAGACACAAGTCACATGTAGCTATTGAGCAGCTGAAATATGGTTAGTGCAATGAAAAAATATTTTTTAAATTTTAATTGTTTTTAATTTAAATAACCCCATGTGGCTAAGTAGTTACCACATTGTATGGCACAGTTCTAGACCTTCTATATCTGTTTTTCTCTTGAGTAAATATTTAAATTCAGAATAAGGATAATATTATACATTCTCACAATTCAAGGAAACACTACTTTATTAACTAAAATTATATTACTAAAAATCAAATCTATGCTAATATGATTTTAATAAGATTTTCAATAGCAAAGATTCAAACCTAGGAAAGCTGCCTAGGTGATTTGTGATATGCACCTTACCATAAAAAAGTACTTTAATAAAAAACATATGGGTCTGGAGAATCAGTTCTATGTTCAAATTCTCACCCAAGGGCTTCCTTGCTATGTGCCTTCAGGCAAGCTACCAATTATTCTAAGGTTCATCTTCATTCTCTGAAAGTTTGAAATAACTGTAACATAACAACAATGTTAAAAGGATTAAATGAGATAATCTGCAAAATACAAGATACCTGGCAGAATGCCAGGGATAAAATATGTATTAGATAAATTTCCCACACCTGGCCCCATCTCTACTAAAAGTACAAAAAAATTAGCCAGGCATGGTGGTGCGTGCCTGTAGTCCCAGCTACTCAGGAGGCTGAGGCAGGAGAATTGCTTGAAACCGGAAAATGGAAGTTGTAGTGAGCCAGGATCGTGCCTCTGCGCTCCAGCCTAGCGAGATGGAGACGCTGTCTCAAAAAAATAAAATAAAAAATAAAAATTCCCAATTCTCAAATTCCCAGAGTATAATTATACAAGGTTTAACCACACACACAAAAATTCTCCTCCCTCGAAAAATAAAACATAAAACCCCAGAAAGTTTAAATGCATTTTAATGAAAAAAATGAGGAAGAGAAGTTTTATACAATGTAATTTTTTCCTTTTATTCACTGAAAGCTAAAGGATGACAGATTTTTTCTGCTTTGTTGATATCAAATCTGAATGTTTAGAATAGCCATTGCTACATACTAGCCGTTGCTGCATACTAGTCATTCCATAACATTTGTTAAATGAGGAAGGCACAAGCAAGTACGTAGTCACACTCCTTTAAATTTTTTAAATTTCAAGATTTCACAGTTACAATAATAATTTGAAGTTCAGACAATAGCATTAAGTTATTAGTCCTCTTCCCTCGGAGTCAGTCTGTCTAGTTACTTTTTTTATTTTCAAAATGATTCTCATTTTGGTTCTTCCTCTCTACCATTAATGCCTTTTCTCTGCTCTGATGACCGCAGCCCGATGACCATATTAGCCTTCTAGCTGCCAGCCTCAACTGAACAGCTGCCTCTTTGACTCTAGCCTTTATAGCAGCAAACCATATTCTGGAGTTTCAATCACTTCAATGGTAAAAGAGACACTAGTAATAATGATTAAGAAGGAACCAATGCTTCCAAATAATTTAAACACACACTTGAATGCATATTTTTGAAAATTATTCATATCTGAAGGCAAGTAGATACAAGTTATGCTTTTGCTCCACCTTTAAATCTAAGCAAGTTATTTTTATAAATATATAAATGTAGAAAAGAGACTATATTACAAATTCACTCTTGCTTGCATTTGCATTTTCCCTCAAGAATAAGAAGAACCAAGTTCCTGCCAGAGCAGCAGGAATTAAGTACAAATCCAACTTTTCTTATATCTCTTACAGGAGTCATAGGTAGGGATGTGTCACTCATAGAAAAGTTCTCTGTCATAGAAAAGTCATCATCGTGAAAAAAATATATTTCCGAATTGTTGCTCTAAAATGCTTTCAATCATTTCTTCCTAATAAATTGTTTCATTGTAGCATTCCCCAGATCAAGAGCTAAATATTTTCTAGTTCTCACTCTATTAACTTGAAATATCTCACTTTTGCCTTCAAGGTTGTCAGTGCACTAGTCTCCCCTGGACCTTTACAGTCTTGCTTTCTTAAATCCTCACAAAACTCATCATTCATACTTGCTAAACCCATCATTCAATGTATAATGAACACCCACTGCTATTCAGGATGTTGAGACTTGAATAAAAGATTTCTGGTCACCTCACTTGTATTCCTTTAACAATTTCAATCCTAACAAACACAATCCTTCTACCTTAAAGCCTGACATTCAGCGATCCCTCAATTTGAGCTCCTCTGAGGTTTACTGAACATGTGATTAGCTTCTTGCACTGTTCACTCCTGTTTCATGTGCTTCCGTTTTGACACTTTTATTTAACTGAAGAGTGATTGATGCCTATAATCTTAAAGTATGCTTTTTAAAAACTCTTCCTCTTTCCAATTTTTTATACTTGTCCAATTTATAATAAAGATTAATTCAATCCAATTTCTTGTATTGCATTATTTGCTAAGTGAACATTACTAAGTTTCTTTATCATTCTTAAATCTAATAGGCAAACACTGTTTTCTCAATGTGGTTATTGTGGGGATGAATAAGGTTATTTCAAAGCATTTTACAAACATAATAAATACTTCTACCAACAAAGGAGAATAACAACCCTTGGTACTAGACTAAGAATTACACTTATCAAAAAGGCTTCAAATAATCAAGTGAAATGAAACAATCCATGCGTTTGACACATAAGTGGTTCTCAGTACATGATGGTTGAATGCTAAATTGTATAAGACTATAATACATTAGTATGCATATATAAACAAAAATATATGAATGCATAATTTACTCTTAAAAAGGTGTTTAGTTATGTAGGGTAATAGAGGCCACATAGATCTGAATGTCTCTATTCATACTTCAAACTCATACAGAACAACAAGAGGAGGAAATAAGATCACCTTCACCTTATGGTTACAAATAAGCAGGAGATATAAAATACTAAACACTTCAAATGATGTGTAACAAAGAGGAAATATATCCTAACTGGGAGAGTCAGCTCAAGTCCATGCTAAAACAGATCATAGTGGGAAAGAGGAGAGGTGATGAGAGCCTAGCATTTGGAACACAGAACTGTTCTTCAAAAGAGAGATTCTGAGAACTAGGAAGATAGGTCACAAACTTAGTAGATGAGAGTTTTAGCCACTCTGCAGCTCAAAGAAAGAGCTTGTAAGGACACAGGACCAGAAGTCTTGAAAGACATTCCTTCTAGAGGAAAAATAGGTGACTTTGGAAATAGAGGTACCCCTGAGGGTTATGAAGGGAAAAAATAAGTATTCATATATGTGTATATATGTATTTCCTTGAATGTAAAATTCAAACTATCAGAAATGAAATAATTTTGGGGAAAAAAAGGAAATTGTGATATAAAGTTGGCTGAATTCAGTGGGAAATTAAAAAAAAAAAAAGAAATCTCCGAGCTGAAGGGTAAATCCAAAGTTCCCAAGGGATGACATATTTGACTTAAATAATTATCACGAGGATTTAGCAACATAATAGACACAACAAAGAGAGCAAAAGAAGTTCAACATATGTAAAATTGGTTTCCTTAAGGAAAATCAAACAAAAGATAGACAGAATTAATATTTAAAATCACAGTCTAAAAAAAATTCTGGAAAAGCAGGAAACCCCAATTCAACATTTTTTAAACATTTGCATGTTTAATCAGCTTTCCATGTAACATGAAAAACTGATTCAGAAAGACCAACTCAGGTCATATACTAATAAAACAATTATATTGTAAAACTAAGGAAAAAAAATGTGGACTACTTGGTAAAATGAGCCAATCATTTATAAAGAAATGAATATAATTTATCATGCTGGTATCATACTTCTCAACAGGAATGTACAAAGCGAGATACTACTGCATTAAAACATTTAAAAATTTATAGAGTGAATGAGCAAAGGCTTTATTTTCCAGCCAGCGTTTCAGTATCAAGGTTATACAAAACACATTTAAGCATGCAAGAATTCAGGGAATGCTGAACTTCAAGTCCTTCCTGAGGAATCTGCTACAAAAATTATTTTATATATTTAATAGACCATTGGGAAGAGCTCAGAAAATGACTAATGGTAAGTGTTTATTGCATTAATTTCAGACCTATGACCAAAGCAAAGGTGCTGACAAATGGAAAGAATGACATAAATATGTTATGATTTGACAAGATAGAACCATCTTAATTAAAATAATGACAAAGGGCTGGACACAGTGACTCATGCCTGTATTCTCAACACTTTGGGAGGCACAGGCAGGAGTGTCACTTGAGTCCAGCAGTTTCAGGCTAGCCTGGGCAACATGTTGAAACCCCATCTCTAAAAAAATAAATNAAAAAAAAAAAAAAAAAAAAAAAAAAAAAAAAAAAAAAAAAAAAAAAAAAAAAAAAAAAATTAACTGGATGTGATGGTAGGTGCCTGTAGTCCCAGGTACTTCATTTTGGTTATAATATCGGTAAAATAACTAAACCTATATTTTGCATATTGTGGAAAAAGTCAAATTAGGTAAAAACATTGCTTTGTTGAGAATCAGGGTTCTCATCATGGGAGGAGAGGAACAGAAATGAGATGGGGAAAGTAAGAAATACTCTGTAGTATTTAACTTGAATTAGAGCTATCATTATGATTTCATAATTAGGAAAAAATAATTATCCACTGAAAGAGCCTGGAAATAAGGATACTGTAATAGCAAGAATCATATTTAGTGTCTGGATATTGCCTTTTAAAAGGAACCAAGACTCTTTAAAGAGATGCTGATTTTAGGTCTGGAGCAGGAAGAGTGCAAACTGAAAATAAAATATATTTGGGGGCAAAAAATCAAAGACCTGCTTACTGGCTGGTAGGAACATGGGATGAGGTTAAAAGAAAAAAAAGCAAGATTTTCCATATTGAGCAAATTTGTAGCATTTTTTACGTAAAATATACCAATGAAAAAGTTTAATAAAAGGATAGCTTAGTAAATTTTCATGACCAGAACACTCTCTTTAACCAGAATCCAGATTAAGACATATAATAATATTAGAAGCAACATTTATACACCATCAAGAGATATACATATATATTGAGAGAGACAAAGAGGAATATATAAAATACTTTCTCTTAAAATTTTCAGACTAAAGTTTGCATCTAAAATTCAATGTAGTAAAACAATATAATGAACTACAAATTATTTATTTATTTTTACTCTTCATAGAGTAGGTGTTTAATCTAGAACATTTGTCTGATTTCTGAATTTCAGTTCTAATTTTAATTGACTGACTAGCTGGCATATATATTTCCTTGAAAAATATGTAAAAATCCAATGAGTTTTTGCAATCATTAAAATAATCCTAATTTTTTTCTATTGATCATATTTTACTACTTCTGGATCACAAGCTTGGAAACCACTGTTATTGATGGAAAATATGGCCTAGGAACAGGGTTCTTTCAAAATATTATTTTGTTTGAATGTTGGTTGAATTACAAAGAAAACAATATAAGCTTGTATATAAAACTGAATGACAACTTTGAACTTATATTTTATTAGTACGACTCGAATATGACTAATTATGGTATTAGCCGCTGCTTGCCAAGGAAATATAATCCGTTTTATAAAAACAATTCCCTCCCTGCCAAAACAATCCCTGGAATTGATTTTGAAAAAGAGGAATAAATCTTTTAAGAATTCCTAATTGGATCAAGGCTTTAGTAAATAAATTGTTTTTGAGAAAAAGCAAAAAGGCATCTCAAAAGTACTATATAACTTTAAATGATAAAAAATATAATTCAGATTTCTCATGTGACCAACAACAAACTGGTTGTAACTTGAAGAATAAATTAAAAAATAAAATGCTGCAGTTAATTTCTGCTGTTTATTTCCAATGGGATTAAAAAGGCATTTTAAGCCAACCTTCAGGAATCTTATGGCTATTGGATTACTTCAAATTTATTATGCAGACAGTAGAACTTTATACATTGATCTGTGTACCACTGCTCTTAAAGACAAGTAAAAATTTAATTAAACCCCTATGTAGATTTTATGAGATATTACATTTTAAATCCCAGTAAAAATGGTGTTATTGCAAATATAAGCATCAAATATTTGAATAAACACATTTTTATTACTGCACATGATAGAAAAATCTTTTTAACAATATTTGTCATTATATATCACACATATTGTGTTGTATATATAATTTACAGTATGGTATATACATCACATTATATCCATGTATATAAAATGATGATATATGTCTCACACACACACACACACACACACATATATCAGAAATGGGGTCTTTCCATGTTGCCCAGGCTGTTCTCAAACTCCTGGCTCAAATGATTCTCCTGCCTCGGCCTCACAAAGTGTTGGGATTACAGGCATGAGCCACGACTTGCAGCCAATATTTGTTATATATATTTTTGACAAAGCTTGTTTTTCTAAATCACATACAGACTTGCTAACAGCATTAATCTACCGTTAAACACAATTTTCTATTTTTCTTATGAAATATTTACTTGAAAATACAATTAATGCTGATGATTCTATATTTATTTTCTATTCTTAAGAATTTACCTTTTATGATATACATCTTATAGTATTTCTGAAAGTCAGGGACAAGAAAGACTCTTGGGTCTTAAGCAGTATTTTCATTACATTAATAGTTTGACAGTTATCCAATTTAATAAAGATTACATTAAATTATTCCCAGTAGCCTTTCTCCTCTAAGAATGAAAACAATTACTTATTTGGCTTATTAATTTACAGTAAGCTCCCCAACAAGGGTAGTCTACATTTGAGTTAATGGAGAAGTCTGGACTACTGTAGTTACTTCACTTCTAAAAACTAAGATAGTTTGTGTGTGTGTGTGTGTGTGTGTGTGGGTGGGTGTGTGATATCAAGGTTAGTGTACCTCTAATATGTATGTGTGTGTGTGTGTGTGTGTGTGTTTATAGCAAGGGTAAAATATATGTGTATATATATTTACATATATATATGTTTTTCCTAATATGAAGAGTCAAATGCATTTTTTACCTCTGATAATTCATGAAATTAATTCTAAAGCTAATTTAAGCGATGTCTAAAAATTCTTAAAATTTTGCTTCTTTAGGATTTCTGTGTATAAGCATAATACGGGAAGAAGTATATATTAGCATTTATTGAGTTTATAATTTGCTAACTTTCTTTAGAAGAACATGTGAATAAAACAAGTCTTAAAATGTTTCCTTTTTTTTTTTTTTTTTTTTTTTTTTTTTTTTTTTTTTGAGACAGAGTCTGGCTTTGTCTACAGGCACAGGCTGGAGTGTAGTGGCACGATCTTGACTCACTGCAACCTCAGCCTCCCAGGTTCAAGCAATTCTCCTGCCTCAGCCTCCTGAGTAGCTGGGACTGCAGGCACGAGTCACCACACCCAGGTAATTTTTGTATTTTTACAAAATACACCCACGTCGGCCTCCCAAAGTGCTGGGATTACAGGCATGAGCCACTGCCCCTGGTTTAAATGTTTCCAGTTTTTAACTGTCAGGAATAACTTATTTTTGGAAAATCTGGGATGATGAGTAATTATCTGAAAGACCAATTATTTGGACATTAAGGTCTTAAGGAATATTTTGCTTGGCTAGAAAGTTTGGACTCCAAATAGAAATATTTGTCTTTATTATAGGTCATTTCCAAAAAACCATACCATTTTATTGACCTTAAAAACCAGTTTTTTATGTTTTTTGATTTGGAACCAAAAGGGCAAATATCTTTAGAGGCAGCAGTAGTGAAACAAGACAGTAAATACAACCAGGTAACTAGTCTAGGGCTGGAAGAGGGTGAAGTCAAAGAAGCTACTGTCCAAATCAAATAAAGGAAACATGTATTAATTAAGAGGGACATAAGCTGTCCTCCATATCAATTTATTCTCCATTAGGAGAAAAGATGTATTATAGATTATGTAGTTACTCTCTCTCACTCCAGAAGTTCAGTTCAAAAATTCTTAGTTCTAGACACTCTATTAATTTTCTAGTCTTCTTAACCTGGAATATTACCACTCATTTTTTATAGCAGTAGTTGACACTAAGACTTAATTACAGCATGCTGAGTGTTAGGAGAATATGATAAATGAACAATAAGGTTGTTACTATGATATATAAGCAAAAATTTCTTACATTGGCTTTCCATATGCATCTATCATTATGGGAGGGTAATTAGAAAGCTGTAATAAATAACCCCCCAACCCCGCCATCCCCAAACACACACAAATTACAAATGTCTATATTTGAAAACACGACTTGAAGACTCAATTAAAATCTTACTTTATCAACTACTGGTTCTACCAGACTTTGGCATTGAATCAATCTAAAACAACCCTGTATCCCATTAGATAGTTAAACTTCTCTTTTTAAAGTTACATAAATCGCAAACTAAAATAAGAAGGAAGAACCAAGAAATATCCTAATCTTTTAATGAAGACTTTTAAAATACATTTATAATTTTAGTATTATTTAATGTCGCACTCGCATTCATGTTTCATCCTACGACTCAAGCTTGCTATCAACATGTAATCAAAGTTGGAATAAATTCATGTGAAATTTTACTTAACATGTTATAGAGTGTTGAACACTATTTTTTTCCCATAAAGAATTTCCTGAACTTGATGAAAAAGAGCATTTGTTTTCATTATCTGGCGTAGCAAAGGCAATTAACTGCCCACAGTATTTCTGTTTCCTAGTGACTGGGTGCAACTGTTGTCAGGAAGTAGCAGTCCGACAAGGGATTTCATTTCCCAGTCAAGACTGCATCTATAACAGGACCACTTGATGAGTTTTTACAACTGGGAAAAGGGTAAAGGTGGTATGTGTTACCCACTTGTAAGTCAAATTAATTTAGAAGCAAATATGCCTTCTATATTGCTTCTTTTTCCATCTTCAGGCTGATACAGAAAGTTCTGAGAGCCCCAAAGCAACGTGAAAACTACAAGAAGGAAGGTGATATTACCACTGAATCACTATGTGCAGGGTATCTATTAGCTGTCCAGGAGCATACACATTTTACTTTCGCAAATTTAATTTCTAATTTGTAAACTCCCTGAAATTGAGGGTGTTTGTTACAGCAGTTGGTAATACTCAAACTAATGTATACATTCGGCAAAATTGAGAAGGTGGAGTGATGAATCGGAAGCTTTTTCTGATATCTGAGCAAAGTGCTGCTCCCACAGAAAAATAAATGCATTTGGAACTCTCCTTAAAAGGGTAAGATTGAGGCAATTGCAGTATTTTAGAGCTCACTGAGATTGACCAGTTACCACTAAAATAGATTTTTAAAGCTGGATTTATGCACCTGGGCTTATAATACAATTTATTTAGAGATACTTTTAACTTAGAAAAAAAAAGAGACAGATAATAGGCTCATACTTCTTGGCATGTGTCAAAATTTGTTTTGACATTCCCTCAAATGTTTGCATTCTTAAACGTTCCAGTGAACAACTCAGTTTTGGAACACTGGTGAAGTTGAAAAAAAAAAAATCCCCTCTCAAAGGTCTTTGTAAATTTAATTCTTAAAAAATAGAGAGAGAGACTTTTTTTTTCCTTTTCCTCACACCTCTTCACAATGTTCCTTTAGGCTAGAGCTATAGAGCACAAATGGCCATCAGCCAGAATCCGCACCACAGCGGGTGAGTGGGTTCAGAAGACACCAGAGAGCTGAGATTCAAAAGAATTTAAACAGTCTATTTCTGGGTAAACAACTGTAAAGAGCTTTACTCTCAAATAGTGAGCTGATTCTAAGGTACTGGCAAAAACAAACAAACCAAAAAAAAAAAACAACAACAACAACAACAAAAAAAACTACACACACTCATACATACACATAATCCCTAGAGCAATTAATGCAATTTGTAAAAAAAAGTATATAGGGCAATATTTTAACAGGACCACATTAAATTAATCAAAGAGAGACGATAGACGATAAACAGAATGAAGAATAGAAGAAATACAGGAAGAAAGAAAAGACAGAAAAGAGCTTAACCAGCTTGGCGTATTTCAAAAGCAAGATAGTAATATTTTCTCTTTTGAGGTGGTGATAAAGTCATATATTAAGAGTAAATTAATGTGTGTGTATTAACTTTCCTAGTACCTTCCTCATTAATCAACAATTTAAATAAATAACTGTTTAATGGTAGGGAAAAGTCATGGAAGTTCTAAATTTCAAGGAATGAACAGCCCTGTTACATTTATGCATATGACGAGCGCTCTGTCTTACAATCTGTTTGGAATTCTTTTTTATTTACGGGACAGAAGGGCAGTTATCACTCCTTGAAGGGTTATTTCTTCCTCCAACTCCAGTACACCTACCTGTCCTAAGGTGTTCAATAACAATAAGCTTCCCAGTAGCACCACTAACACCTCCACCATCACCCTTTATAAACCTTACTATTTTTGAGAGGGGAGTATTTACATAAGTATATGTAGCTATTTCTTTGTTTCTGAATTAGCTTCAAAATAAACTATAAAAGGAGAATTCCAAAACCACATTCAGCACTTTCAATTATGATAAATCAAAATTATTTATTTACATGTGTAAAATAGAGGAATCTTTATAGCAAAAGATACTATTACTTTGTAAGTATTCGTTACATTAATAAGCAGAGATGTGGGTATCATATTATAAAAATACTTCATTAAATATTGATTTTTTTTAAAAAAAGTTACAGCCTGTAACACTTGATTCTGATATCTAAAAATGAACTCATTTAAATAACCAATTTCTCAACAATGTCATATGAGGGATGAGTTAGAATGTGAAAAGCAAACACTTGATATATTTATAAAATGAATGCACTAGAAAAACATGAGCCAAATACAGACAAAAACACATCAATTTTTCCTAATGTTTAAAAAATGTTAACAAAATCAGTTTTTAAAAAATAGTAAGTTCAAAATAATACACAATTATTTTAAATTTTGAATAAGGCATGTTAACATTTGAGTAATTTCTGCTCTTCTATCCAAGTTTTTTTGTCACAGAAACTTTCAATAGATGTTATCACTAATTTAGAAAGTGAAAATGTAGAATCACTGCTGTCTTTCATCCCTACACCCAAGAAGGCCATGACTTCCAGATACAATAATTTAGCTTCATTTTCACGTTTCTAGAATAGAAAAAAAGAGTGGTCTGGGATAAAACAGGAAAACCAAAAACTTACTTTGCCAATTGTCTTTTTCAGTAGACTGAACTTCTCATAATTATAATTAGCAGAGTTAAAGGAAACAACTTAAAATGAGCGAACATTTTAAAAAATTATACCTCATTCTGCTTTCTTATCCCTAGATTATCACTATTTGTATCTTGCTGATACACACTTTTTATGCATTTTCCTATGTGTTGACCTCGACATACACATATAAACACATTTCTTTTAAGACTGCATTTGTTAATTTCTTCTATCGCCTTAAAATTCTATACTCTCCCATTCTTCAGCTAATAACCTCATTTCACACTTTCCTAGAAATTAGAGTAGTCTAGAAAGTCTCTCAAATTCTAAATATAAAATCTGCAACTTCTCCATATTCTCTTCAGTCCCTCTTTGACACAATGAGAAAAATGTCTATGATCCCATCAATCCCTTCCAGGGCCAAATATTCCTTTGAGCTCTGAACGCTCACCTCGCTCAGATTGCCAGGGAGGGAAGCTGTCTGTCTTAGTCATTGTTGTACCCTTGGCTCCTCACAGCTTTGGGCAAAGAAGATGCATCTAATATTTGGCTGGTGCAAAGATAATTGTGGCTTTTGTCATTACTTTTAATGGCAAAAACCATGATTACTTTTGCGCCAATTTAAAATAATATGTGAAATTATAAATATGTGATAAACATATATGAACTAGTAAATGAATAAAATCTCTATCTATAAAATTGTGAGAAGGAAAGCGGAGTAAGAAAGCTAAATCTTAGCATCTCAGATAAGGATTTGTCTTGGAGATACATTTGAATAGGAGCATTTTTTAGAACTATGATGGTAACTGCCACAAAAATTAAACTAAAAAAAAGTTGTGAACACTTGCCACTGGGGAGTAGGCATGGAGGTTGGGAAAAATGCTGTTCATTTTTTAAAATCATAGGCAGATATTCTTTGATTAAAACAGAGTAAAGTAAAACTACCCTTTGTGAAATGTAACCTTTTAAAAAATATATCGTTAGGTGAAAAAAACAATTGCAGGTTTAAAAAGCTACCTATCTTTGAAATTCCCACATTGCTTTCTTGTAGGTCCTACAAAAAATATACTGTAAACAGAAAATTAATTTCAAAGTTCATTGATTGTGAACTATTAAGGAGTCAAAGCACCTAGAAATCAGTTTATTAACAGAGTGAGAATGTCATTATCATATATCCAATAGGTTAATGTAATAAAGAATATAATTT
>NW_016107342.1:13261031-13270329 GCF_001604975.1 Cebus imitator | reverse complement strand
AAAAAAAAAAAAGAGACTCTTCTCACTATGTTGCCCAGACTAGTCTCCAACATCTGGGTTCAAGTGATCCTCCTGTCTTGGCTTCTAAAAGTGCTGGGATTACAGGTATGAGCTATGGTGCCCAGGACCTTAGGATACTTTTTAAATTGCTAAAACCATATTACAAAAGTCATACAACTTTTCCATCTCATGTAGACAGGTGATTCCGAAGGAATTGTAACTTCTGCTCTAAAATATGTTTGGTATGGGGTAGGTGAGAAATCCCTACTGAGTCACCTCTGGAGCCCAGGGATTGGAGGGCAGGCAGGCAAGTACCCAGTGGGAGATGGTATTGAATGTGAGCCTAGGTACACATTCTATTACCCCACTATAATTCACTTACAAAACTAAATTTACCAATAAATAATTTCAAGATTACGATAACAGAACATTAAACCCCAATATTGGGTCCGTGTGAACACAGAGCTACACTAGTTGCAAGTCCATGAAGCCTGCTCTGCTTACTGATTGCTTGCAGCCCTTCTGGGTTTGTTGTATCAGAGTCCCAGAATTAAGATTACATTTGTTGGAAAATATTTTAATAATAAACTAAGTGTTTAAGTGCTCAAACAACTCATGGTTGTATCAAGCACCCAATAAGCACCAATTCTCATTAGCAGCCAGAGAATGAGTTGATTAAGCAAAATGCGTAAAATTATGGGCAGTAAACTGGCTCTGAAGTGGTTTCCATTAATAGATAGGTGATACCTCAGATTAGCTTTTGATGCTGAATAAGGAATAAAATATCAAGAATATAATTGTTAGGCATTGCTCTGTCACCCAAACTGGAGTGCAGTGGCACAAACATAGCTCACTGTAACCCATACTCCTGGGCTCCAGTCATCCTCCCATAACAGCCTCTCAAACTGTTAGGATTACAGGCACCCACCCTGTTTTTTATCTTGAGGTGAGTCAACCAGCTGATGAGCCAAATATGTTTTAAAAGTTTGAGTGACAAACGAGGCAAATGTATGTTGGCTGTTCAGTAGCAGCCTGACCACAGACATTATAGCTAAAGTACACAGCTGTTCATCTTCCTTATGGTTAAATTAGTTGGACAATAGATGATATATTTCCAAAATAGTGTTATGGTCTGCCTCCTATCTGTGGGCCAAATAGTGACATATGATTAGATTTATAATATTCACTGAATCCAAGAGTGCCACAAAGTATTAAATGACCATCCCAGCCATTTTCAAGTGAAACAAGCCAACAGGGAGAAATATTTTTCCTAACATATTTTTAGAAAAACATATTTGCAGTTCAACTTCATGCAATTATTTGCTCCAGTACTCTTTGTATTTATAATAGCACTACAAGGAAAGCAAGAAGGAGTTGAAAGGAGTAATGACAAGTATTCTTGATGTATTTTAATTAGTTGGTAGAAAAATAAAGACTTTAAAGTAAAAGATGAAATTTCCCTAATTTGGTAGAGTTGAA
The DNA here is from genome assembly GCF_001604975.1 of Cebus imitator. Lineage (NCBI taxonomy): Eukaryota > Metazoa > Chordata > Mammalia > Primates > Cebidae > Cebus > Cebus imitator. The sequence continues at coordinate 13,268,850 of NW_016107342.1, read as the reverse complement.
GAGACTATTAGACAATGATTCAAAATTATCTTTTAAAAAGGCGATACTTAATTTTGCCTTCCAGAGATTGCATTTGAGCAATTCTAGGAAGATACTAAATATTAAATGTAATGAGTCAACATAGCAAGACCTTGTCTCTACAGAAAAGAACAACAAAAAATAGTCAGGCGTAGTGGCTCATGCCTGCAGTGTCAGCTACTTTGATGGCTGAGGTAGGAGGATCTCCTGAGACTAGGAAATCACGACTGCAGTCAGCCATGACTGTGCTGCTGCACTCCAGCTTGGGCGACAGAATGAGAGCCCATCTCTAAAAAACAAAAAAACAAATTTAATTTAAAAAGGATGATGATGATGTGATAAAACAACAAGATCGAATTATTTTAAATCTTCAACATTCTCCAAGCCAGTAGTTACTTGGGGCTGGTTAAAAGAAAACAACAACAAAATACCAGTACCCATGAAGAATGTATTTTCCTACTAAATCCAAGTTGATACTTTTTATTTTATGTACATGAACATGTAATTATCATGACAGTCAGGCATGGTGGCATGTGCCTGTAGCCCCAGTGACTTGTGAGGCTGAGGCAGGAGGATGGCTTGAGCACAGAAGCTGAGACTGCAGTGAGCCATGATCATACCACTGCACTTCAGCCTGGGTGACAGAGGAAGGTCCTGTCTCTAAAAATAAAAATACAATGATATCAAGGTAATTTTTCTGGATCTAAGAAATGTTAAAGATCTAAAGAGCCCATGATAGGACATATTAGGAAGTAATTTACTGGACAAAATATTTGCTACAGTGACATTGCAATCACCTTGCCACACTGTAATTTTATTATCCCTTTTGTCCTTTTTACGAACCTGCCATACATTATATGAGAAAACAGACTTTCTCTGCATTTCATGGACTTCATCTCAGAATAATCTTTTAAACCAAGTCATGTTAAAATGTTGTCAGTTGACAATGTCTGAGTATATTGAACATTTGTCTGTAATGTCATAACTAAAAGTCACTATGAATGGGCATATGTGGATAATCTTCCTCAAATTGCTCTCACAGAAAAGGAGATTATTGCCCTTACATTCTTCTTCCAGCCTCATGCTGCATAAAGTATTTTAATGTTTATAAGAGAAAGCAAATCATCTTTGAGGTCACACTAACTTGGTGCATAGCAAATCAGCTGAAAAGTGATTCATCAGAAAGCAAAATTTACCTGTAAATGTATTTGGATGGATTGATTGGCTCAGAGGAGGCAATTGATATATTTTACAAGGTCAATGTGTCATGCTGTGGTGGATATCTCATTTTCAATTCAGGCTGATGTGAAGTTTTCATATTAAATATTCAAATTGTTATGTGCTCATGAATTGATATTAAGGTTTCATATTAAATATTTAAATTGTGATGTGCTTATGAAATACAATTTTATGAACTATATCAGAATATTGCTTTTAAATTGACAATAATAGCAGCCTGGTTCATTTTGGTATAAGTGAAATTCTTCATACAGTATGAAAGAGAGTAGATAACAGAAAATTACAAAGCAGATTCATAAAGAATGATGGCAGTCCTTTTTTTTCTTACTAGAGATGGGCTACTGATGTAGGAATTGCTATGGGCATTGGGGTGTGACTGATACGGAGTCTACTGCTGAAATTAAGAATTGTTTAAATGGGGAAAAGACTACATACATGACACAAAGAATGTAAAGACAGAAAAAGTGACATAAGCTCTTCACTCTCACCCTATAAGAAACTGATGGTGTTGTCTTCTTTTTTTTTTTTTTTTTTTTTTTTTTTTTTTTTTTTTTTTTTTTTTTTTTTTTTTTTCTTCTCTTTTTTTTTTTTTTTTTTTAATGATGTGGAATGAGCAGATCATGAAGAGGTGTTGGTGTGGTGGTGGTGCACTTTTGGCAGAGCAAGTATTGCCAGTAAATGATGAGAGTGTCTAAGAGAGAATCCTGCAATGTGAATGGTCAATCATGATTACAGTCAGATGACAGGTCTGTGACTAAGTGAACACATATAGGTACAGCGAGTGACTTTCGATTTGAGATTACATTTGAAAACCTAGGGAACAGGGGAATATTTTCTCCATTTATTCTACTTTCCCAATTCATTGGTATGGTTATTTAGATGAGAGAATGTAGAACCAACCCAGGCCAAGGGAAAACTTGAAAGCTTGTGGTAAATAAAAGTAAGGATACGGCTACGTGTTCCATGGTGTCATAGAAAAGAAGAGTAATGGCTGCAAGAAACTGCCAATGAGGAAGACGTGCTCTAGTTTCCAGGTTAATGAGTTTCAGTCATGAGAAATACACTTCTGTGGATCAGCAAATAAAGGAAAAAATCTAATAGAAAAAGAGAAAGAGACTTCAAGCTTTGTCCCAATTAAAGATGGGAAGAAAACCTCTAAAAACTCTGGAAAATTTATGAGAGGACATCAGGCCAGATATTTAGAAGGTCATTGGAATATGCAAGCTGGTAATCACTATTATTTAAGCATTGGAGAGTATCTGAATGTTTCTACATTCATGCATATAATGACAGGAATATAAAGGCTAAGTGGGTAGGGCTACAACTTTATTTTTTAAATTGTTAGTATTTTCCCCCCTGGGAAGGGCATTTTCATAATATTTTTCTGCAGAAAAAAAGCCAAGCATGTTAATGGCATGCAAAAGTTTACACTTTTAAAAATTTTACTCATGATATGATTTTCTGAACTGCAACACTGAAAATGAATGAATTAAATTCATTTTGACCTAAAAAAAGTAATCCATCTCTTGTAGCCATGTGTAGTAGGTAACACTTCCTACACATTTCATCTTTATAAATACCTTAGCTCTGATAAGACTTTATTCCATGGACCTTGAAGGCTGAATGCATTATAGTAAAGCTACTTTTGGGACAGAAATCTCCTGATCTCTGAATATGCTATCCTTGGAATTCAGGCCAAGCAGGAATAACTCCCAGTACATCTGCCAAATAGATACGTGAACATAGTAAAAGAGTGACATTTAAAATAAGTGAAATTATTGTTAAAATTCCTTTATTTAATAGCCATTACTAAAAGTACTCACTTTATTTTTGTTTTTTCTTACTTCAACTGCTAGAGTTCTGTACTTTTGCATTCATTCCTTCTACACATCCTGCCTTCATCCTTAAATTGTTCAACTCACTAGTGCTAATATTGGTAGATAATCTATGCTAGGAGAAAATTGTTGGTTTTTCTTTTATTTATTTATTTGATAGAGTCTTGCTTTGTCACCCAGACTGGAGTGGTGCAATGGCTGAATCTTGGCTCACTGCAACCTCCACCTACCAGTTTCAAGTGATTCTCCTACTTCAGGCTCCCTAGTAACTGGGATTAGAAGCATGTGCCATCATGCCTGGCTAATCATTGTATTTTTAGTAGAGAGGGGGTTTCACAATGTTGGTCAGTCTGGTCTCGAACTCCTGATATCAAATGATCCGTCAGCCCTTGGCCTCCCTAACTGCTGGGATTACAGGTGTGAGCCACCACACCCAGCCTGGGATGGTTGATTTTTGTCGATGCAAAATTGCATCTCTGGTTGGAATGAACAGGAATAGCATAATTTGTAGACCTCCCTTTGCTTATCGTATGCTATTCCTATACCTCAGGGCTTTCCCTGTGACACTGTGCTGTCTTGTCACTTTACTGCTCTCAGAGCCTAATCACTGTCTACAACTAAATTTATCATTTTTTGAAAAAAAAAAAAAAAAAGGGTCTTTCAGGTGCCAAGAACACACAGGTATGAAACAATTAAATTGAAGGCAGGACACTGGATGAATGACAGGGCCGTTACATACCAGAGACATAATTAAATTTAGTTGTACCATCTGTCTGAGGAAACTCTAAATGAGATGCACTTCCAATAGAAATGTTAAATTGTAGGTTTCCTTAGAGTTGAGTGATCTCACTAAGATCTCTTGTCCATAAATATTGACCATGATCTATTCTCACAAAGCCATCTTCACAATTAGTTATGCTTGCCATGGGAATTAGTTGAAGCTACCAAAACCCTTATTGTGTATTGTTCTTTCATGAGCACACTACTCTCTCAAACAGAACCATACAAACCCCCAAACCATGAAGGGTTAAGAATTTAAGTTTGATCGTTAGCAACAGCAAAGAACTCTGGTAGGATACCTGTCAAAACTAAAGATAGTTTCCCTCTTACCACCTTCCTATGTCTGCATCATTGGACTTTAAATATTTTTTATTATCATAAATTGCAAATTTAGTCCACTCTGAAATGATGACTTTTAAAATTCAAAATGTCCTCCTTCCCATGAGGGTGGAATGAGTCTCATCAGGAATTACATGGACTTTGCCTAAAGTGGTCAAAATGTTCACTTAATTCACTCTCATCAAGTATACAGATAGGGAGCTTCCTCAGGAACAGCAGAATAAGCTTTACATTATGTTTCAAATGAGAATCGTATTGCTATTTCTCAGTTATACATTGAACATTCCTGTTTATATTTTCTGAAAACTTTGTGCCAGCTTCCAGCTTAATATGGTGATCTGAAAAGCATGAAGAGGAAGGTAAAAGTTGGTGAAAACATTGAAGTCCTGCAATACGGAAGAAGCCTTAAGCAGCACATCAGCACAAATACTTTACAACAGTTTTCAACCTCATATACTTTGCTGGGAGAGACTGAATCAGTGTCCCTGGATTTTTTCCAGGGGTAAATCTATTCCCTGTACTTTTGTTTCTGAGAAGATTTAATCTTTAAATGAGAATCATGCAAAACAAAACCAAAAACTACAGGCTGAAAATGGAGGAAAATGTGGATGAAATACCTGCCATGGACAAGAAAATTTCACAACATTCTAAAAGATGAAAAGCATATTTAAGAAAATTGAGAAATTATAAAAATGAAGAAAGGGATGAAAGCCTGGGGAGAGGGGCTGAGAGCAGAGGAGAGAGTTTACTAACCTGACAGAATGACAGCACTTGGGAAGTTAGACACTGGAAAGTTGGAGGACCAGGAGTGAAAAATGAGGCTGGAAATCAGGCAATGAGTAGAAGTCTGAGTATTTTACCCTTCAATTCCCCTTTCATATATTGTATACATGCAGAGCTGTTTACAGCCAACCAGGAGGGATATTTTCTTCAGGAAGTTAGAGTTAACTTATGCATTAAACTGGGAGGAAAGTAAAAAAATTATAATAATTGAATAACCTGGAAAGCACTACAAAAACCATGTGTTTGGGGCACCCCAGCACAGAGCCTCTGTCAGCACAGGATTTTCAGAGATTATTCTATAATGCTTATTTCCCTGTCAAAGCCTTCCAACGTATGCCAGTGTTCACAGACACCAAAGTCCCTGCAATTCTGTTTTCCACTCTATATAATAATGCATGAGTAAGCATTACTAATATTTGAAGAAAATCTGTAGCATAAAAGAAAAAAATGGAACAAATCAACAAGAAAAGTTACCTCAGAGGAAATAAATATTATTCCCAGAATCGTATAAGAAGGCATTGTATTGATATGTATAGTTTCTAAACTCAGTTCTGAAATTATGATAAAGAATATCATCATTCAAATTATTTGCCAGCTCATCACCTTTCTCCTCTGAATTTCATGTGTTTTTCTAGAGAATGATCATACATGAATGGAAAGGAATTAAAGAAGTAAACACGAGACTCAGGAGAGAGAACAGGGGTATAGTTCTCCTAATTGTAAGTATACCTACAATAGTTTGTTTGGAAATGTTTGCAAGTATGAAAGAATAGGGCTAATTAGGCATCTCTATATTGTATAGTTTATAAGTTACTAAATAGCATAGAACATGTCTAATATCGTCATATCTCCAGGATTTAGCAAAATGACTACTAAACTTTGGTTATTAGTCCCATGAACATTAATGACTTACCATCATGTGGTAAAGAAGGCATGCCAAACTTAAATTATTCTAGCCTAATAATCAAAACGTAAAAAACTCCTAAATAATAATGGAAGCAGGACACTGTGCTTGTCCTCAACAAAGTAAAAATGTATAATTAAGAGGTCCTTCACATCCCTTGTTAGTTATATTCCCAGATATTTTGTTTTCCTTGTAGCAATTATGAATAGGAGTTCACTCACGATCTGACTCTCTAATACTGGTGTATAGGAATGCTTGTGATTTTTGTATCCTGAGACTTTGCTGAAGTTGCTTATCAGCTTAAGGAGATTCTGGGCTGAGATGACAGGGTCTTCTAAATATACAATCATGTTGTCTGAAAATAGAGACAATTTGACTTCTTATTTTCCTAACTGAATACCTTTATTTCTTTTTCTTGGCCAATTGCCCTGATTAGAACTTCCAATACTATGTTGAATAGGAGTGGCGAGAGAGAGCATCGTTGTCTTGTGCCAGTTTTCAAAGGGAATGCTTCCAGTTTTTGCCCATTCAGTAAGATACTGCTATGGGTTTGTCATAAATAGCTTTTATTATTTTGAGATATGTTCCATTGATAACTAGTTTATTGAGAGTTTTTAGCACAAAGTGTTATTGAATTTCATTGGAGGCCTTTTTTGCAGAATATAACTAACAAAGGATGTGAAGAATTCTTCAAGGAGTACTACAAACTACTGCTCAAGAAAATAAGAGAGGTTGTAAACAGATGGAAAAATATTCCATGCTCATGGTTAGGAAGAATCAGTATTGTAAAAATGGTATACTACCCAAAGAAATTTATAGATTCAATGCTATCCCCATCAATCTACCATTGACTTTCTTCACAGAACTCGAAAAAAACACATTAAACTTCATACGAAACCAAAAAAGAGCCAAGATAGTCAAGACAATCCTAAGGGGGGGGAAAAAAAAAGCTGGAGGCATCATGCTACCTGACTTCAAACTATACTGCAAGGCTACAGTAATCAAAACAGCATGTTACTGATACTAAAGCAGAGATGTAGACCAATGGAGCAGAACAGAGGCCTCAGAAATAGGGCTGCACATCCACAACCATCTGATCTTTGAAAAACCTGACAAAAACAAGCAATGGGGAAAGGATTCCCTATTTAATAAATGGTGTTGGGAAAACTGGCTAGACATATGCAGAAAGCTGAAAATGGATCCCTTCCTTACACCTTATACAAAGATTAATGATTAAAGATTTAACCATAAAACCTAACACCATAAAAGCCCTAGAAGAAAACCTAGGCAATGCCATTCAGGACATAGACATGTGCAAAAACTTCATGACTAACAATAGCAAAAGCAATGGCAACAAAAGCCAAAATAGACAAGCAGGATCTAATTAAACTAAGGCATTTCTGCATAGCAAAGGAAACTATCATTAGAGTGAACCAGCAAAGAATGGGAAAAATTTTTTTGCAATCTACCCATGTGACAAAGGGCTAATATCCAGAATCTACAAAGACCATAAATTTACAAGAAAAAAGCAAACAACCCTATCAAAAAGTGGGCAAAGTATATGAACAGACACTGACATTTATGCAGCTAACAAACGTATGAAAAAATGCTCACCATCACCAGTTGTTAGAGAAATGCAAATCAAAGCCGCACTGAGATACCATCTCACACCAATTAGAATGGCGATCATTAAAAAATCAGGAGACACTAAATGTAAATGGACTAAATGCCCCAATCAAAAGATAGACTGGCAAATTGGATAAAAAGCCAAAACCCATCAGTGTGCTGTATCCAGGAAACCCATCTCACGTGCAAGGATACACAAAGGCTCAAAATAAAGGGATGGAGGAAGATTTACCAAGCAAATGGAGAGCAAAAAAAAGCAGGAGTTGCAATTCTCATCTCTGATAAATTAGACTTT
>NW_016107342.1:13175209-13258156 GCF_001604975.1 Cebus imitator | reverse complement strand
TTGCTGTTTACCCATCTGACAAAGGGCTGATATCCAGAATTTACAAAGAACTAAAACAGATTTACAAGAAAAAAACTAACAAGCCCATTCAAAAGTGGGCAAAGGATATGAACAGATACTTTACAAAAGAAGACATTCATGAGGCCAACAAACATATGAAAAAATGCTCATATCACTGGTCCTCAGAGAAATGCAAATCAAAACTACATTCAGATACCATCTCAGGCCAGTTAGAATGGCAATCATTAAAAAATCTGGAGACAACAGATGCTGGAGAGGATGTGGAGAAATAGGAACACTTTTACACTGTTGGTGGGAGTGTAAATTAGTCCAACCATTGTGGAAGACAGCGTGGCGATCCCTCAAGGACCTAGAAATAGAACTTCCATTTGACCCACCAATCCCATTGCTGGGTATATATCCAAAGGATTATAAATTGTTCTACTATAAGGACACGTGCACACGAATGTTCATTGCAGCACTGTTTACAATAGCAAAGACCTGGAACAAACCCAAATGCCTATCGATGATAGACTGGACAGGGAAAATGTGGCACATATACACCATGGAATATTATGCAGCCATAAAAAACGATGAGTTGGGTCCTTTGTAGGGACATGGATGAACCTGGAAACCATCATTCTCAGCAAACTGACAGAAGAGCAGAAGATCAAACACCGCATGTTCTCACTCATAGGCAGGTGTTGAACAATGAGAACACATGGACACAGGGAGGGGAGCACTACACACTGGGGTCAGTTGGGGGGAAATAGGGGAGGGACGGTGCGGAGTGGGGAGCTGGGGAGAGAGAGCAAGGGGAGAGATGCCAGATGTAGGTGATGGGGAGGAAGGCAGCAAATCACACTGCCACGTGTGTACCTATGCAAAAATTTTGCATGTTCTTCACATGTACCCCAAAACCTAAAATGCAATAAAATAAATAAATGGGAAAAAAATAAATTAATTCATTAAAAAAATCAGGAGACAACTGATGCTGGAGATCATGGAGAAACAGGAATACTTTTACACTGTTGGTGGGAGTGTAAATTAGTTCAACTATTGTGGAAGACAGCATGGCAATTTCTCAAGGATCTAGAAATACAAATACCATTTGACCCAGCAATCCCATTACTGAGAATATACCCAAAGAATTATTAATCATTCTACTATGAAGACACATGCACACATGTCTACTGGGGCATCATTCACAATAGCAAAGACTTGGAACCAACCAAAATTCCCATCAATTATAGACTAGATAAAGAAAATGTGACACACACACACCATGGAGTACTATGTAGTCACAAAAAGGATGAGTTCATGTCCTTTGCAGGGACATGGATAAAGTTGGAAACCATCATTCTCAGCAAACCGACACAAGATCATAGAACCAAACGCCACTTTTTCTCACTCATAAGTGGGTGTTGGACAATGAGAACACATGGACATAGTGAGGGGAATATCACACACCAGGTCCTGTCAGGGGGTTGGGGACTAGAGAAGGGATAGCAGGGGATTGAGGGAAAGGGGAGGGATAGTATTAGGAGAAACACCTAAGGGTGACTGATGCAGCCAACCACCATGGCACATGTATGGCTACATAACAGACCTTTCTGCACATGTATCCCAGAACTTAAAGTATAATAATTAAAGAATATATACATAAATAAGAATGCAAAAAATTGACCATTTAGTAAGAAATCTGCTGAATTTTGTAGCAGATTTCTTTGTTTCGCCTCATTAGCCTGTCATGCACTCTTTAGTTAGTGGCACGGTACCACATCTTGAAAATGCCATTATCTTTCCTTCACCCCAATATGTGAACAATAGATTGCCTCTTTTGGGCACTTTATTCCTTGCAGTTTTCCGTTCCCCACCCATCTATATCTCTAACCAGTCTCTATCCCCTTAATCTGGCTAACTCCAAATCATCATTTATATCTCTCTCATTCTAGATGTTAACTTTCTTTGAAAACTTCCTCTAGTCTAGGTGGTCATACATAATTCATGGCATTTACAATTTCAATTGCTTTTTCCTGAAAATATTACACCACTGCTTTGTAAGCTCCCAGACATCAGCAGCTGTGTCTACATTGCTTATGTGATACCCTGAGCACTTAACACAGTGGCTGTCACAGTATTGTATGTGCACAATACATATATATTGAATTGAAATTAAAGCTTCTCATTGGATCTCACATACTAACCAAAAATGTCCTATCAACTAATCACATGCCTACAAGTGTATATCAATGTCAAACTATGTTGGTGAACGGCAGTAAGCATAATGCTTTTTACTCAGTTATTTATTGCATGAACCATAAAATTGTCAACTCAGCCATGACTCTTTTTCATGAATTATACACAAGAACACCAGGGCGCTGATAGTCAATTATTTATATGGTCCCAACTATCAATACAGTTTGCTAATGTTAAATTGATTATGTAATCACATGCGATGATAAATAGGAAAAACATCATATTGAACCTCCAAATATCTGATTCTATGATATTCTTACATTTGCCTGTACTTTATAGGGCATTTATGAAACTGATGGGAATCCATCCACAAAATACCACACCAAGTTTTCCATGAAGCCACTAGTTATTTAGCGATGAAGATTATTGTTTATGCACTATTACAAGATGATGTCTATGGGATTTTCACAACCAGCAGCCACACAACCTTGCACCTATTCTTTCAATCACCCAGCTTTAGATCAGGATAAAAAGTCAGGGTCTGAGCAGCCATTTTAAAGGAACAATGACCTACTTTTTATGTGTGTATCTCAAGGCAAAGAGTACCCCTCTTGAGATCTAACCTTCTCTACTTTACAACGTGCCACTGGATGAAATATTCACAGAAACTCTCCGTCTTGTTTTCTGTTTCTTTTTTTTTTTTTTTTTTGGAAACAACTTTTGCCAGATAAAAAAGAAAATAGAAGGCACAATCATCAAGTAGTTTTGGGTGGAAATGAATTGGAAAAAGGAGAGAGAGAGAGAGAGAAAAGAAAAAACATTCAAAGATAAATGAACTTCCCTATGTCAACTATTTGGCTGTAAACATTTTAGGCAGCTGGTTGCGTAAGAACAGTGTGCATTAAGCAAGGGATTCATATGAGAAAAATATGCTTTTTATCTAATAATTTACAAATACAGAATGTCAGCAGCATTGCCTTATTTCCCAATTTTTGTTCTCCACATACATTCCTCCATTTGTCACACGTGGCTACATACCCACAAATTAATAAAATACCATGAAACAAGTTAAGATTGTATACATACTTCTCATAGAGTGTTACCAAATAAAATAAAATCAAATTCTTATCTGTACTCTTTGTCAATAAATCTACAAATATTTTTTAATGTTAGAATGTTATAAAGTATGATAGAGTCATGTTGATAATAATGTTACTTAGTAGAAAATCCAAAACATTTTATGCATCTATGTGATCAATACTTTGCAAACATTTCTCCCTCTCTCTGTAGTTAGATATACATCTGCTATTCCCTCATGTTAATAAGCATCAGGCTAAAAAGGTTTAAACACATCAAGCAGAAAGCTTTCAGTTTCTTATCACTTTTCACCTCATAATACTTTGATAATTTTTCCTGTGTTATTCTACAGGCAGATCAAGATGTAATTTCTAAATAGGTGACCTTAGGTACAGTGTGTTTTGCACACAGTTGATCTTAAAAAATAAAATGGCATTCATTTGTCTCAAAGTTTATCACTCTAAAAAATGTTAACATTCATATAAAAATCATCAATCTGACAAAGCTACTTATTAAGCATAATTAAGAAAGATCATCAAAACAAACGATTACTGGGACATGCTAAGATCTCTAACAACTATATTTCAGATATATAAATTATTCCACTAAAACTAAATATAACAAAAATTATTGAATACAAAACATGATGAAAGAAGCCAAGAAAAAAAAATAGCGCTCACCAAGAAAGGGTTTTTTAAAATAAAGGTTAAACATGATATTAAAAATTATATTAAATGCATATTTAGGTTCCAATAATTTATCCAAAAAATCAGAGTGATGATTTAACTTGATTGCAATAAGATAAGAATAAAAATATATGGATAGACCTTTTTTTTTCTTCACATTGAGCGGAAATTAAAAAAAAAACAACAGCATAGAATTCTAGCATTAAGAAATGAAATCTATATGAGGAGAGTTATATACGATGATATGATATGCACATTTATCTCTTACAAAATCATGCATTGAGGCTTCCAGGTCTAATCCCTATAAAGGAATAGCTGTAAAAGAGGTTAAACTGGAAATTTAATAATAGTATTTCCTATTTGTTTATACATTTTACAAGTTACACTTCACTTCTACACTCATTAATTAATTTATCATTCATACTAATCCTGAAAAGAAGCTTTTATGATACCAATTTTACAGATGAATAAACAAGTTGAGAGAGAAAAAAGTGACTTGTTGATTGCAGAGGTCACAATGGTGAGGAGTCTTTCCCTTTAATCATCTATCGGCATTCTGTATTTCTCCACTGCTAAAAAGTTTAACATAAATGAGAATTTTACAGTTACGTAACTGTTTTGAGAAATTCACACATATGTGAAATTTGCATGTAAATTGGGAAATTTACCACCACTTTGACATGACAATCAGAGCTTTATCATTATGTGATAATTTGAGCTACAGGTTTTCTAGTTCATTTGCTTTAGTAATTGGAAGAAATGTTTTAATCTTCATTCATATTTTTGTCTTAATTTTATTGTTGAAAATACTGCTCCAGACACAATTTCACATAAACCTTTTGTCATGTTCCAACTGGATCTATTTAAAACTTCTGACTCATTTTCTGTAATTCCTAGTTAGAAAATTTTGAAATTTGCTTTTTTTGTAATTTTAAATAAAACTGTGTCATCTATTAGACATGAACTCACTAGGGTGTCAGTTTGGACAAGTGATTTTTTGACACACTTCCTTATTATTTTATAATCTGTAGGCCACATTTTTAATGAAAATGTTAAACTTTGAGAAATATAAAATGCCTATACTAAAAAGGCATTCTTTTCTAGTTATTGTAAAATGAATGAAGTGATAAAATCCAGGAAGCAGGTTAGCCATGGAGTATTCACTTGTAGGTTTTCCACTAGACAAAATCTTTCTGAGACGGTTGGTGCCAAAACTACTCTGTTTACCTTGTATGTAGATTTCAAAATACACGCAATCATTTAAAGACTATTTGGTACTCTGTTTACTTTGAATGAACCAATAAGTAGCAAGGAAAATAAAACATAACTTAGAAGCCCAGAGCCAAAATAACTTGGCCATCTGTGTAATAATGAAAGATTTTTTTTTAATGCCCTCTTTCTTTCTCTCACTCTTTTTCTTTTTTTTTTTTTTCCCCCTTCTTCTTTTAATGGACCTCTCTTTTCAAGAAGTCATTATCAATGAATTCTTGGGTTCTCAGTTTACATTTCACCAGTTAAAATTAGACCTTTATATCTTCATGGAAAATCTTTGTATTGGAATATGAATAACATATATCACTACCTTTACAAATTATATTGGCCATAACTCATAAATAATATGTATCATGATTAAAGAAGCCCATGTAATTTAACAAAAGTGTCACATTTATGAAGGCAATTCATTAACAGAGGTTAGGATTTGTGCCTCTATTTGTATTTCCTGAACAATTACATAAAAGAAAAACACATACAAGAATTGTCCAAGTCTCAAAACTGCCTCTAAATCATACAAATCTTTCCTTCCTTCTCTTCTTCCCTCCTTCCCTCTTGCCTCTTCCCTCCCTCCCTCCCTCCTTTCCTCCCTTCCTCTTGGTCCTCCCTTCCTCCTCCTTTTTTTTTATTGCATTTTAGGTTTTGGGGTACATGTGAAGAACATGCAAGATTGTTGCATAGGTACACACATGGCAGTGTGATTTGCTGCTTTCCTCCCTTTCACCTATATCTGGCATTTCTCCAAATCGTTCTACTATAAGGACATATGCACACGAATGTTCGTCGCAGCACTGTTTACAATAGTAAAGACCTGGAACCAACCCAAATGCCCATCGATGATAGACTGGACAGGGAAAATGTAGCACATATACACCATGGAATATTATGCAGCCTCCCTTCCTTCTTTACTTCCCGCCCCCCATCTTTCATTCCTTCCTTTCTTGTATCAGAGTGGGCTACCAGGTGATCCCACACTAAGACACCTTGCAGCGCTTTTCAAATAAATATTTTATTTACTTGTCACAAACCATCTGTAAGACATTACTAAGATTACTTCACAGTAATGTAGTCATAGTTGTACATACATATAGCTTAGGAAGCAGGAAGCAGTAAAACCATGAAAGAAGCTGTGCTGGTAACCATGAAGAACACAAAAATTAACAAGAGGATATTTTACATAGAGCTGATCTAGAGCTAATCTAGGTGATCAAGGATACTAACCATCATAAACTTTATAACCACCTATGTACCCATTAAGAAAGCCTAACTTACATATAATTTTGAGCTATCTAATTTGAGCAAACACATACAAACCAGCCTCATTAAAAATACATGAAATGACGTAAACAAAAATTAAACATTTAGCAACGAAATAAAGGCCTTTGTGTATTATTTGGTAATATATATATATATATATATATATATATATATATATATATATATGTATACATATATTTATATATCCAGGCTTGATAGTGGCTACAGTCAATGTGAGGTGTGTACAAAGGCTGAGTCTATGAGGTATATGGCTCCATGACCTAGGAGTCAGGCAGTAAATATTCTCTCAGAGAAATGATATAGCCCTAGATACAAACCCCTGTTGTCATTAAAGTTCTGTATCAACTTGGGAAAGACATATGCAGACATATATTTCATTAAGGTGACCTATTATCTTTTGATTTGGTTTACTTATTTGTGAATTTCTTCTTTAATATTTGGAGAAAATATGACTGTGGGTCAAATCACAATTTGTTTGGAATAGCAGAACAATGTTAGTGAGGAAATTTTTATTGCAATTAAGCTCACCATTTTTTTTCCACCCATGAGACTCAGCTATTTAACTTTATGGAAAATGCAAATGTAATTTTTAAAACTAGATTTAATATATTTCACTTTACAAACAATGATTTATACTGTATAGAAATCATTGTCCTTCCATGTGTAAAATAGTGTATCATTGTTTACTGCAATACTGAGCATGCTAGCCTTTTATGTCATGACACAGTTTATGCTGTTAAGACAGAATCTTTTTTTTCCCGACTTTCCTTTTGCCTTCCAACCCCTTTATTTGGGCTTTTTCAAGTTAGGGGCATTGCTTTTTGTTTTTTGAGTTAGTAAGAATGACCAGGACAGCCACCTCATCTTTTTTAATTTTTAGAAAATATTTAAGTATTTTGGATTGGATAAAAACAAACAGAATATTGCCTATTGTGTTTTTATCAGTGCTAACAGAAAAGTTCCCAACATTATTTTCCCGTAGAAAATGTTTCAAGTAGTGCTTAGAGCTTTAGCATAGTTCTCAAATGCCTACTTATGCCAAAATATATTTGAAGTATCTTACCATTTAAATGTCATCTAGAACAGTTTTTCTCAAATGTGAATAATATATGGAAAGTCTTAAAGAAAAGCAAATTCTTTCAAACTCACAGGATTGAGCTAAAATATTTCTTAGTCACCGTTTACTTAACCACCTATAAATATAAAACTAGGATTAATTTTAACATAGTATATAGTTCTTACAAAATCTAAAATAACAGGTTAAATAAAAACAAAGCAACGATGACAACTAAATCTAAATTAACTCTGTCTTAAAGTGACAAATGATGCTGTTTACATGAAACTGTACTGCCCTTCTGACATGAATATCATACTACATGGCTCTGTATGTTTACATAGTAAATAATGACCTAATTTCCCCATATCTTATTTTTCTGAACATTTCAAATTGTTATTGATAAAGCACATTTTGAAATTCTTTTCCTTCATTTGGTATGGATGGAACCTGATAAGTCCAAGTCAATTAAGATGCAATGTCTGGTACCAAAACAATCACAAATGCAAACAAAAATGTAGGCATCATAATTACCTGGCCATATTTCATTGTAACATATTTAGATTATTGACATAAATAGAAACATAAAATAAAAAATCATAGTAAATTTTTAAGCTCAAAATGTCTAGATCAGTTTTGAAAATGCTGATTTAAAACACTGTTGTGTGTGAAAATGCATTCCAAATCTGAAAATAGATCATTGAAACTGATTTTCCCCACACTGGTATCTCAGGAAGGGAACTGGGCATAGTCCCACTGATGGAGCCTGTCTCTTGATACGTTGATATCTGTCAAACTCAGATGTCCTCTATGCCCAACCTTTCCCAGTTGATACCACCACACATTAGGGTACAGCTTCCAGGTGCAAGCTAATTCATTGACTCAATTTTTGTGGAGTTGGCTCATAAATTATATGTTCATAGGGCATATATTCCTGTTCTGGATTCAAATAACTATAATGACTTCTAAGATTGATCTTAAAATTAATTTTAGTCCTCTGATTTTAGCTCAGTAAAATTCCAAATCCTTCAGTCTAAGGAGCCGTCTGTTCTCATAAAAAAAAAAAAAAATACACGCTGTAAAGGTCAATCAGGGAAAACATAAAAGATAAAGCAAAAGAAAAATTTTAAAATAAACTTAGATGGCAAAATAAGACAAAATAAAATAAAATCAACAGGTAGCTGTTCCTCGCACTCAATTGTTCAGATATCTAGGCTTGTCAATTGACTCCTCAAAACTCAGCATGAAGTATGTTACTGGGGTTTGATATTGCCTCATCAAGTAGCACTGAGTCAGCAATATCTAATTTTTGCACCAGATGAGACAGTCAGAAAAATGTGTGAGCTGAATATTTTACGGAAGTTTAATAGTGGTCTAAATAGAGGCATATAACCTAATGAGTACCACTTCCTCCCTCCAGTGACAGCTCTGTATTAGGCTCTGTACAAAGGGCTTCCCATGTACAAAGATATTATTTTTCCCTGTTCCATTTTTTTCTATGCCACATCAGAAATGGCATACATTTCAAAGTGCCATCAGGAAATTTGACTGATTGCTTTTTGAGGTGGAAAACTGTTTAATATAAAGAAACTAACCATCTGCTCAAAATGCCCTGACTTGTTTAGCCAATATAATTTGGCTCAGCGTGTCCAGCAGTCACCAGGATATTCAAAACAAACCTGCATCAATTTCAAAACTTCTCCCAAAACACAGTTATGTTTCCATGAGCTACATGTTCAAAAAGTATCACATACACACACACACACACACACACACACACACACACACACACACAGACACTTAAAATATATATGTGTGTGTATATATATATATATATATATATGAACAACAGTCTGACAGTGACCATACAGGACTTCACAAATAGTATCTGAATCAAGTGGCCATCTTATTGGACCCAAATATCTCACATTCTATTCCATCTCAAATTAACTCAATGAAAATCTACAGCAGATACAGGCATTTGGGGTTAAGCTTTATCCTGATCTGTTTGCTCCCTCCCTTTCATTTCCACATGACACAAATAGGATTCCTTTACTTCTTTGATTTGCTGATCAAACTGTGGTTTTTGTCTGGTTCAAACAAAACCTTGATATGTTGTCTCTATCCTCCATCACCTCCAGTATTTCTCTGTGCCTCCTTCAAAGGTTGCCTGAAAGTGATGGAGCCAGGTCTCAGGCATTATTCCTCCTCAGAAAGAAGATCCTGAGCTACAAAGGGCTCCCATGTGTGGTTAAAACAGAGCACAGAGTCACTTTAATAACATAAAAATATTTCCGTGGTCTTTTAGATTGGCTTAAACTTATTGAAGTCAAGTCTTTGACTCATGGGCTCAAAAATCAGTTTTAATCTTGTTTTAAGAAGGTAAATTATCTTGATTAAAAGTCAATGATTAATCTGACACATTGCTAATTGTAGGAGATTAATTATACCAGGAATAAGAAAAGAAGAATGAAACCAATCCAAGTTTACATGTGATAGATGACGTATTCTTCACATTAAAAGTGCTTCACAGGATGTATTATCTTCGCCCACCTGTCAGACCATATATGAAAGCCTCCTGCATCTAAGGGCAATGAGAAAAACGGCAGGCAACATCACATAAAAAAATGCCAGCAGGAAGTACATTTGTTGTGGCAGCAAGTGTTACATCCTTATTATCAGGAGATATTACCTACATGTCATCACTATAAAGCCCTTTCCATTTGCCATAATTTGTTATAGAATAAAGGGGTTTTTTTATAACCACCACCAGGCGAGGCATAGCATGGAAGATATGCAACCCTGTCATTCTAAGATGAAAATAATTTATTGCCTTAGTGTAGTCGATTCAAATAATGGTTGAAGCCCACTGTCTGACTGCATTATTATCAGGCCACAGCCTTTTGCACAGAAATATGTTAGCCAAATTGTTCTCCATTACTAAAATGTGTGTTTATGATTTATGAGAGCTGAATGAGTTACTCAAAAAGAATCACCTTCTCAAAAATACTGATGCTAAGTTGAAGTTGCAATTATTTAATGCTAATATATGTGAGGGTGGCAGTGGAAAGATACTTTCTTTGAAATCTAAAGAGACAAGCTAATAAAAAGCTTTCATCTAGCTTTAATTGAGACTGCTTGTACGCTGACGGAATCTGCTAGTTAAATCACAGCTTTAATGAAGATTTAGTTCCCAATGTCTGTCTTCCCAAAACATAAGATTTTCTAAAAATTCAAAAGTACCCTGTCATGTGGCATATGCTGTGGTAAATACTTTTTATTACACTCAACAGAAAAGTAAATAGACTATTTAAATAAACTCCAGGCAATCAGAATCATATACCTGCCTCTTTGCCTACTTTTCTGTTAAAAGAAATTGCCAAGTTTATAAATGAGAGTAGAGCATGTGGTACTCTCTATAAACACAAGGTGCCTCTGGGATTCAGGTGAAAGCTAGTTCTTGAAACATTTCCAATTACAACACTCCTTTACAGGTAAAAATTGGACTTGTCTCCATACCTCCGGAAAATACAGGCAACTAGTCTACTTTGTAGACATAAGCTTCATTAAGTTTATTTTCTTTACCCTTTCTTGTTTTCACATTCTTAAGTTTTTGTCTTTGGAAAATCACAGTTAAATGAAACAGAAGTGAAAAGTACCTTTTTGATAATAAAAATGAAAAATAATATCAAAATGTGGCACTGCACCTCGGAAATGGATTTCATTTCCAAGAACACTTCAGCTTTGCCCTAACACACTGTGGATATCTGGCCACCCCCTGAGCTTTCATTGACAACTCCCTGCATTTGAAGTGAAATCCCTACCCCCTGCTTGGCAAGTACTGTACTGACTGTGCAGTCAAATGTCTTACTGGGCTGAGAGGTACAAAGTGCAACCTGAAATACCTCCGTGATAATACTTGAGCAGATGAACACGCTCTCTGGAGTTACATGGAGAAATTTGTGTGACATATAGTTTGCTGTCTCAAGTGTCAGAATTTTTTTTTGTGACTTATATTTGTGATTGACTGATTTAGTTCAATCTCAATTGAAATGGAGAATTATATACATTGTTAAAATAGTGCTTCTATTTCTTTTAAATTAAGAAAAAGTCCTTTTAATTAAGAAAAAGTAGAGAGTATGTTGCATGTATTATCCACAAGGCAACTAAATAAAATTAATTGGAAACAAAGGATATGATTATTCAACCCAAATAATGAAAATAGTCCTTGAAAAGGGGTGTTTCAAACATTATCTAACTTCTAAACATGTATATGATACTGTTTATAGATATCCAAAGAAAATTAGCTAAATGATTGTACCTATGTATGTTAATGTATTTCCTTTAAGAGTTGCATGTGAACTGATATTTTTTGAAATACATCTTTACCTCTTAAATCTCAGTAATAATATTCCACTGTCTTACCTTTTAAATGTAGTAATAAAATGCTGCATTCTCACCTTAACCTTGAATTTAAAACATTAAGTTTCAAGCAGTTTCATGCATACATGACCTCATTTACTCACCATGCCATGCCTGTGAGGTTCAGAAATGATCATTTATATTCTTTTAAAGAAACTATTTGCTAAACCATTTCCTGAAATTCAAAATCATTTAGAAAATTATTCTTGATTTTATATTTTCTACATATATTGAAAATACAGAATTCTAATAAATATAACCAAAATACACTTGAATAATTGCATTAACTTGTACATTTTTAAATAATTCCTTTGTCAGTAGCCCCTTTCGAAAAACCTTCTCAAGTTATCTAAACCTGACTGCTCCATCTGTTCCTTGCTGGTAACCTGACAGGTCAAAAAACTATTCCTTAGATAGACTGAGATGAGAAAAGAGAAGTGAGTGGACTTGCAGGGACATGTTTTCAGTGACTTCTTGGTTTTGTGTATTCATCCTAGATTACATCCTCAGAAGGTGCAAAGGTGGCCAGGAAAATAGTGAGCAAGGCAACCAATACAGTTGTCCTAAAACACATTCTCTTGGCTCTATTCATGTATCCAGTCCACAAATATCCACTGAGCTCTTTCTGTTTAACAGGCTTACCGCATAAATGCGCCAAGGAGTTTAACTTTTTTTCCCCCTCATGCAACAGAAAAATGTATAATAGATTCTACCAACACACAGCAGAAGCTGAAAAAAATATTAGAGGGCCCACTCAATCCCCCAACAATGAGTAGAAATAGAAGAAGCTAACTATTTGCAAAAAAGAGAAGGCGGCATATTTCCCCCTATGTTAGTGGGATGGGAAAAGGAGAATTGAAATTCAGTTTGCTGCAAATTAGATAGTGTCGCCTAATCAAACAAGTAGGTAAGAATGTCCCTTGAAGGATAAATAACTTTAAGTGTCAGTATGGAAAGCATGAATGATTTTTCATGGATAATTTCTAGTATTTAGAGTACTTATTTGTTGCTTATATATATTCTTAATAATTTGATCATCACTTTTTAAAAATACATAATACATTTCTGTGCAGCAAATTTTAGAACTGAAAAATGATCTGGTCAGACCAAGTCTCAACACCTCAAGAGATTTGCCATTTTAATAAACAACTATTGGCAATTAAAACAGGAAATAATGTAGTATGTGAGAAATTCATGAAACCATTATTTGGATGACTAAAATTAGTATTCATTATGTTTAAAATGCAGAAGGAAGAAATGGAAGTAAAGGCCCCACTTCTACAGATATGTTTTTGTTCTAAAATGTCGCACAGTGCAACCTAATAATTAATCATAATTATTTGAATGATGTCAACTTTTTTCTATAGATTTTAAAACTAAAATTCTGGCTATGATCAATAATAAATGTGTATGTGATTGGAAATGTTTCAAAGAAAGGGTGATTGTGTTTTTCTGTCATAACTATAAAAATGGATATAAAAATGGATCATATTTTACATCCTTTCTCTATATAACAAAATTACTTTTAGTGAAAATTATGAAATAAGAAATGACAAAAAAGAAACAGTTAAAGTTTCTTACTAAAATATTTTATATAATCAAATCAATCCAAACAGTAATAATTGACAATTTATTACTATTAATTTTGAACAGGGAATATGAATATCAATAATAAAACTAAAAAGAGAATTCCAGTTTTTTCTAGCCATAATTTTTGCACATTTGTTAATAACTTCATATATTCACATCCTACTAAAAGATGATTAGAATTCTTAATCTATATTCACTCTTAAATTTTTATTAATTTTAATTTCTAAAAGTTTCTTTCACCTGAAGCAGCATATATTTAGAAAAAGTCCTTAACATACATATAACTTTGGCAAAGATTAGTTAAAATCCATTTGATAACAATCAGAAATTACCATACTGTCTTTGATTTAATTTCTTCAAAGTCTATTCCAGGGTCTTCAAAATACTAAAAACAAAATCTTTAAGTGGTCACAGAGAAGAATAGAACAGAAGAAACCCACATTCCTGTCTTCATCTTGACAATTTCTGTGCTAGTATTTCTTGCTTCACATCTACTGTTTAAATGCAGGAACATACTGCACATTCAAAATGCGCGTGAAGGAAGCTAGAACGATTCTGAGTCGACGTGAACTTACTCTTGAAATGAATAAACGTGGTTGTGTCTTACTGAGTGACTGGGAGTTCTCCAGGTTAATATCCCTAGAAATTATAATATTTACTAAAGGATAAGACATAAAATAGGCTCATTTGAAGCCTATACGTATATTGTTAAAACTCTGCAGTAACTGTAGCAATTGTTAAGAACTCCAAAAAAGAAAAAAAAAAAATTTTCATAGAAACATATTTTGTCTCTGACGGTGTTTAGAATTGCTAGCATAGACAATAAAAAACAGGATTTTACCCAGGTTTATTACTGTTTATAATGGTTTGTAATTGTCTAGAGACTGTGCCTTTTCCTCTTGCATGCACCTGCTGACTCTTCCCAACTCCCTGCCCTTGGTATGCCAGTGGTGTTCATTATTCTTCAATATTGACAGTGTTAACTAGCCAGTAAAAGAAGAAAAAAAGTTCCTAATGATAGTAATGTGTAATTTTTTTTCTACTTTAATGGTGCATTTTAAAGTAAAATCAAAGAATCTTATAGATACTCTTTAATTAATCCTCAAATATCCCTATCTGTGTGGTTGGACCTGAAAATACTGAATCTATATTATAGGTTAAAGAAAAAACTGTTATAGGAAGGTAAAGCAACTTATCCATGCTGTACTACAAACCATTGTTAAATCTGGATTAGATTCTGGGCTTCCAGCTCTGAGGTCTACGTCTAACTAGAACTTTCTCTCCAACTCATGAAATTCTCCTATCTTAAAAAATCTAATTCTGTCACCAAACTAGCCCTCCCATAAATAAAATATTCATAAAAATAAATGATTGGGGCCTCCTTAGTATAAGAAAACTTAGCAAATACCAGCAAGAAAAGACAATTAATATTTTAATATCTGTTAAGTTGTAAATGAGGTGGGATTTTTAATTAAAAAAATACTGAGAAGAATTAATCTATTTTACTCCAGCCAGTCAATTAAATTTATTGAGGATTTTCTACATACTAGGCAATACGCTAGGCACTGGTGAAAGTTTTGAAGAAGAAATAGAATTCTTGCCTACAAAGAGTTTACAGATTTGGCGTTGGGGGTTAAGAGCAGTAAACACACAAAAATTGTGACAAGAGGTAACTTTACTAAACAGTATTATAAAGAAACAAGTAATGTGGTAGTTACGTGGTATTTGTAATTGGTAGACTAGCACTTGTTTAGGGTAATCAGAGGATAACGTTCAAATTTCACCATTGAAGATGAATAGCACAGCCATGAAAACATCTGGGGAATGAACATTCTGAACAGAAGCAAGATCAATGGCAGGGGCTTTGGGGAGGAATAAACACCAGAGAGCAAGAAGGGTAATGGAAAGATATGATAGTGGAGTCACAGGCAAAAACACATAGAATCACATGTCAAGTTTGGATTTTATGCTAAGTGAAATGAAACACAATTACGAGCAGAGCAACAAAATTATGTGACATGTAATTCAGAAAGACCAGAGGTAGTAGTATGGACCATGAGCTGTAGGAAGTAAGGAGAGAAGGCAAGAAGACCATCTGGGAGGCTGTTTATGTAGTTCAGACTAGGTACAATGATGGTGTGGCTTATAATTTTAGCTGTGGAAATGCTGAGATGTGGTCATCTCCGGGGTGGATTTTAGAGTCAGCCACCAGCACTTACTGATAGCAAGGCTGTAAGGGAAGAGAGAAGGAAAGCATTAAGGATGTTTCTTAGGCCTTATCTTGCAAAGCTGGTATGTGGTTGTCCCATTGCTAAAATGAGGAGGGCTTCGGAGGGTATACAATTTGGAGCTTCAATGTCTGAGGTCTTTTTGGAACTATTAGGTTTGGAAGTCTATTCTTCATACAAGTGAAGACCTTGGCTAGGCAGTGGGTATTCAGTCTGAGTTTAAGAGATAGGGTCCAGGCTGCATATCTAAATTTGAGGAATATCAATGTGACATACAGTGACATGAACTAAATGATATTACTTGGGGAAAGAATTAAGCAAGAGAGAGGATGGCTAGGAGGAAAAAAGCTCAGATATACTGAAAAATTTTGAGGTATTTTAGGTCAGGACAACCTAGCAAAGGTTAGAGAAACTAAAGGTGACAGACAAGACAGATAGAAAACAATAGTAATACCATGTCATGGAAGTTTAAACAAGAAAACATTTCAAGAAATAAGGAAATGTCCCCTGTTTTAATTGCTGCTGACAAGTCTAATAAGACAGGGATAGAGACCTGACCACCCACTTGGGTAAACGCTGGACTGTTTTCATTAACTAGTTAAGTGATGGGAGCTAGAGCCTAATTTGACTGAATTAAGGTACAATGGGAAGTGAGCAAGAATATTTATACAGTATAGACAACATTTAAAAAAATATGGCTAAGTAGGAAATCAGAGAAATGGGAGTCTAGAGGTAAAGGTTGCGTTGTTTTTAAGGTAGTTTTATGCATTGAAATGAACTCCACAGAATTAGGAATTGATGCTTAGAAGATAAATAGGATGATTGCTGGATCCTATTTCAAACTTGAGAGAAGAGAAAATATAATGTCTAAGGCACAGTGGCAGCACTGGCTCCAAAGGCATCTTCTTTAGCAGTAATGGTGATAAGGCTGAGGAGATGCGTGGAGACACCCAAGGAAGCTAGAGAACACAGAACTAACATAAAAAGTGCAAAGGTGAATTTATTAAAAAGTGCTGGCCGGGTGCTCGGGTTCACGCCTATAATCCCAGCACTTGGGGAGGCCGAGTTGGGCAAATCACCAGGTCAGGAGTTTGAGACCAGCCTGGCCAACGTGGTGAAACCCGTCTCTACTGCAAATAAAGAAAATTAGCTGGGCATAGTGGTGGATGCCTGTTAATTCCAGCTGCTCATGAGGCTAAGGAAGGAGAATTGCTTGAACTCAGGAGTCAGAGGTTGCAGTGAGCCGAGATCATATCACTGCACTCCAGCCTGGCAACAGAGTAAGACTCTGTCTCAAAACAAAACAAACAAAAAAAACAAACAAAAAGTAAAATTGTGGGAATAATTGGCAGTATTGAGGGCTCAACTGAGATCTTGGGTGATAAATTTTGAAGTAAGCCCAATTAACAAGGTAGTGTAATTGTTTTGTTTTGTTTCAGGTAATAAAGTCAGCTGCTTTGGTGCAGGCAAAATTTAAGACAATTGTCAAGTGATGGTTCTAACAAATGGAGAAATTGGAGATAAAGTTAACGTGTTTCGAAGTGAATAGGAGTAGTGATCAAGAAAGGAATCTAGGGCTGGATGAGGAGGGGAGTGGATGCAAAGGGGAACCATGGTCAGCATGGAAGTACTGAAATAGAGTGCTTCCATGTGTGAGGATCAAGCACCTTCATTCATATAACCATCTTACAGGTAGAAAAAGGGTCTGGCTAGAAGAGATGTGTGTGTCTATGTGTGTGTGTGTCTGTGTGTGTCTGTGTGTGTGTGTGTGTGTACATCCCTAAGAGGACTAGACTAGTAGGAGAGGTCTGTCACCAAAACAAAACAGCAGTAATGAAACATACAGAGCTTCCAACTAAACTACAAATTAATACAAATTCTCAGGTAAAAGATACATGGTACATAATTACATCTCTATATTGAAAAAAATCTATGGATTCAATAAAATCTAGTAGTCAGTACCTACTAGATAAACGAATAAGATTTTTTTTAGATAATTAATATGCAGTTTTCTTACCTTTTAATTTTGAAATTTTATTTTCTAATAAAGAATTTAAATATATTAGAAATGATATGAATTTTCAGTTATGTAAGTATTGAAATTTCCAGTTAATGTAAGTATTGTAGTATATATTACTCATTTAATAATATATTTTAGAAAGCCATTACTGCACATGAAAATACTCTGTATGTTACTATAATGATGGACACATGTCATTATACATTTATCCAAACTCATATACAACACCGAGAGTGAACCCTAATGTAAACTACGGACTGTGGGTGACTGTGATATGTCAAAACAGCCTCAGCAATTATAACAAATGCACCATTCTGGTGGAGCATGCTTATGACTGGGGAGGCCGAGCATGTGCAGAGAAAGGGGCAAATGGGGAATGTCTGTGCCTTCCCCTCAAGTTTGCTGTGAACCTAAAACTTCTCTTAAAATATAGTAGTCTTAAAAAAATTAAGTGTATATAAGAAAATAACAATCTATCACCTGAAATCTATGTGGAATTATGACCACATGATATTGTAGTATAAAAACCTTTCAGTAAAGAGGAATAAGAGACGAGAGAGAGAGAGAAATTTTTCTGTTTTCCCCTTTTAACAAACTTTGAGCATATCTCCATTTTCTGAGCTACTAATTAGTGAGAAAAGGAACAATTACTCAATAAATAACTTGGACAGTTACTGACCAATGTGGAAAAGCAACAAAAAAAAGTAAGTTAATGACATATTAGAAAATATATTTTAAATCGATAGTTTCTGTAACAGATGCATTTCTGTAAATATATTAGAAAACTGCATCTTACACTCTTTGATTACACTTATATGTAATGTCTAAAACCAGGCAAAATTCACCTGGGCTGTTATGTCAGGATAACAATTCCTCTTATTTTGGAAGTAGTGTCTGAAGTGGGATGGAAGGGACTAATGAGGTATTAATATTATCCTGTTTTACTATTGGGGTGATATTACATTCAGTTTGTGATTGTGCACGGTTTGTATGCTAAAATAAATTTTTTTAAGTCCTCAAACATTGTACCTTATATTCTTATTGAAAAACAAAACAAAAAACCCACAAAAACAATGCATAATATAGACACAAATTATGGAGGGTCCCTGGTGAGAATCTACTTCATTCTTCTTCATATGTGCAACTCATTATAATGGATTATGTATAAAACAAAGCAAAATACTTTTCTGGCACAAATTGCATTCAGATCTTGATATTTTTCTAAGAAAGTTCTGATAACCTAGTGTACTAGGACAGAAATCTGAGTCAGTGTCCAGCAAACAAGTTTCTTATCTTAATTTTTATAATACTGAATCTGCAAATTTTAATACCTCTGAAGAAAAAAACTAAATAGAAATCTATTTGAAAAGATACTGATGTGAATTTCATATTGATTCTCACATTAACATCACAAACAGCCATGCATTATAATAATTGTATCCTGAAGATTCATAAGTAAAGCAGTTTATGTGAAAGCTTCATTGCGTGTGTTTTGCGATGTGTGTGTGTGTGTGTGTGTGTGTGAACTGTCTTTATGGTTGCAAAGAAGATAAAGACTCAGAATACTTGTAATCTTGTAAAACTAGATACAGCATGTTAAATGTTTATCGTTAGAACATGCCCAGTGGCAGATGGTGGCATGCCATTTTAGAGCCACCTAGAGGCACAAAAATTGTCCCATGTTTTTCATTTTGGCAGGCGCACAGGCCACTTTGGCAAACTTTAGAAAATAACTAAAAGACTTACACCTTCAAAACAGATTGTATTTATAGAATGAAGTGTGCAGTTCAACAGGGGTGGTGCTGTATGGGGATTTCAGAATCAATACAATCAAATGTATAGTTCAGTTGGCATAAAACTTTGGATATGAAATTAGCTAAACTGCTTCACTGTGTATCTGCTCTACTTATAGCATTGTAATGAATCACAAGTAATTATTTTTGGAGCGGTATTAAAATAAATTTCCATGAATTTATGTATTCAAAATAGCTTATTTTAAATGTAAATGAAAGGTCAAATTTCATATAGAACTCAATTCTCGGTGATGGCATTGCTTTTGAAGCATTCATATGCTTCAATTACGTACATTGATACTTAGCGAATTTAACCACTCCATTTTAAATCTAAATGTGGATATAATTTTTAAAAGTCAGTACCGTCATCAGAATTCTATATAGCTTTCTAAATTTATACCTCCCCTTTCCACATTTTTGAATACGACTTATCTCTATCTTTTTTCTAGCTCTCTTATTTTTAATGAGAGTAAAAAACTAAATATTTATTTAAGAGCAACACTTCGAAAGTTTTGGAATTGGAATGATCTTTAATGTCACCCAAGAGAAGGAAGGAGAGGCTGCATTTGGTTAACAAATATCATCTAATGAGTTAAAAAATTCATATGGCTTACCTAAGGAAAATGCAAACTTTAAAGGATCAGACAGTTCATATTTTAGATTATGGGGATAATACAGTGATTCGGCAATTACTCAGCTCACCACCATTGTAGTGCAAAAGTGGACACAAATAACACATAAATGAATGGGCATGGCTCTGTGATTTCTTGCCCTCTTTTTTCTTTTGGGATCCATAAATGGCTTTTCTTCCCCCAAGCCTGGCTTGTCCAGGTAGCCACTAGATTTTCCTGACCCCTAATTAAAACTCACTACTTCTCTGACTTCTTCCTTCTACGCCTGTTAGGTGCCTAATTGGCTAAATGGTGAGCTTAGGTGAGAAAGGAGTAAGAGAAAAACTTAAAAACTGTAACCTGACTTTCAATCATTTTCTATTACAAAAGTAACAAAACATGCTGCAGTAAATCTGGGCATTATGGAAACACAAAGAAGAAAATAAAAATAGGAGTGACTGGCTAACATTTACGGAAAATTTGCAAAACAGGTTTTCAATTTTGATCCTACAGCACTTGCTATATGTTCTTTGTTCATTCATCATCCTATGGCCTTCTCATGTTCTTAAACGCCAGTTCACGTTATGAACATAATGATCATAAGCATTAAGTTCACACTTAAATGCTTATTAAATGTTTACATATTTTTGTCTTTGTTAAATAATTAAACCCACTGTATATTTTATTAAGCAGCAGTCTCTGTCCTGGACATTGAGGACATAGCAACAGATAAGACAGGTAAGAATCCTTTTCATGTCGATCTTGCACTGTAATCGTGGAGAAAAAAGAGAAAAACCATGGGATAAGATGAACTTGGCTTGAAAGTGCTGTGCTCATAGTAAAACTGCTTAATATGACAATGACTGAAAGATGTGAAAGGGTGTCTATTTGTCTATTCTTTTGCTTCAAATATCTAATAATTTTAAAAATTGCTTACATAAAATGTAGTAAAGACCTTGTTACATAAATATATGTGAACACTTCTAATAATATTCTCTAAGTAAATTCCTGATAATGGAATGGCTAGGTCAAAACGTATGCTTATTTTTAAAGACAACAGATGTTATCAAATATCAACTGAAAGAGCTGAAACAATTTAGGCTTCCACTAACATATTATAAGATTGTTCACAAATCATTACCTACCAGGTAGCAGGCTATGTACCCTCAAATACTATATGAAGTTAATTTGAACAAGTCATTGATGTTGGTCTTATTTTCATTTTATAAATGAAGAACATGAGATCAGGGAGGTTAAACAAAATATTCAAACCAACATGACAGTTATGGTAGCCACAGAGGTCTATGAGTCTGAGTCCACTCCACTTATATACAGTGCATTAGCATTTCTGGGGAACATCAGATTATTGTAGAGACTTTACTAAACCAAAGGGATTATTAGGAAACACCTGTTTGGCCCAGTGCAGAGACCAATTTCCAAACAAGGAAGTTCAGGGATATAGAAAGCTTACAGAATAAGGCTCTATTCCATATGTAGATGTGCTAAAAGCCAGCAATAAATGAATGTTTTGTTTCTATGTTGCTCAAAGTTGAGCCTGGACATTCAGAAATAAATGAAAGGAGCATCTTCACAATATAGATAACTCTTAGTAAGAAAATCAATTATGGGAAAACAGAGTAAACTTTAAGACCTAGACAAAGTAATGACATTTTTATTTGCTTTTGGATGATGCTTAATTGTTAGATTTCTGACCATAATTTACTAATTCCCGTCAAGTGTGGGCTCTAATTTACCTAAAACTACCACAATAATACCATTCTTTGCACAGGGAACTGGTTCAGGCACCTGGGCTAATCAGACTGAGGTCTCAGGCTTGTTTGTTACCCCTGGAAGTGGGAAGATTTGTTTAAATGAATGAACAGACCCTGGGGCAGATGGCAGTAATTTTGTGCTCACCAGTGGAAGCCAACTAAAAATGACACTGAACCACAGCAGTAGCAAGACATTGAAAAACATAACAATAACTACTGAATATTTAAAATAATCTATTAGCTAGCAGAGAAAAGTAAATCTAAACTTAGGTTTTCTGCTGAATGCAACATAAGAAATTTTAAGTGGTAGACCTATTGTGTACATAGCAATATCATATGCATAACAGACACTGGAGTCATCTATAAAAATCTAATTAAAAATTCTTATAATAAATGGATGACTGATTTGATTGCTAGTGCAGATACTTGCCGTCTCTGATGTGAGGTTTTAATTTTAACTATACCTTTTCCAAGTAGGATTTAATGTATTTCTCCCACTAAGTCTACTTACGTAGAAATCAAAAAATGAAAGGAAGGTGCTATTTCTTGTGAATAATTTTCTTTGCTAAAACTAAATATTTAAAATAAGTGTCGCATTCTCTTTGAAACAAAATTTTGCTTGAGTTGTCTTGGAAATTTCTTTTCTAGCCCGCCATACTTAGAAACTATGTACTGGTGTAAAATGAAGGAAGGCATTAGTCTTAGTTAATGTATTGCCAAACTGATAGCCATTAAGATCATTTTCTCGGCTACACAGTGTTTATGTCAAATCCATGGGTGAAACTGTGTCTCTTACAACCAAGGTGAGAACTATCACATACAGAGTTTGTTATTATGAGTATCCCCAAAATATTAGATCTATTTTGTAATGTTCATGCTGAAACATACTTTCTTCTATTATTAAAATTTGATACATTTTGGTAAGATTTGAATATTACTGGCTAATTATTACATTCCATGACAGTTGCTGGGGGAAAAAAAAACCACAGGAATTGCCATGTAAAGGAATAAGAAATCATATGACTGCAAATATAATTATATAGATTATGTATAATATAATGCATACAGCTATGTATTACACATTGGGATCATTAAGTGAGAAGTAAAACACACACATTTTACTATATGATTTTAATCATATATATACCTAAGTAGATAACTGAATGAACCTACATGTTGCTCTTCATTTACCTAAAAAAGTAAGGCAAGTAGGAAACTTCCAGGGCTGCTATGTATCACTCTCCATAATTTAACATATATAAAATATGGAAAAGTGTTAATACGATAAATAGGCGTATGTTATGGAACTTTGCTTTTAGACTTTATTGAAGCACAGGTGGTATTACTCAAAATGTTCCAATAAATTTGGTTAAACAATTTCATTAAAATTCACCACACACACACACACACACAATTTCTGTATTTATACAGAAATAGGAATTGCTACTGCTGAATTTTTGACTCAAAATACAGTTTTATAATACCATTTAAGGGTTTTATAATACCATTTAAGTATTCAAATTGTGTTTATATATTTATGCTTACAGTTCGTAAGGATAGATTGGTTGGCTTAAAAAATCTAAGCTATGATACATATTAAATGTGGCAACAAAAGTGACCTAAAACCAGTTTTACATCACATTTAATGAAACTTCTGCTTAACTGCTTCTATAATACTGTCAAAGCAGTTCATTCCATTTCTGAGAATTCCAGTTATATTTCTGCAATAAAATTATCTTTCTTGAAAATGTGTGACGTCACATAAGTAAAAGAGTCTTTAGCACTGTTATATACATAAGCCGATAGCCTCTGTATACTGACCCCTGCCTTGTTTACTTCTTCACAGCAGGCTATGACCTGTTATGCTCAAAAACCAGCCAATTCCAAACTCAAATTCACTTCCAATTTTTAAAGACATACCCCAAATAAGCAGAATTTTAGTCAATAGCATCCTCCTGTCTTTTCAAAAAAGTACCCTCAACATTTGCTACCCTAAGTAAGTCCAAGTCCAAGTACTATAAAGTCCCTCGGCTTCTGGTGCCTTTTGGAGCTTTCTGACCCAGTGATGCGCCCTGTGCTCCTGAGTGACATCACTTAGATACATAAGTGCACTTTCTGATGCCAATCCCTGTCTCACTGGGCATTTTCTTTCCCTCCTTTTTTGTGGATAGTAGCTCTGGTGCCTTAAGTCTCTGGGCAGTCTCATGCTGTGAGGGACTGGCCTCAGTGCACACCTGTCAGTCTCTCAAATAAAATGTGTATGTGCTACTGCCACCTTGTGGTCATCAATTTTTCCTTGATTGGCTCCCAAATCTCTTGAACCCCCTACAAGCATGCACCAGCACATAAATTCATTAGCAGTTATTAATATTCTAGTGGCTGTTACCTATACCCTGATTTATTCTGAAATGTATTTTCTTCTCTATGTAATGACCCTTCATATGTTTCGGGAGATAGCTATCCTATTTCCTCTGACTTTTTACTTCCACAACAAATAAGATAATGACTTCAACTCTTTCACAAATGGCAGAGTTTCATGCCCATCATTTTGGCTATCATCTGTGCATAAATCTTGCTTTGTCAAAATCCCTTTCAGAGTGTTACCAAAGACTGAACACTCCCCTATGGTGTTGGTTTTCTGGTATGGTGAAAGCTGGAATTTTTATGTATAACTCCACTAATTACTATGTATAATGCCAACACCAAGGTAGATACTAATATCTATGAAATATGCCATTTTGTATATTTTGTCAGTATTCTTTGTTGGCATTTAGGAAATTTAGAGTTGAGATTATCAATAAAGATCATCACTATCACAGCAAAAAGGGAGACACTTTGATGAAAAAACAACTGAAAAAAGCTAGGGGGAAATCATCTAATAGCCCACAGGCATGAGAGGAAAGAAGACAGAGCTAGGAAACATCAATAGAAAAACTATGAGAAACTCAGGGGAAAATAGGAGAGGAAAATGGAGAGTTGTTATTTAATACATTTTAGGAGTTCGGAACATGCCACTCCAAAATATGCCACTCTGGTATATTAACTATTTTGAGTGAAAAGCACACTGGCCTACATTTTGTTTCTTAAAAGCAGGAGATGAAATTCCCATGTGAAAGATGCACTCTCTACACTAGAAAGAAAGTTCATCTTTTTATCATTAGGGATGGCAAGTTGAGCCCCAGAACAATCCGTACAAACAAACATTTTTAGAGTAACCCTTATCTCTCTGGCCCCTTCTCCACCAAATTAAGTCTGCATGTCCAAGCTCCTTTGCCCTTTCATAATTCACTGCTCTTCAGCCAATTCAGTTTATACATGGTCAACTCTGTGTCTTTGGGCTTTAATTTGCTTATGAAGACTCCTGTTTCATGGAGAACTTGTATTAAGTAAATTTTATGCTTTTTTCCAGTTGATGTATCTTAATGTCAATTTAGTGCTCAGGCCCAGTTGAAGAACCTGAAGAGGGTAGAGGTATATTTTGCCTTCCCTATAAGGTATAAACTTCAGTTTTGCAAGATGAAACAAGTCCTGGAGATGGTGGTGATGGTTGCACAAGAGGATGGATATGTTTAATACCCCTGAACTATAAATTACAATGAACAACCTGGCTAATTTTATGTTTTGAATATTTTGCCACAATAAAACATGGGTGATAAAAAAACAAAAAAAACTGAAAAACTAACAGAATTTTATTAGACCTTGGTTGAAGTTTTGGAGAGACAGCGAGTTGTAGTCAAACAGAAAAATTCATGTAGAAAAGGCATAAAATAACATAAATGAATGTATGTATTTTTTTTCTCACTCTAAAAATCTGTGGATAGATTCTTCCCACTCCCATTATACTATGAGGCTGAAAAATAGTTAAGTCTGGGCCAGCATGGTCAGTTGGCTAATACAGGGGAATTCTGGAATACCCTCTGACAAAGAACAAATGACAGTTGGTTTTGAAATTGGTCCCTGGAGTTTCTTCCTACCTCATCCTAGCAGAATCAAACTTTCTTAATTACAAGCAAGAAAAACCCTCCTTGGAAAGAGAAATGGCAGAAGGTGAGGTAAAGGAAGTTTTCGGTAAAGGTAGGGTTGTCCATAGAGAATAAGCTACTAATGATGAGTGGTAATCAAGCCAAAGGTATTCTGCTTAAAGTCAATGACCCTCCTCCTTCCTTTTCTTTTTCTTTTTTTTAAATTTTGAGACTGAGTCTTGATCTGTCATCCAGGCTGGGGGGCAGTGGTGCTATCTCAGCTTACTGCAACCTTCTCTCTCAGGTTCAAGAGTGATTCTCCTGCCTCAGCGTCCCCAGTAGCTGGGAATACAGGTGTGTTCCACCATGCCTGGCTAATTTTTTATGATTTTAGTAGAGACAGGGTTTCACCATGTTAGCCAGGATGATCTCGATCTCCTGACATTGTGAGCCGCCCACCTCAGCCTCCCAATGTTCTGGGGTTACAGGTGAGAGCCACTGCACCTGGCCGACTCTCCTCACTTTAACCTTACCTAAAAGGGTAGAAGACTGGGTTTTAGCCCATCCTATCCAGGTCCACATTAAATTCCTAGGAATATGAGGTCACAAAGTAATATCTGAGTAAGGTAATCTTTATAAAAGAAATATACAAAATTGGAATTCGTATACCATACAAACCTAAATTAATAGATAAAAGGACATAAATGCTAAATGAGCATTACATATGTTTTAAAAGATATAGTTATTGGCAACAAAAAGCTGTGGCATGTAGTCATAAAGAGAACTAATTAGAAATATTGAATATGAAAAATGTAATAGCAAAAGAAAAGGTGTTTTGAAGTAGGCTGACTAATACTACAGCACAGCCAAAGAATGATTTGCTGACCTGAAGTACCAGCTATAAAAACATCAGGAGGATGCCCACTCTCACCATTCCAAATCAACATATTACTGGAAGTCCTTGCCAGAAAAATCAGGAAACAGGAAGAAACAAAAGCATCCAAACAGGAAAAATAGAAGTAAAACTATTTATCTTTGCAGACGATATGATTCTATACCTAGAAAATGCTAAAGACTATGCCAAAAGGCTCCTGGAACTGATAAATAAATTCAGTAAAGTTTCAGGATACAAAAATCAATGTAAAAAATCAGCACCATTTCTAAACACCAATAACATTCAAACAGAGAGCCAAATCAAGTATACAAACCCATTTACCTGCCCCCAACACACACACACACACACACACACACACACACACACACACACACACAACTGTGAATATATCTAACCAAGGAAGTGAAAGGCCTCTACAGGGAGAACTACAAAACATTGGTGAAAGAAATCATAGATGACACAAACAAATGGAAAAAAAAAGCATTCCATGCTCATGGATTGGAAGAGCCAATACCGTTAAAATGGTTATACTACCCAAAGTCACCTACAGATTCAAAATTACTCCTCTCAAACTACAAATATTATTTTCACAGAATTAGAAAAACTAGTCTAAAACTCATATGAGACAAAAAAAAAGAGCCCAAATAGCCAAAGCAATCCTAAGCAAAAAGAACAAAGTCAAATCACATTACCTGACTTCAAACTATATTAAAAGGCTACAGTAACCAAAACAACACGGACTGGTACAAATACAGACACTTAGGGCAATGGAACAAAATAGAGAAGCCAGAAATAAAGCAGCACACCTATAGCCATCTGATTTTTGACAGTCAACAAAAATAAGCAAAGGGGAGAGGACTTCATATTCAATAAATCATTCTGGGATAGCTGGCTAGCCATATGCAGAAGAATGAAACTGAATATTTTACTATATACAAAAATTTACCATACAAATTCAGCATGCAAATTCAACATACAAATACACCATACAAATATGCCATACAAAAATTCACCAAACAAAAATACACCATACAGAAGTACACTATAGAAATACATCATAAAAAAATTTGCCATACAAAAATTCCATATGGTGAACTTTTCACCATATAAAAAAATTAACTTGAGATGAACTAAAAATTTAAATGTAAGACCTCAAACCAGAAGAAAACCTAGGAAACGACACTCTGGACTTTGGCCTTGGGAAAGAATTTATGACTATGCCATCAAAAACAATTGCAACAAAACCAAAAATTGACATGTGGAACCTAATTAAGCTACAGAATTTTGGCACAGCAAAACAAACTATCAAGAGAAGAAACAGACAACCTACAGAAAGAGAATATATTCATAAAGAATACATTTGACAAAAGTCTAATATCCGGAATGTGTAAAGAATTTAAACAATTCTACCAACAAAAAACAAATAACCATTCAAAAGTTGTCACAAGATATGAAAAGACACCTCTTGAAAGACATACAAGTGGTCAAAAAACATGTGAAAATACTCAACCTTACTAATCATCAGAGAAATACAAATTCAAACCTCAATGAGATACCATCTCACACCAATCAGAATGTCTATTATTAAAACTTCTAAAAATAACAGATGCTGGCAAGGCTGTGGAGAAAAGTGAATGCTTATACATTGTTGGTGGGAATGGAAATTAGTTAAGCCACTGTGGAAATCTTGGTTAAAACAGAACTACCATTTGACCCAGCAATCCCATTGCTGGTCATATTTCAACAAAAATTAAATCAGTTTACAAAAAGCACAAGCACTCATATGTCCACTGCAGCACTATTAACAATAGCAAAGATATGTAATTAAACTGGGTGCTGATCGCTGGTTGGTTGGATAAAGAAAATGTGATACATACCCAACATGGAATACTACCCAGTCATAAAAAGAATTAAATAATGTATTTTGCAGCACCATGGATGCAACAGGAGGCCATTATCCTAAGAAAATTAACACAGGAACAGAAAACCAAATACCACACGTTCTCACTTATAAGTGGGAACTAAATATTGGGAACCATAGACATAAAGATGGCAACAACAGACACTGGAGACTACTAGGGTGGGAAGGGAGAGAGGAGGGGAGAGGCTGAAAAACCAACTCTTGGGTGTTATCCTCACTATCTGGGTGATGGGACATTCATATCCCAAACCTCAGCAACTCACCATATGCCCAGATAACAAACCTACACATATACCCCAGAATCTTAAATAAAATTTGAAATTGTAAAAAATAAAAAAACAAGGGACTCAAAGGAATAAATGTGTATAAAATGAATATCTTTGTATGAATAAATTTGATACCTTTAAATAAAAAATTTAAGCCTTAATCTTTGTCTTTCCTAATATGAACATATGAATCACAGATGGCAATTTGTACACATGCTATAATTTACATAACATTTATACCTAACTTTACGATGAAGAGAGACAGAGAATTGAGAAATGTAGTTGAAAGAGAAAAATTAAAATAAGGCAGTATACAATGATGCTAATCTGCTATGAACTGAAGAGCTAGCTTAATTCGGTTACCAGCACAAGAGATGAAAATAGGGTAAAGTGATGAAATTCACCTAACAGAGGCTATCACACATTATTTTCTTTCTAAATCCAAGGAACTATTAACTATTAACAACTATTAACTATTAACTATTAACAACTGAGAAATGCCCCCAAACATGGGTATGGTGTGTGGTGTGTGCGTACCACAAGTATCCTTTGATTTTGCTTTATAAATATGTATACCCACAGTGTGCTACTATAATGTGCATTTTATATTTATTAATAACATTTGTATATTAGTTTTTCTGGAACATCCCTCAAAATTCCAAAGTAAAATATGATATATTCTAATAAAAACTGGTAATAGATGAGACATAAAATCTTTCTATTAAGATTATAAGACTTTAGTTCCAGTTAAACATCTCTCTTAGCGATAAAGAATTCTTCTTAGCAATAGTCGCAAAGAAATTAGTCAGAGATCCAGTTAGTTGGATGTTAGTACATTAACCACCATCTACTGCAGCAGTTTTTGAGTTTGAAAAGTTTCGAGCCATCCACATTCACTTGTCTCTACTGACACAATTATGTAATTTACTTAATACTTTTTTCTTTAAATGCTATTCTGATAAAATTTAGCATAGCTTGCATCTTAAATACCAGTATGCAATTCAGTGCACCTGAAAGCATGCATCTTCAGTAGAAGTCTTTATTGCAATATTGTTTGAAGGAAAGAAAACAAGAAACAACTAGAATGTGCATCAATGGGAGAAGTGTTGAGTAAAATCCTACTTCTACCCACACAATATAAATTATAAACATTATATATTATGCATAAATTAATGTGAAGGAATATCCATCTTATTTTATAAATGAAAATGGCAAAAATTGAATTGTATACAGTATGATTTTTATTTTCTTTAAAAAGTAAAAACAAAAATAAGAACTCTACATATTTTTCTTAAAATGCAAGATCAGAGTAGAAGATATGGTGGGATACACACCAAAATATTTTTGGAAACTTCAGTGGAAGGAGGATAAATTATAATTATTTTCTTATGTACTTCTGCATTGCTCAATATGCTACAATGAACATGTGTTACCTAAAAAAAGAAAATCAACTTTCTGTCATAGCAAATATAATGTGCATGGTTGTATAGTGTAGAAAAAAAACCTTTTTGAATATAATAACTATTGGCACCATTGACAAAAGCCAAGCTGTTTCATCATGATCTATTTTTGTGTATGTATTTGGTATCGAGTGATTTTTTTTTCAGTTTTGAAAGGTAGGAGGCAAAGAAACTGGAAAAGAGAAAACCAGATAACCTTCAAACGTTTGGGAGCTGCTATGGGAACATTCTCCTTAAAAAAAATCACTCTTTGTGGAATTTAATAATATCCATTTCACAAACCACAGAGTTTTCCTATCTCACAAATCAATTTCATCCTATTATATCAGTGAATTAGTTTCTTTTCATGAATTGGTTTTTCCACTTTAACTGTTGGCCGTCTAATAAAAGGTAAAGACATGTATTAGGAGTATAGAAAATAGCCAGGGTAATAGCCTGGTAATACTACTTACTTATTACCTAACCTCTTCTTTTCAGATTTCCCCATGCCTCAGTAACCACAAGCATTGAATTAGCTATGATAAGTGTATCCACAGCCCATGTTCTTTCAAGAAATGGTGTGCTGGGGGTACAATAATGATCAACTGTAATGAGACTGTCACCCATGTGCTTGTAATCTCCTGCAGAGACTTGGGAATCCAAGCCAGGTATAATCAGTCTTCTTACATTTAAGACATATGAAAATTGATTCTAACAGTCCCTTAAATTTTTTTCTTTTCTTACAAAATGATCAATATGCAGCTTTAAAAAGGTATTAAGTCAAAAGGTTGAAAAAAATGCCCTCTATGAATATTTGTATATTTAAAACAGCATTAAGTTTTACACTTGTATGATGGAGTATTCATATATATTAGTGTTCATACATATGCATGATATATAGATATGTACACATACACACAAAGAGAGAGATGCCTTACGAGCATGTAATTGCTTAAACAATATTTTTACAAAAGTTAAAGGCCATATTTTCACATACAGTTCATAAATTATGATATATATATATATAAATTTTGGCTTCAAACAGGTCTTAGATTTC
This sequence comes from Cebus imitator, assembly GCF_001604975.1. Lineage (NCBI taxonomy): Eukaryota > Metazoa > Chordata > Mammalia > Primates > Cebidae > Cebus > Cebus imitator. The sequence continues at coordinate 13,226,614 of NW_016107342.1, read as the reverse complement.
ACTTCTGATACCACTATACCATATGTATGCTACATTTCCTGCACTATAAGAAATGAAGAAGTGTTAGATTAACAAGCTATTCTAACCTAGAAAAATAGTTTATACATAGACAAAAGATTAAAAGAATATAAATACTTGCCTGCTTCAACTCATGCTCCTGAAATACTTATTTTAATTCAAATTTATGTGAAATAGATGTCAATATGCATTTGTTATATAAAAATTTAACATCAGTCATAGACAGATTCAGTCTACAAATGAAATTTATGAGACAGTGTTCCCACAGCAATATTTTTAATTAAGCATGACAGCATTAATAATACAATATATTACGCCCACACTATTATTTTAGCCATATATTGATTCAAAACAGGTGATACATCTTTGAGTCAGAACAATAATAAGTAATATTTGAATACCTTCTGACAACTTATGAAGTCATTTTATTTCTATCTCATTTTACTGTAAGGATATGATACGTGCTTATTCTATGTGAATTTTGATTATGAAATAGATCATAGAAATACAACTATTTCACAAAAAAAGTTCAATAGAGAAATATCAAAGAGAGATGCAGAATTTTTCTATTTATCTCCCTCTCCTCTAATCTCACTAATGTCTAATTTGTATCATAGCATCTGTTTAGAAACAAGCACTTCAAGATCCTTAAGCAATCTTTCTTTCTGGGAAATGTAACCTTTTCAAGAGTTCAAATTCTAGCTAATATCAACCTTTGTTCTTGCCAGTACCTTATGTGTTTTCTCAGTATCAATGCTCAGTCCATATTTCAAATTGCTCATAATTTCAATTGCTCTTCCCAGTTCAGTCTGTTAAAATTATCTATCAAAGTCCTTTGCGTTTTGCAGCACTGGGGTCACACATTGTCAGGATAGTGATCTTTGTTTCAATTTTTTTCTTCTTTTTTTTGGGGGGGAGGCACTCATTTATTTCAAACTTTAATAACAGTCATTAACATCAGTCATTTGGGCAATTAATCACATCTAAAATGATGGAAAGGAAATAATCATGAAATTTAGTTTCAGAGCACAAGTCTCAAACTTAGCAGTGGCAATTAGAACAGAAAGGAGGGAAAGAAAATGAGAAATATTGAGGATAAAGAATGGAGAAAACTTGGAGGTGAACTAGTGTGCTGAGAGGAGGAAAAGATAGCTTCAAGTTACTGTCATTGATAACTGGCTAATGGTGGTATCAACTGAGAAGACTGAGATAAATGAGCAAAGCTGAAGTTTTACATGAAAACTAATTTCCATAACATTTTAAATTATAGGCTCTTTATATTTATCCTGTACTTTTTAGAGCCTTTGAAAGCTATGTATACATACATCACAGATACTGCATGGAATTAATGAATGCATGGTTGCATTAATGTATGAATGCCAGGAAATGAAAAGGGAACTTCATCATTAATATTATGTTAATCCTGCAACTGGAATAATTTGGATTAATATTTTGTAATGTATGGATTTATTCCAGTAATATAAATTTCCACTTGTCCTTTAAGCACTTGTATTAGTCCGGTCCTTTTCTAAGAAAATTTTGCTCCTAATGTTGACATTATCAGAATTTATTAATTGAGAAAGTGTTTGAGAATTCACTCATGTTGAAATACTCTGTGACCATTCCCTCCCCCACCCCTATCATTGCAATCACATCTTCAAACATAAACATGTAGTGTGTAACTGTACAAAGCATTCTTTTAGGAAGCTCTGTTCTTTTGATAACAAATTATTTTCCTTGAGGCTACATAACCAGTTTCAAATTTAATATGACTTCACAATTTCTTGTCCTTGTAAGGTTGTATTTCTTAACATGTTGCAGTGAAAGAAGCTGCATGTTAATGGCATATTTTATGTGCGAGAATATTTTGTGTAATTCATACTCGTCTTGAATCCACAAAAAAATCAGTGAGAATCTATCATTAAAAAATTATTTTATTTCAATAATCAGCTTTCTGGTAAAACTTAAATTATTTGTGCAGAATATTTTCTATGAAAATAGATCTTTCAGAATCTGAAGATTCTGATTTTCTAAAATTATGTTTAAAAAAAAGGTTCATACATGTCTGTCAGTAAAATGTGCGTGTATATATATATATATTTGTTGTGTGTATGTGTTCATGTGTATAGATATTCACATAACGGAAAAGACAATCTCTAAGGAATGTTCTACTTTGAACCCCTGTATTAACTTACTTTGATTCCTCACTTCAATTTCACATATCCTAGCAATGGATTATTTTTATAAATATAAGTTCATCCTAGTATAGATAATCACCACTATGTGTTAGAAGTACGTTTTGAATTTTTAAACCTATTCTTCATTCTAATGCTTCTCATCAAGTACAAATAAACAATTTGTTTTAATTTACCAAAGAAAATAAATATTTCCTATTCTTAAATACATCATATAATTCAATAGAAAGCAAATATTCCATTCAAAAATCTTGGCATGGTAAGGGACAACTCTAATTTTCCAAACCTAGTAATTACAGGAAAATAAAGAAATTTCACAATTAAGGGTTTATACCCTTAATTGTGAAATATATACCTTTTTCTTTTAGCTTACTTTCATTCATTTCAGGATTATAATGTGGTCTTAGACCATAATCCTTTCCAAAGAAACTCTAAGTCATCTCACATCTAAAATAATGTCATAAGACTCTTTAATTATTAATCCTTAAATACTAAGAAAAAAAGATGTGAAAAGGATTTAAAGAAGAGTTCAGGTGCAAATCAAGAGTCTAAAGCCCAGAACGAAGAGTTAAGGTGTCTTAATAAAACCTAATCATTACATATGAAAAGTCTTGTTAGTAAAAAACATATTAGGTACACATGAAGAAAAGTGTTGTTCACAGATTTATACTATAACTTGGCATAACATACATATTGAAATAAACAAATTGGACAAAGAACACAGAACTCACCAGCTAAGCCCTGGTTACCTGCTCTAAACCAAGAACTACAACAAGCTTCATCCTTATCCCCTATTTGCACTATGCACTCTGAGGACTCAAGCACTCATGCCTTTGCACATTTTGCCTTCTTTGCTTTGGCCTCCTGCCAAAAATGTACACCATTGTTTACAATTCAGTTAAAACGTCACCTCCTACTTAATCTGTATTTTATCCATCTACATTATCATTCTAATAACACTTTAGATTACATACAGCTCACTGTGAGTACTTTCTTCTACTCCTTGTTCTCCTCCTCCACCAGATCTTCACCTTCCAGCATCAGGCACTGGGCGTTTACACATTTTCATATGAAGACGACATTTAAATGGAATAAATTGCCAATTTATGGAATCGAGGAATTCCAGATCTTTAAATCAACAGCTGTAGAGGCAGTAAGGGTCATCCACTAAAGTCAAGAAATTGACTCTTGAATCACACATTATTTCGCTGAGAAACTGGGCAATCTTATGTGCTTCAGTTCTCTCAGCTATAAAATGTGAATGATGAAAGGTAGCCATGTGTGGTGGCTCATGTCTGTAATTTCAGCACTTGGGAGGCTGAGGCAGGAAGATCACTTGAACTCAGGAGTTCAAGACTAGCCTGGGCAACATAGTGAGACCTCGTCTCTACAAAAAATAAAAAATTAGCTGGGCGTAGTAGTGCATGCTTATAACGCCAACTACTTGGGAGGTGGAGACCAGAGAAACACTCGAGCTTGGGAAGTTGAGGCTGCAGTGAATTGTGATCCCGCCACTGCACTCCAGCTGGGGTGACAGAGCGAGACACTGTCTCAAAAAATAAGAATAAAAAAATAAATAAATACTTCCACCTGTGAGAACTGAAGGAGACTCCACAAAGTGTAGGGCTAAATAAATAGAGCATGTACCACAAAACAGTGAAACAGTAGAATGTCATAACAATTATGAAAAAAATTATCCATGGAATAATGACCCACCCCCTCTACAGATGGTTTAATATGTTATAAAAATAATTTTTTAATGACGAGAAGGGAGACAGGTCCCTACAGCAAAATAGTTAAAGCTTTTAATGCCAGGTTGTTAATATAAATTTGTAATAAAATTGTTATCTCTTTGTCACTATATATATATATATATATATATATATATATATGGAGAGAGAGAGAGAGAGAGAGAGAGAGAGAGAGAAAGTGTAATGTCTGTATTTCAGTTTTTTCTAACCAAAGTTCCAGTTGCTTTAAATGATAATGTTACCCTGAATTTACAGTAATTTGAGAGCATACATTCTATAAGGAGTCACTATAGAATCTCCTTAATGACCTTAATTCATGAGTTAAGATCTCCCATGATATCATAATAATACTTTTTCTTTTTAAATCCAGAACTCCAGAATTAACTCATGGTTTGCTGTTGCTCAAGCTAAGTGAAAAATACACCCTAGGTATTTTGCTACTTAAACAGTCATTTATTTCCCTTTTCCCAGCTTCTAGCATTGGCAGCATAATTGACTTAGGAAAAGAAAGAGTGTTTCATCTGCAAGATATTAAATTAAGGGGATGAATCAGGGCATTGCACTCAAATATTTTCTAGATTGCTAAAAACTTGTGATTACCTAGTCATAGGAAAATCATGTTATTTACATGGAGAAGAAATGGAAATACTGGGTAGAAGAGGGCAGTTCCCATGTGAAGACCCCAGCCTCAAGCCTGGAAACCTGCAGCCCTAATCGGGAACAGGCATTTCTGTTTTCACACCCAAAAAGTTTGGCCTGCCACACCTCCCTATCCTGCATGCAAATGAACCTGGAACCCCAGGCTCCAGGAGAAGAAAAGGAGACAAGCAGGAGAATGTCAGAACAGTACAGCACAGAAGGAGAGAAGAGAAGGGATGTCTGAACACCCAGAGGAGTTCAGCTGGGAGCAGTCAGAGAGGAGTTTGGCTTTTAGATAGCCAAACTCCAGGGGAAGATCATCTTCCCACTCCATCCTTCTTCCAGCACCCCATCCATCCTGCTGAGATCCACCTCCACCACTCAATAAAACCTCACATTCATCCTTCAATCCCACATGTGATCCCATTCTTCTGGGATGCTAGGCAAAATCTCAGGACACAAAAAGCTCTCACACTGGCCCTCTGCCCTTGCAAAAAGGTAGAGTGCCCATTGATCTGATTAACACTTAAGCCATCTGCAGACGGCAAGGCTAAAAGACTGGGGCTGCAGGCACACACCCCTGGATACTACCAGGAGGCTGAAGCCCAAAACACCAGGCCCGGCTCCTGTGCCTGTCTGTCTGCGTGTTTTTCCCACCATCAGGGGTTTGAGCAGTGGCAGAAAGCAAATAGGTGAACCACACCCCTGTCACCTGTCCGTGAGGGGGATCAGGGAACTCTTTTATTTCACCATGTGGGAATACCATGACACCTTGTGTTAAGGCAGCTTCTTTTAGCAGTAGGAGGAAGAATCTCAGGTTTTAAGGTATAGTCCCATGGCAATAGGTGGAAGTAGGGGAGGCAAATCAATAAATGACTTTGTAATGAGATTGGTTTTTCTCTTTTTTTTCCCTCAGAGAATGAAAGGCATAGTTATATTAATTGGTTGGTATTTATTTTATAGCCTTTAAAAAGAGATAATTCATCTTGATTCTGTAATTACCCGTTATACAAATAGCATATGACAAGTCTGACAAGAAGGCTTTTTCAACAGGGAATAGATATAGTAATGGCAAATGTGTTAGCCAGATTAACAAATCAACGTTATTCCATGTGATACTCTTTTCTTTCTTAGTACGAGATGTTATCTAAATTCATATGGTAATTTGAAAAATGTCTATATTTTGCACAAACCTCAATATCAACTAGGTCACTAAACTTGACTGACGAGTTAAAAAAATAGTTTCTCAAACAATCTAATAAGCAGTCAGCTGCATATGTCTTCCTGGAGAAGAGTTGTTTGGAGTCTTGGAACAGAACATTATGTTCTCTGTTATAAGACTATAATATTACAAAGTAAGAGTTTGATACATCACAGGAAGGTCATGCCTCTATGACAACATTGCTCTGGACTGAGGATGGGGTTAACAAAGGATCTGACTGCAACAAAACAGTGAGGAAGCTAAAGGAAAGGAACTCATAAATCCGTTTGTGCCATACACACAGATCAAAGATGATGGTTACAATTTGCATCTGACTCTTACTGTCTAGGCAAGAAAACGTCCTGGAAATGACCCTGGTTGAAACCAGCAGGAGACTATTATCTTTCTTCCTTTTTACACTTTAACCTGGGGTCAGGAAGTTCTGAGCTGCTCAATATTTCTATTACATTAATGGTACAATTATCACATAGGGATCAACTCATGCTGCTAATATAGACATGCCTCTGGAAGCAATTTCTGGCTCTGCTGGGCAAGGCAATCTATTAGGTCATTTGTAAGCTCTGCAAAGCCTGGTGGAAAGAGTACAGATTTTAGACTTCTTGGTTTAAATTCTAGCCCTGTATTTATTTGTAGGATGACCTTGGCAAATTACTTAACATCTTCCAGACTCCGTTGGGGGATAATAGCTTCTATCTGATGGGACAGTTGTGAAGATTTATGGAAAAAGCACAGGGAAACAAGCTAATAGAAGGTTTTATACATTATAGTCATTAGGTAAGTAAAAATGATCAGCATCATGTACAGTATTTAGCTCATTCCTTTTTAGTGATTGATCTTATCTTGATATACAAAATAATTAACGTAAATAATTTATGTTCTCAGTCACATTAAATGTTATCTCAACACAGATACAGAAAATAAATACATGAAGAGTGTTAATAAACGTAAATCGTTCTGAGTATTATCAGAGAAATACTACTGATCCTTGTTGCCAGAAAGCTAGATATCTATAGCTTCCAAATGACAAAGTAAATACACAAGTTTGTAGTTATCTTACAAATGTCTCCACAGCTCTAGGTCTCTTGACTTAATGAATACATGTGTTAGTTACTATATTCTGTTTCCTTGAGAGAAAAAGTTTGACTTTTCCCCGCCTCTATTGTATCCATAAACATAGTGCTTATAAACTAAGTAGCCAACTGAATCGATTTATAATATTCCAGATCTGAAAACTCTAAAGAAAATAAAAACCCCAAACCAGCTATATATCTTAACTGTCACCACTTCCCACCTGTTAGACAGCTTATATACCCACCTTTTTACATACTTTATATAATCTTTTAGCAAGAGTCTTATGGATTAACTTGATAGCCTATATTGACATCTACTTTGAAGCAAAGTTCACATATTGCTGTTTATTCTACAGATAATTTGAAAATATGTAGGTGGTGTTGAGGCCTGAATTGGATGGAATTAACATGCATTTCCCTCAAATAGATAACATTACTTAATTTCGTCTCATTTTGAGATATATTAACAACAACCTTATCAACACAAAGAGTGTTCCAAGATCAATTAGCGATTATCCTAACATGGTGAACTATTTTTTTCTTCATCAACCTTTACTGTGATGAAAAAGAATATATGTACATATGATATAAAATTAGGGTCAGAATAATGGTCACATTTTTAACAAGACTCTCTTTTGAGAGTAGACTGCTTTGATTGTTAGTGTGATTGTTATTTACTGAATCAGAATCATAGCTCTTGCCTCTTTGACTAGTGCATAAACCTCTTAAAGGTAGGGGATCCACATACTACCTTAAATACTATGTGTTATATACTACATAATCAATAAATATATTAATTACTTCTTAAAAGATGTTAGATTGCCATACATTTAGAAAGAAAATTATGACCCATTGCCATAATAGATCAGCATCATACATCAGCTTGATTGAGAAATTATTATAAACAGTCATATACCATAAAAGTATGGGTAAATATTGTGAATTTTGAGAATAAAACATGGTTAAGAAGTAAATTTTAAAACTGTCCTATACTTCTTTGACAAAATTTGTCCAAAACAAAGTTTTGAATTATTAAAAAGTAAAACATATTTATATAAAATTTTAACTCTATATGTTTCTCTTCATCTTTTAAATAAGACAATTTGACTTTTTAAGGTACAACATGTCCATATTTTGCTCATCAGGTAATATTTTTCTTATATGGTAGACATTCATTGATTGCTACTCATGAGTGATAAGTACCAGTAGACATATCCTAATCAGTGTCACGTTTCTTTTGATTCCTTTTTAATCCACTCTTCCAACCTTCCAATTTTCTAAGCTATCTTTCAATACATTTATTCTTTTAGTTAACTAGAGTAGTTTTCAGTTGCTGCAGCTAAGAACTCTAATACATATGGCAATCTGCTGATGCTACTGATGTGGATTTTGTACACTTGCCTGAAAAGACTGATGAAAGAATCATAAATCTTTTCTGAGTTTTACATGCTAACAATATATGTGTCTTCTGCTTTTTCTCTTCCTTCTTCTGACACTGCAGCATTAATAATAGTCATCTTGTCCTTAATGGTATTAGCCAAACTGAAACTCCAGCTTAGCTTTCCAAATTAAAAAAAAAAAAAAAAGAAACAAAAAAAGCACTACCACTTTCTAACGCTGTTGATGTTCTACCAAGCATCCTTCAGTATTTTTCCTGTCCCTTCCTGTTCATAGCTATGTATGTTCAGCTCACTACAGTAGGGCTATCCTGTCATTCATTCTCCCCAAAGTGTAGTTGTACAACATTCATTACAGAAAAAAAAAAAGCTTTCATTGCAGGAACACAAATAAGCCCTGTAACTTGCCATAGGGATAGTCAGGATGACCTTGTCTCCATTATATAGTTCAGAAAAGGGACAATATTTAAAAGCTTTCATATGCATTTAGATTTCAACTTAATACATTCTATCTCCAGAAATTATATTTTACTAGAGAGGGTTTTTCATTTATTGAATTTTTGTATTTTAAGTTGTGTGTGTGTAGAAGAGGTAGGCATATATTTTTAAATAATATCATGGCACTGAAACATATGAGAAATGAAACCTCTACACCATTATTTAGGTCTGTAGGAAGTAATAGTAATCATATAAAGTCTTTGAAACAACAACTCTCATTGGCTGAATATGGTCTATTTTACAATTTGTTAATGCTTATATTGTTCTTTCAAAGGTATATTTGAAATCTGCAGATCTACAGCTATTATGTGTACATCTAAAAGCGACATTCTGAATCAAACATATTGGTATCTGATGATATCACTCAGATCTCATATCTGCTTCTGGATTTGGCTTTGAAATAGTGTCTCAGAACTTGGCATGTTGGAAGCATGAAATTGGCAATTTCATAAAATCTTACAGGCTCATATGGCAGAATTTACGTCTTGAAATAGAATCAAAAGTACAACTCAGAGACTAGAGCAGGAAAGGCAGGAGAAGATCACACTGACAAGTAAGTCCTCTACTTTTGACATCAGCGATTCTTGGTCAAGAGCCAAAGCACATAAGTCAGTGTGACTGTGGCTCAACTTTATTATAGATCTTTATTAGCTTGGCCTGATACAGCCCTGAAATCTCCCTGATCCCACATTGTTAATCTGATAAAAGTATCCTTGTAGGGGAGCATATTTAAAAGGCTGTTGAGAAATAGACAGCTGCCCTAGAGGTTCTGTGGTTTGATTCATTTTTGCCTGGATCATGACCTAGGTGTCTGGCAAGCCACTTGTGTAGAATCTCCTAAGCTACCAAGTATTTGAAATATATAGTTAGTAGAAGATTGAAAGGTAAAGATAAACTATTTTCCAAATGCTCCAGAGACACTCATACATGAAAAATAGTGTCAGGTTTAATTAAGACTAAATTAAACCACTTTTGATTCCAAAAGCTATACAAACCTCCACTAAGGTATGTTACCACTCCTTCCCAGAAAATAACAACTGCCGTAACACACACATAATATAGGCATACAAAATGTCAAAATTCACTTCACAGGGGGTCACATTCTTTAATATTCATATCATCAAATGGAGATGAATCATCCATTTGATTATTTGATATCACAGTGGATAAATCAGTCACATATAATAGACATGCAAATGATTTTTTTTCAGATTGAACCATTTTTTTTAAAGACAGAAGCACACCCACAACATCTCAGGTATGCATGTCCTCAATCTTTACACATGTGATCTGTTTGTCTGCTCTTTCATGGGAAAATAATTGCTTCATTTCTCATGGTCTGTTGTAGTATTAAAGAGTTAACATTTTAAACTTTCGCTCTCATTTTTATTTTGGAAGTAAAATGCTATGAACTAAACATTCCTAAATCTCAGGTATGCTCTGGCTTCCTTAAATTCTTCTTTCTTAGGATAAAACATTTGCAATTACAGTGTCATATAAATATGTGAAAATGATATTCCTTTTCTTTGTTCCACAAACACTGGCGTTGCATGAACTGAGCTCAAGGTTAACATCTCAGTCTCAGAGATGAGTAAAACACAGCCTCTGCCTTCCAGATGACTACAGTCAAGTCAGGACAACCCATAGATGAAAAGAAAAAGACACTTAATACAGCACAAACAGCCTGGAGAGGGATGACTTTCAAAATGTCATGAGGACTCAAACTCATACAAATATTAATAATTGACTCTGGAAAATGAGGACTTAATCGTTTTATCTACCAATTGCCTGAAAGAACTGTCTGAACACTACATGTCATTTCCAGGAACCCATGGTGGCACATTCTGGCACATTCAAACCACCATATCTTAGATTTTAAATGCTTTAGGAATGTAAAATGCTGAAACTCTGGCTCATGCTAGTGTCTTGGGAGTTTTAAATATTAATCTAAGTAATAGTTATAACCAGTTCCTCCATAAAAGATATTAACGATTTTAAGTACTTGAGCTGCATCATTTTAATGACCATATTCCCCTTAGTTTAATTTTCACATTTTTAAAAACAAAACTTGACATTTTAAGTCAGCAAGGGAGACTCATTTCAGCACAGAATACATCTATCTGTCCTAAATGCCATAATTATTAGATGAGACTCTGCCAAGTGAGTTACTCCTTGGGGACTTCAAAGGTACATCACTTTCTAAGACACTCAGGGACTATTTAGTGAACTGCCCTGCTGATTTATGCAATAGAATGGTCAGTAATGGTAGTTTGAATATCAGTGATTTGGGAAAATTAACACCTTCCAAAATGCATACCAATCACTCTGGTGGGTCAGTGGATGGGATAAGTGGTTAATTTGGTCAGTGATTAACTCATCTTGTTGGTTTGGGATTTAGACCAATTTGGTTACATTTTAGAAAAGGTATTCAATTCTTCTTACGTGATTTAAGTTCATTGCATTCTAAAAGCAAAAGACTTTGAATAATTTTCAAGGCCAAACTCATTTTAGAGAAAAAAATGGAATTCCTGATTGTTGTCATAATCATTAGATACATATTCCAGAATCTCTTTGCCTTATATTTTGATATTTTCACCAAATTGATTTTCAAACTACTTCTCATTAAGAGGTAACTGCCTATTATTTAGATGGAAACTACTCCTTTCAGTTTCCTGTAGAGCTCATGCTCTTTCACAGCTCTGAGCTGTTCAACGTGCTGGTTCTTTTCCCTTGGAGCTTACATGACCAATACATACAAATAAACATGTGTACATACATCATTATATGTGAGGAAATATTATGTGGTAAAATACATAAACATTCTATTTTTCTCCAGAATCTATGCAATTCTGGTAATTGCTATGACTAATTGAAAGAAGAACTTTGTATATGTTAAGCAAAACAATTACTATAGGTTCTCTACAATGAGCACACTACAGAACTAGACACCTGGAAGGATATAAAGACAATAGAGAAAGATACATATCATAGGATGTATGAGCCTACAATCTAATCGTGGGTATGTGAGGAGGAGAAGAGGAAATACATGATAGCAAAAAGTCTGGAGAAATACAAAGCACTGCTACATTTTTTAAAACGGGTGTCAGTGAAACCAGTCCAATTGGTAGGGAGGTCAGGAAAGGTTTTCTTTTGGTGTTTGAGATTAATCTCAAACAGGAGGTAGAACTGTAGTCAAAAAATTGAGGAAGAACACTTCCAAATAAGCATAATCAATTCCATTTGGTGCTTAAAGACAGTTAAATAAAAATTTTTCTAAAGTTTTCTCTTGATTATTAAAATTACTTCAAATTCTCTAAGGCTAAAAATATCTTCTTTATAAAGAGAAAATTGAGGGTTTAAAAAAATTTTTATTCATTCATTCAGTGCACATTTTAAACCTATTTGTGACTGGATTCTTTCATAAATGAGTTGGAATTTGATTTTAATTTTAAAGATGAATAAATACATGTTTTAGAGAAGATGTATTCTCTGCAAAAAGAACCTGATTTAAAAATGCATAGGATTTTGAAAAGGTACTTCAAGAAGATTAGTATGGAAACGGCACAGGGTACATGACAGACAGTGATGAAGTAAATAAAACAACTAAATCTGGAGATATGGACTGTATCACTTCTGAATCTAAAACTGTTTTTTTTTTTTTTTTTTTTTTCCTGTAAGCAATGAGGATTAGGTGATTGAATAGCAAAGTGATCATACCAACTTTGTCTTTGGAAAGATAATTGGCAGCAAAGATGCAGTAGGTGAGCTCAATTGGGAAGAGTCTAATAAGGGGTAATGAGAAAAGATATATTCACCTAATTCCCTTAATGAGCAAAAGACAAAATAAGTGAAAAGACAATCTACATTTTCAGTTCAAATATATGTTAATTCTGACACAAACATGCAGATATATCAGTGGTACTTCATATTTCTTGAGTGTATCAGATCATCAACTCCTTTTAAAAACTGTTTCTTTTTATGCAAGCCATAGCTGTTTTTTAAACATTAAAAATATTAAAGTGTTTTAACTTGAGAAAAGAGGACTTAAAAATGACAGAGTACACTGTTCATTACTTTGCAATTGTAAAGTACTACAATATAATAGAAGCGAAGAATATGCTCTTATTAACATGAGAAGCAAAGTGATGACTTTGGGCCTCTGAACATTTTAGTCTCCCTCCTTAATCCATGTAAGCCCTCAATTTTACATTTTCCATCAGACCTATAAAATAGACTCAGACTCATACATAAAAGATTTCTTAGCAAAGCCATATAATGCCTGTGTAAGTATATTTCATAAGAATAAAGAAAATTTAAATTGTATTCTAAGTATTGGTTGTTACAAAGTATTAGCTACAAAACTCAAAAGTGATGTAAATTCAAATAAACTTTGATATAGATTTTTAGTTCATGACCACCTTGGAATATTTATATGGCTCAGATGCCTCAGCCATATATTTTTAAATTACCTGTCAGTTTCTTGAAGAAATTTTATTTTTAAAAGAATGTATCAATCATCTAAAAATTAACAAATATTAATCATGTGGGAAATCTGCATAAAATAATCACAAAAATGATAGGTTTTTTTTTTTTTTCATTTTCAGATTAATATGACCATCAATTATTTACTGATAGTGCAGTTTCTTGTGTTTTCACTTCTAATGCATGGCATACAGATTTGATCTTTCATTTCTTACTTGTTTATGTAACTGTTAATTCACTATTTTCTTTCCATTTTTCCATTGCAAATAAAATTAAAAAAATAACACAATATAAAAATATTTTATTGGAATATTTAATAGTGATATATTTGATCAGTATATCTTTTCAAAATCTAAATAATCTACATGTTACCTCAGATATTTTATCTCTGATATCATTATAGAAGATTCTCAAATAATTATTTCATTGTCTTATTAACTAGGTCCAAATACCTATTTTAAGTTTAAAAAAAAAAATTAAAAGACTGAAACTTTCAGTTATGGTGTTAGAGCTAATTTCTTTGGAAAAAAATAAAACGTAACTAAGATAGTAGAGCTAATTTCTTTGGAAAAAAGTAAAATGTAACTAAGATAGTTTTTTTTTTTTTCAAGTTTATTGCAAAGAGATTAACCTTGCAGCTTTGAAAAAAATCACCCTACTGAAAATGTAAAGTATAACAGCTGGTAAGACAGTTACGAAATACTCTGAGGTCACAGACTAAGTAAATGCAAGAAACCAGTGGATTAAAAGGATCACAATGTCCTGCTTACATCTTGTAGATATTGCTGAATAAGGTGAAGCTGACTTCTGTTTTGAAGGCCTTCTGGGAATGGGGTGAAGACACAAAACCAAAGGCCTACATGCGGAGACCACTTTACTCTCCCTATGTCATGACAATACCAGAAAGCTACATCATGAGTGTATGGTGTGAACAAAAAATAAATCTCAATTACAAAGAAACTAGTAAGAAAGTTGCTGGTGAAAAATCATAATCACTAGCTTGCTCTGGCTCCAGGGTTTTTAGCCTGTATATTTGTTACTATGTTATCACTAATAAAACAATTAAAACCAAAAATTTTTAAACAGACAAAACAACAAACAACCAGGTAAAAACTCAAGCTAACAATTTAAAGTATTTCTACGATGCAATTACCTTAGAAGAGGTTCTACAAAGCTCTAAATGAATGCTTCATTAGTTCATTAGCCCAGACCTCAAATAACTCCCACTGATAAATTCTTAAGTAATATGATCTTATACATTAAAAAATCAGTGAATTCATAATAAAACAAGTCACCATGAGTAAGGGCCTACAGAAATAAGAAATAAGAGAATAAGCAGTATAAAGAGTTCAGATAAGTTATTTAGCACAAAATATAAAATAATATTTTATAGGCTAAAATAAACAATATAAGGGAATAAAAATGACTCTATGAGCAATCAATTGTAAAATAGCCAAGGATATTTGAATAAAAATGTATAAATTTTAGATATGAAAAATACTGATTTTTTATGTAAAATAAAATGGTAGATTAGTATTGATGAGAGAATCAGTAAACTGGACAACAAATCATTAGGAATCATGGTAGTAAAAAAATAGAAATAGATGGAAAATATGGAGAAAAGTTAAGAGCAATCCATTGGCTGGACTGATGATGAAAAATCTAACTGAATCATAGAAGGAGAAGAAACAGAGAATTTATTAGAAGAAATAGTTTAAAAGATAACTGATTTTTTTTTAATCGATAAAATACATTAATCTGCAGAACCAGGAAGCCCAAGAAAATCTGAGGATAAATACAAAGAACTTTATCCTAAGGCACATTAAACTGAAATTGTAGAATTAACTAATACAAAATATTACTTGAAAATTTCTTTAAAAAATTCAGAGAGAAATAATTCAGATTACCCATTGATATGGTTTGGCTATATTCCTACCCAAATATCATCTTGAACTATAGTTCCCATAATCCCCACATGCTATGGGAGGGACCAGGTGGAGATAATTTAATCATGGGAGCAGTTAACTCCATGCTGCTCTCATGAGATCTTATGGTTTTATAATGGGATTTTGTCCCGTTTCACTCTGCACTTCTTTTTGCTGCCATGTGAAGAAGGGCATGTTTGCTTACCCTTCTTCTATGACTGTAAGTTTCCTGAGGCCTTTCCAATAGTGTGGAACTGAGCCAATTAGACTTCTTCCCTTTATAAATTACCTAGTCTTGGATATGTCTTTATTATCAGCATGAAAACAGACTAACACAGCCGTAGATAGAAAGACCACATAATTTATTAGTTAAATCAGCTCTTTGAGGAGTGAAAAGGAAAGTACCAGTCATTGCTTCAGGAGAACTGGCATAACTGGAGTTGTCCTGGGAAAACTGGACTCTAGTTATCTCCTCTATAAAAATGACAATAAGACAGACACTAATTTCTCTATTGTGAAAATAAAAGCAAAAGATAAGAGGATTGTATCTTCAGGGTATGCTGAAAACATAGCTATCGGTCTAAAAGATTTTATGAATGAAAGAAAAAGCATTTTAAAACAAAGAAAACTAAACATCATCGTATCCTCACTAAATAAATGTGATAACCAATAAACATTGAAAATAATTTTAGACATAAACAAAATTATGTATTATAGAATCATTACAAAGAAGATAAAACTACCATATGTTAACAAAAAGTATAAAATATATTAAGAGAGCTTATGCAGTTAGTGTTTTAAGTTCTTTATTATTTGGGAAGGAATTAAACACATGAATTAAATTTTGACATTTGTCAATCAGACAGGCATTTTATTTATTTATTTATTTACTTATATTGCATTTTAGGTTTTGGGGTGCATGTGATGAACATGCAAGATTGTTGCATAGGTACACACATGGCAGTGTGATTTGCTGCCTTCCTCCCTATCACTTCTATCTGGCCTTTCTCCCCATGCTATCTCTCCCCAACTCCCCACCCCCCGCTGTCCCTCCCCTATTTCCCCCGACAGACCCCAGTGTGTGATGCTTCCCTCCCTGCATCCATGTGTTCTCATTGTTAAACACCCATCTATGAGTGAGAACGTGTGGTATTTGATTTTCTGTTCCTATGTCAGTTTGCTGAGAATGATGGTTTCCAGTTCATCCATGTCCCTACAAAGGACATAAACTCATCATTTTTGATGGATGCATAATATTCCATGGTGTGTATGTGTCACATTTTCCCTGTCCAGCCTATCGTCGATGGGCATTTTGGTTGGTTCCAAGTCTTTGCTATTGTAAACAGTGCTGCAATGAACATTCATGTGCATGTGTCCTTATAGTAGAATGATTTATAATCCTTTGGACATATACCCAGTAATGGGATTGCTGGGTCAAATGGAATTTCTATTTCTAGGTCCTTGAGGAATCGCCACACTGTCTTCCACAATGGGTGAACTAATTTACATTTAACAATGTTAAGAAAGCAGGAGAAGGTGCCCATATGCAAGCCAAGGAAAGAGGTTGCAGGATAAACCAACTTTCTCTTTTGACTTTCTAGCCTCCAGAATAGTGAGAAAATAAATTCCTGGTTTTTAAGATCCCTAGTGTGTAATATTTTGTTATAGCAGCTCTAGTAAATGAATACATATGGTAATTATCTAACTTTTACTTAGAAACTGCCAAACTCTGTTCTAGAGTGGCTGCATCATTTTGCATTCCCATTGGCCAACTCTTGAAGTGCAGTTTCCTTATTGGCAGGATTCCTACAATATAGTGAATATTTATTTTTAGTTCTCAATATCATTGTTCAATGTCATTCAAATAACATTAATTTTGGATATACATAATATGATCTAGTTACATAGCTGACATTCATGATATATTTTCTCCTAGGTTTTTTATAAAGCAAATATACATTAGTTTTCTATTTTCCCTTTCCACTATAGTATTTAACTGAAGTCACAACAACAGTATGTAAGAAGGGTGTTTATTCTGACAATGTTGTAACCATTTTGCATGTATTAACTTAATTTTAAAAGCCTTTAAAAGGTGATCAATTGAAAAAGTATACTGAAAATAAATTTGTGAAAGATATAAAAAAACCTTTAAAAATATAACATGTATGGAAGAAAATTAAAGAGGCTGTACCAAATATGGAGAAGCATTTCAAATGTCTGGATTGAGACTACATATATAATTATGTAAATTCTTCCCCAGCTCATCTATCCTTTCAAGCAACACCACTTGAAATCCCAACAGATGTATGTGTGTGTATGTGTGTGAGTGTTTAAGTTGAAAAACTGATTCTAAAATTTATATTAAAGTGTAAGGATAAAAAATTACCATGGTGCACCTAAATTTAAAAAAATAAACTTTTAGTTTGATGTAGCCCCACTTGTTTATTATTTCTTTGTGGCCTGAGATTTTGCTGTGATATTCAGAAAACACTTTGGCCTTGATTGCCAAGGTCAAAGTCAAGAAGCTTATCCTCTGTAGTTTCTTTGAGGAGTTTTACAATTTCAGGGCTTACATTTAAGTCTTTCATCCACTTTGTGTTGATTTTTGTGGAATGTGTAAGATAAGGATCCAGTTTCATTCTTTTGCCTATAGATAATCTCTAATACATTATGTCAGGAAACTAGATTATCTTTTTTTTCCTCATTGTGTATTCTTGGTGCATTTCTTAAAGATTAGTAGATGGTGTGTCTTGGGTTTTACATCTGTGCTCTATACTATATTTGATTGGCCTATGTGTCTTTTTTTTTTAAATTCCAGTACCATACTCTTTTGATTACTGTAGCTTTGTAATATAATTTGAAATCAGAAAAATCTTCTGCCTATCAAAGAAACAATCAACAAAGTGAAAAAGGCAACCTACAGACTGAAAGAAAATATTTGCAAACCATATATCTAATAAGGGGTTAATATCTAAAGTATACAAGGAACTCATACAACTCAATAACAAAAATATCTGATAGTAAAATGAGCTGATTAGGACCTGACTCAACATATTCCCAAAGAAGACATAAAAATGGCCAACAGTTATATGAAAATGTGCTCAACATCACTATCAGAGAAATGCAAATGAAAACCATAGTAAGGTTGGTTAGGATGGCCATGATAAAAAGATAAGAGATAAGTGTTGGCTTGGTTATGAAGAAAAGGGAACCCTGGTACATTGTTAGTGGACAGTATAACAGTATAGAGCTATAGCCTTTATGTAGAACAGTATGGAATGTCCTCAAAAAGCTAAAAATAGAAATATCATACAATCCAGCAATGCCTTTACTAGGTATATATGCAAAGGAAATAAAGTCAGTACCTTGTAGACACATCTGCACTCCCATGTCCATTATAGGGCTATTCACAATAGTCAAAATAAGAAAACAACCAATGTGTCTGTCAACAGAGGAATGGGTAAAGACATTGTTATTATACAAATCACTAATATTCTCTCTCTCTCTCCATATATATGTGTGTGTTTATGTGTGTATATATATATAAAATGAAATATTCAACCTTGAAAAAGAAGGTTCTGTCGTTTGTGACAACATATATGAATCTGGAGGACAATATTCTACATGAAATAAGCCAGACCCAGGTAGAAAACACTGAGTGACCTCACTTGTATGTGGGAACTAAGAAAGTTGAATACACAGAAATAGAATGTTGACCTGTGGTTACCAAGGGCTTGGAGGGGAGAGTTATGGGGGCATGTTGGTCTAAAGTAGGAAGTTGTATTTACATAGAATCATTAAACCTAGAGATCAACGTACAGCCTGATCATTACAGTTAATAATATTGTATAGTGAAAATATGTGAGAATATGGTTATATTAATTTGTTTGACTATGTTAATCATTTCACTATGTATATATACATCAAAATGCCATGTTTTATACCATACACACACACACACACACACACACGCACACGCGCACACACAATACTTTTTAAAACTACAAAAGGAAGGATAACTTGACTTACATGCCAAAAAGTCATAAATACGTAAGAATTAAGAGTACAAAATTAGCACAATCAGAGGCACATGAATAAATACAATATAATAGAGAATCCAAACATAGGACTATGTATGGATGGATATTTTACATATAACAGAGGTGTTATTGCAGAAAAGTTGGAGAAGGACAAGCTCAGTGGTGTGTAAGAGCTTGCCTACTAAGAGATAATTACAAAATTTTCAGGAATGTATAAGCCAATTATCAAACATACTAATTTTAAAAAATTATATCAATAAGCAATTAAGCCAATTATACTTAAAACAAGTTAATACTTAAAACCTAACTTTTTACTTATTTGGCTACATTTTACTATTATTTATGTCCTTGATGTCATTTACCTCTCTTGTATTTGTATGGTAAAAATAATAGGGAATGGTATATCACTGCTTATCATTGCTGAATTATTTCCTTGATGTAATGTTGATATATTGAAATCAGCATTGTTAGGTGTATTTATACCATTGAAATTGGCAAACACTACAATAAAGTATTTTCCCTTCTGCCAAGTCACTTGTCAAACATTTAATACCACAGCACTGGGCAACCCTTTTCTGTAAATGGTGCTGAGGCCAATGGATATGCTTATAAAAATAATTTATTTGGCTTACTATCACTATCTCACATTATATGCAATACCTATGTGGAATAAAGGCCTAAGTGTGAATGATAAACATTAAAGTTTTTTGAAGATCTCAAGTCCTCAGTATATGAAAGGATTTCTTCAACAAAACACAAGCACTGACTACAATGCAAATCTGATAGACTCAACTGCAGCGCAGTTAAAACTAGTTCACCAATACGACAATTATGAGTGACAGAGTAAGAGAAGGTATTTACAAAAATCTACGTGAACAAAAGAAATGACAGAGGATGGGATGAGGACAGATCACAAAGATGACGTATTTTTTAAAAATATCTTGAATATTTAGAATTCAACAGCTTTCTGTGCAATGTCACTGTACAAAGGTATATATAATTAAGAGTTAATAAATGTTTTCATTATAAAAGAAATATTTTCATAAGTCTTCTTCAGTGACAGACTAATGAATAAGAGTGCTTGAACCCAAAGGACTCATAAACATCTACTAAGCAGGGGAAGAAATCTAATGTGCTGAAATGCTGATAACTATGCATGTAATTCACAATGCACTCTTCACAAATTAGAGAAGGGTTGCTGTGACTTCTTAATGAAATGTTACTATGTTTTAGAAATCAGAGACAGACAGTTGGGGAAAAAGAGCTATGGGTAAATGTTGAATATACTTATCCTGACTTCTATTCATGATTTAACTAAATCTAGTTTCCTTAGGAGAAGAATTTGAATATATATATATATTTTCTCTAAATCCTTTTACTCTAGTGTATTAAAATACAAGTGTGTATGCAGATTCAGTTCATCACTGGGAATTGAAAATCTCTCATTTGCAAAGAGTAGGATGTGAAATGGTAGCAGTTTTCAGAGTTAAAATTCCTTAGAGAGGAACTAAGAGACAAAGAATTTAAGAACTATAAAAGACCTTAGGGATAATCTCTTCTAACCACTTATGTTACAGATGCCAAAACTTTGTGTGTGAAGATGAAGTTACTTATTCAAGGTCACCTGGCTAGCCAGTGACAAAGTAATAACATTTGATATGAACCAGTGCATTTCAGTGTTAGACTTACAAATGAATAACTTGAATTCTTGTCAGAATCTGATTTCCCAATGCATTTTTTTACATGACTGATTTCTGTAAACATGTTTTAGAACAATATTATGTCTACAGTTAAAAAAAAATAAGAGCAAAGGCCTGAAAGAATAGAGTGTCTATTCCAGTTAAGTCACATAAAAGGATTCACCATTTCAGGACTACTGAGTTAACATCTATTTTGAGTAATCCTGAAATGGTGAATTTCATAGTATTCTGCTGTGAAATACTATGTCTGATAATCTTCACCATGAAATACAAGTTTAAAACATCATTGCATACAGTTTGTAAAAAGTATTTACAAACCCCAGTAGCAAGAAGAATATTTTGTGTCATGTGTGTACCTGGGCCACTCTTTGCTTGGTGGTGTATTTGCTAATTCAAATGCAAGGCTCATCACTGCCCTTAGGGAGCTCAGAATACTGTGAGACCACAGTCAATACTGTAATAGATGCTCACAGCAGAGGCTCCTGCTGCTGGGAAAGCTTGAACCACAAGACTTTCACCTATTCCTTGCTGAAGGCTGCCCTGGGGAGAGGGAAGATAAGTTGAGTTCTTTGAGTAAAAGTAGAAGTTAGCAGCTCAGCTCAGTTAGGATGGGAAAGGAAGATGCATTCCAGGCCCAGGTATGAGGAGGTTGAATGTGGCTAGAGCTCAGGGCACCTGAGAGCACACGGAATAGTGGAAAGCTGGCACAAAAGGGCGGAGGATAAACCATGAAGTCCTGCAGAGCATTTTAGGTGATATTGGTTTTTATTTTAAAAGCAAGAGGAAGTCATTGGTGTGTTTTAAGTAACAAGATTTCATGTCAAGTATTCACTCAAAAGCAATCACTCACAATCTCTGTGAACTTGGAAAAAGTTATGTGCATCTGTATCCTTGCTAATAAAATGATGAGTACCATATATTCAGAGCAAAGAATATTATATAGTGCTTAATCAATAAATGTTAATATATTTCTGGAATATTCTGAAATTTTAATTTCTGAACAATAATTTTAAAAACATGGTGTTTAATCTCTTCTCCTTATCTATCTGTCAGCCAGTCTGGGTGCTTAGCACAGTAATCTGTTTGTGGTAAACCTCCGAAGATGCTGCTAATTGACTATTACTTAATCAGTTCATGTGGGCTAAAATTCTTCTGTTAAAATATACAGATAGGTATGCTTTTGATGCGCATTGTTCTCTCCCCTAACCAAACTCCTCACTCTCCGCCCTTCACCCTGCCCTCCACCACACAACTTTCCCCTTTTTAAACAAGATTGACAGCTTCTTTAGGCAGTGTTCTGCTCAACGAAGTAAATAGTTATATGGGTAATTCTTTGAAATGCCTGTGAAGTACAGTAGCAGTTTGAAGCCAGCCTTTTTATTGGTAAATTATGCATATACTAAATCTCTTCAAAACTGTGTGGTTCGTGGTTGCCAATGACTGCACTGCCTTTCCAGTGCTTTCAATTTCCCTGAAAACAAAGTGCTGTTCTGACAAGAGAACACTATTTATAAAAGAACATACCCTGATGTCTGTATTTTCTTTTACCCTGCCACCTTGTGAAAGAAACCTGAAACTGCAATTCAATCAATTCCAATTCATTTAACAGTTTGTCAATAAATTTCCTGAATATATCAGATTCTCAATACCTTCTGATTTGTGTGTGTGTGTGTGTGTGTGTGTGTGTGTGTGTGTGTAGCAGTTTCCAAAACAGTATCCCTGTTTACTGTATTTACTAAACAACAGGTCCTTAGGGGCCTTTGTATTTTACTGTGGACAACAGAGACTAGGAGCTGAAAGCAGAAGAGGAGACCATGTATCTCTTACAGGGGAATGCCTTGCTTCAGGACCCTGCATATGAGGGGAATGCCTTTCACACATAAAGGCTTAGTGAACTCAGGAACTCTTGGTATCATTCTACTAAAGGATATTTTAGAATTGCTCTTTTAATCAATAATACATTATTTGTATTTGAATTTAATAATCTAATTTTTCCTCTGAAGAGATTCAGAGTTAGATCCAGAAACTAATGACATAACAAACACATATTCAGTATAACTTTGCACAGGCATTTAATTTTAAAAGGAGAAAGCTGTGTAGCTTTGTAATGAAAATAAGTAGCTAAGAGGGTTCAGAAACAAAAATGCTGCATTAAATTTGAATCCCATTTTCTACCTTTACTTGTTTTGGAGGCAATCATTTAAAAAATTGACTTTTTTAAAGATATATAACCTCTAATTAACCTGTATTTTTATTCTGTGGATTCCAAGTACTTACCTTTTTAAAATCTGTATATATTCCAAAGTGTTACAAAAATGGGTCTTGGGCTTCAATTTTGTAAAATGGTTACAATTTACATCTCACTTTCAGAAAGCTTTTTACGGTTACATTTCTCCTTTCAACCCCCTGCTAAGTAAAATAAATGGATTCACATTAGGGTTCTGACCTGTTTTAAGAGTTTGCTTTCTAAAGTACTATTCTTTACATAGGGGCTAATAATAGTTTTATATTTAAATTACCAAATAGTGGCTATGATTTACCATTAGCCAAATGATACTCTGTGAGTTTGTTAGACACTCCTTCAATGTTGCATTAACTCCTTCAGTTGTTACTCATTAAACATCCATAAGGTTGAAAATTACAAGGGGAAAAACATCTATTAGAAAGTTTCTTGGTCCATTTTTTAAATTTACTATAAGCACAGGTGCAATTTTGCCACAACTGAAGTCTTAATACATGACTTGTAGTAGAATACAAGAGTCCTTGGAAAACATTATCTTTGTTTCCTGTCCCAGCATCATAATGTAGGTAAATCCAGGTTCTTGTCACATGACCAGGAAAGATTAGGCTCACAGACACTTTAAAGGGTGAGAGGAATGGAATCACTGGGCAAAAAGGCAAAAGGAAAACTAAGGCAGCAAAGGGATAGAGGAGTTCCTCTTAACACACCCTCATCTCCTAAATTGAATCCCAGGTTCCCACACAGGAACAGGAGGACCAGGCTCCTCCCCTCTCCAAATGGCAGGAAGTTTCATGGCTCCACCCTGTTCTCCCAGTGCACAGGTTGGTTGGAGGTTCTCTGGGGACCCCTTTATACTTGGCTTTCTCATTAATGGCACTGAAAGTGACAATGACATATCAAAGAGGGAATAGATGGGAAGACATTCATCCCAGCTTAGAGGATTATTTATCACTGTCATTGTTTCAAATTATTCCTCATAGATGGTGATGATAAACACTAGAGCAACTTTTAAATGGGCTTTTATTATTTTAATTCAATACTGGACAGAAAACGCTCCCCATTGGAATGCTACTGAAAAGGTATAATACTGGTTTATATCCCATTAAACATGAAAGTCCCAAACCTTGACAGTAGTACATTCCCTATCCTTATTCCTCTTCAGAAAGCCATAGCTTACTAAATTGGATATCTACTGCAGTTAGTGTGTGAACCTTGCTGGAAAAAATTTGCCTTCCTACAAAAAACAAGTCCCGAATGGCCAAGGGGTGCTGTGAGACCCTGAATCCCTGGCTGTTTGGATAGCACAGTGATTTAAATTTGAATCAAGCTTTACAAATCAAATACTGTCTCCTGAATGTGGAACTGGTATAGAGAATTATCCAAAGAAAATATGTAAAGCTGTAGGCTTACCATCTTCCACCTACAATATGAAGAGATGGAAAAGCAGAATGGCCTGGACTGTAAAGTGAGAATACAATAAAATAGATATTTGAAAATAAATCAAGAATACAGGAAAAAGGTAGTGGCATCTTTGTGGTTTTGAATTCTGAGGTAATTACTGTGCCCTTTTTTCTGACTCTAACACATACACATGTGTGTACACTACGTGTCCTTATTTAGATTCTCCCTATTTGCTTTAACTGGTTTCTGTCAACAATAAGTGCAGTCATCAACAATAAGTATAAATACTTGAAAATGTTTTTCTTATTTTAAGGCATGCAAATTAATTTGTATTGGATTCTGCAAGGCAGATTCTTGATATCCAGTCACTGCTTTCATGTTTTCTGTTTTCAGTTATATTTTTGTTGTCCTTTCTCCCAAACTTAGTTGGTTGTTAGATCAAAATAATGAGTCTTTTTTTTTTTTTTGAGCAGACAACAGTTTATTTCTTAGTCCCATAATATTTTCCTTCCTGGTTACCACAGTCTTTATGCCTTACATTATGTCGTAAAGCAAACATCTCTGTTTTCATAATTTTCTATCACTGCTTGTTTTATATTGTATTTTAATGAGGAAGATACTAATGTCCTCATGGATAATGGACTGTAGTAGCAGTTTGTCATACTGAATCCTGGGGCTCAGAAGATGTAATTTTCTTACAGACACACTTCACACATACAGAAAGGTTTATTAATCACTAAAATATGTTGAAGTTAACTTTTAACAACCCCACTCTAACTGTAACTCTTGATACATATCATTTCTACCTTTCTGAATTATTTACAGAAAATTATTATCACTTTGAAACTGTGATTGATATTTTTCAGTTCAGTTCTTATTATATATATGCATGTGTATATCCATCTATCTCCATAATTGATCTAAATCATCGAAATGTATTGACAGAACAACATGTAAAATCTACTTTAAAATATTGCCTCTGTATTTAGCTATTCTTGATTATAATGCCCACCCATTATTACTCATTACTAAAGAAATTATCTTAAAGACAAATAAAAAAAATCATCTTAAATGCAATTATTAGACTTTTCCCCATTCCCTGCTTCCCACATTCCAAGTTGTACAGTAAGCAATGCACTTCATCTGTCTCATAAATCTCAGTAATAGCAAATCAAAGGCCTTGGCCTAGAGTTGAGCCATAAACCATATTTTAGAAGTGAATAAATTCCTAAAATATTGTTTCAGCCTGTTTTTGGTTATTCCCAGCCAATTCGAAACCTTGCTAAGGGAGAATGTGGTGATAGGAAACCAGCAGGCTTTCATCTAATTATCATTAGCAGGCACAGTTGGCAGGATCTACGCACTGCAGCCTAGAAGACTGGGGTGGAGACACCTCCTTAGGCAGCTCCCACTCAACGACTGAGCACATAGGGGTATCTATGCCAGGCCACTGTTCCGGTTGAGACTTACAATTGGTCCGCAGCCTAGCCATTTTCCTACCCAACTCTCTTATCACCCTCTGCTTTCACTAGCATTGTGTCTGCCAATGAAAGCAGAGAGTGATAAGACGATTGGGTAGGAAAAGCGCTAGTGATCAGAAGGTTCTTCCTGCCTGCTCCTGTTCCATTTCCTTTATCCATCTGGGTATTTCAACCACTACATCAGCTCTTTTGCGTGGCTAATATCCTCTCATCTGCTTCTGCGAGACTCAAACTGATCCACTGATTGCAATAATTTAGTAACTTCAATCAATTCAATAAGAACACTATTAGTGATATGGTAAAACATATAAGGATGAAAAACAACACATTACTCAAGAATAGGATACATTTAAAAAAACAAGAACAAAATTGTTTCTTAGGCTGCTAAGCAACATAGTAAAGCTGAAATTTAAAGCTAAGAATTTTTTGTCCCAAATTTGAAAAGCAGATTTGTGGTGTGAGTGACACAAAAGAGGATGTTGAGAGTCTGGATAAAGATGGTGAGAGTAGTGGGAAGTAGATGAGGGGATCCATATGTGAAGAATGTATATAGTTTTAAGAAAGGTAAAGGAGGGCCAGAAACAGTCGCTCATGCCTGTAATTCCAGCAGTTTGGGAGCTGAGGCAGGCAGGCTGCCTGAGGTCAGGAGTTTGAGACCAGCCTGACCAACATGAGAATGAGGGCTCCTCTTGGGGTATTTTAATTGAAACTTCAAATAAGCAATGAGAATGTTAATTTGATGAGCATTCATAGCATTTGATGGAATTTTGGATAATGAAATAAATATTAAATAATTTTTCTTAAAAACTTCATTCTATCATGGCTTTGAATAACGTTGTATTCTTTAGTTCTCTTTTCATTACCTTGTTTGTTGAATTTAAAAATATTGCTTTAATTATTTACTTTAGATAACTTGTCTTTCTTTTTTTATTGTACTTTAAGTTCTGGGGTACATGTGCAAATCTTGCAGGATTCTTGTGTAAGTATACACATGCCATAGGGGTCTGCTGTCTCCATCCCCCCGTCACCTACATCAGGCATTTTTCAGTGTTATCCCTCCTTAACCTCCCCCCATTCTGTCCTTTCCCTAGCCCCCCACGGCCCCAACAGATCCCAGTGGGTGATGTTCCTATCCCTGTGCCCATGTGTTCTCACTGTTCAACACCCATGGGTGAGAACGTGTGGTGTTTGATTTTCTGTTCTTGTGTCGGTTTGCTGAGAATGATAGTTTCCAGATTCATCCATGTCCCTACAAAGGACAAGAACTCATTGTTTTTTATGGCTGCACACCATTCCATGGTGTATGCGTGCCATATTTTCTTTGTTGAGTCTATCATTGATGGGCATTTCGGTTGGTTCCAGGTCTTTGCTATTGTAAACAGTGCTGCAATGAACACTCATGTTTATATGTCTTTGCAATAGAATGATTTATAATCCTTTGGGTATATACCCAGTAATGGGATTACTGTGTCAAATGAAATTTCTATTTCTAGGTCCTTGAGGAATCGCCACACTGTCTTCCACAATGGTTGAACTAATGTACACTCCCACCAACAGTGAAAAAGTGTTCATATTTCTCCACATCCTCTCCAACATCTGTTGTCTCTTGATTTTTTAATGATCACCATTCTAACTCGCATGAGATGATATCTCAATGTGGTTTTGATTTGCATTTCTCTAATGTCCAGTGACGATGAGCATTATTTCGTATGTTTATTGGCCTTATAGAAAAAGTGGGTGAAGGATATGGACACTTTTCAAAAGACGACATTTATGAGGATAGCTCACATTTCTAAGAAAAAATGAAACCAAAAATCTCAAAGAAGCAATGATAGTCAACTAACTTCTGGTATTTTTTTTTAATGTAAAGATATATTGTATACCTAAGTCTTTGATAGGGAAAAGAACCAGTTGGTATCCTTCTCCACAACTGTAAAATTTTCCTGGTTAATGTCTTGAAGGTTGAGTAAACGCCAAATAGGAGCATAGGTTCAAGAAACCAATATATAAATCCCAGAACCGATTTCTGTACAGTAAACTCTAAAATATAAACAGAAAGTCATCACTTCTGGAAATGTTTTTGTCCTATAGTGATAATCCTTGCATAAGAGTATGTTCATATTCTTTATTGCTTTACTTTCACATTATGCTTTCTTCTATGATCATTCCTTTATATTATTTAAATCACTATTTTTTATTTCAATAGTTTTTGGGGTACACATGGTTTCTGGTTACATAGATAAGTTCTTTAGTGGTGATTTCTGACATTTCAGTGCACCCCTTACATGAACAGTGTATACTGTACCCAATATTTAGTCTTTTATCCCTCATATCCCTCCCAATCTCCCCGACTCCAACTCCCCAAGGTCCATTATATCATTCTTATGCCTTTTTGTCCTCATAGCTTAGCTCTCACTTATAGGTGAGAACATATATTTGGTTTTCCATTTCTGTTAACTTACTAATTTGAGCACCAAAATTAATTCTGCCATTCATTGCCACAAAAGTGATTAATAAAAATTTTAAAACCTGAAATTATGCATGATTATATTTTATAATATAAAACATATATGTTTATGATTAGTTGGTATAGTACGTAAGAAATAAGGATGATGAAGAGTCAAACCCCAGTTTGCAAATAATTGCTGAAAAATTGGGATAATTACCATGGTAACTTTCAAGTAAGAAAAAAGTTAATTAATGTCATTTCACATTATATGTAGACAGTTGGATTTTTATTCCATTTTTTATTAGCAAGAAAGTTAACTTATCTATAAATTAGGGGGTATTCTAACTTAGAAACTAGATGAGTGTTTCTTAGAACTGATAGAAAAGTTCAGAAGAAAATTTTCTTTAAAAAATTATGGTGCATATTTGTTATAGATGCCTTGAAACAGAATTACAAATTTACAGTTTTACTACAGTTTGTAGTGAAACACGATGTTTCTTGTTTTCATGCCTTAGAATACTGAATGTAGGTAATGCCTCTGAAAACAGCAGAGGGGAAATCACTTGGAACTAAAGGGCTCCTTTTTAAGAGAGAGGCTCTAGAAGACTCACATTGAAATGTCAGATGATGAATGGAGGCTCTGAAAATGAAATCCTAAAACATGTTTCCTAAGCACAGTAAAGAATCCTACATTGCACTCTTAAAAGGTACGACTGTAAAAACAAGTAAACCCTTCCTCATCTATACATGGATATGTAGCAAAGACACATTTGCTTGCAAATTATCTTTACACTGGGTCAGTATCTGGCTTACTGTTGAAAAAAGTAAGTTCATTGTGTATGGTAGTTTTTATATTTCAATGAAAGCCTTCTTTCTACAAAGAAATATTCTCAAAGAACAGCCTGTCCTCAGAGACTTGAGCTGTCTAGAAGATTTTTTACCATGTATTCTGATGAGCCTATTCACTTGGAAATATTTAAATGATATAAACTCATTAACTCTAGAGGGTAGCAATTTCATGGAAAGAAATTCAATTTTTTTAATGCATTGGAGGTATTCAACAGAGACTTTTGGTGGGTATCATTTTTGCTTTTGACTCTCTTGAGGGTGACTGGTAGTGTGTCTGTGTACACATCATTAGATAGTTCTTCATGAATAAGCATTTTGAGTGTGTGAGAAACACTTAAATGAGAGTCAGATTTCGTAACATTTTGAAAAGAAATATATGCCATCCATCATTCTAAAACATATACAACACCAAAATCCTGTCTTAATAAGGACCTGCAAATGATAATTCATTTTCCTTTCCTATCTAAATACTTTTATATCGAATAGGTTAAAATTCAAAACATTGATTTGAAATGAATATCAGTTTCTTCTAAGTCCAAGTATATTTAAAACTCAACTAAGGAAAGTCTGTTAAGCTCTGGAAAAAGTAGACTACCTCTATCCATCTTCTGTAGTAGGATTTAACTAAATTAAAAATACCCCTTTTATAGATAATTATCAGAGTCTAAAGTTCTATTATTTAATTATATGCTTCTGGGCGAGATTTTTACTTTATGGGTACTCAGGAAATGCATATTACTTATAACATCTGATAATGATTTTATTAGGAACTCCAAGTGTCCCCTAGTTTGAAAATCACAGGATGTTCACAAAGGAAGACTGAAAGACCAGGAAAATCTTTCGAATTTCCTTTGGAGTTCTTACATTATAATATCTTTTAAACTCCACAGTAACATGCTGGCTTACTCAGTTTGGCTTATATATGCCATTCATTCA
Source organism: Cebus imitator (assembly GCF_001604975.1). Lineage (NCBI taxonomy): Eukaryota > Metazoa > Chordata > Mammalia > Primates > Cebidae > Cebus > Cebus imitator. Next base: position 13,196,319 of record NW_016107342.1, on the reverse strand, counting down.
TTCATGTATTCATGCAAGATACAATTATTGGTTACTTGTCGTGTGTGTATATCGAGTGCTTGTCATATTTTAAAACATTCCATTAAGTGTTGGGACAGGACAATAACGATTTAAAGCTACAATGAATTAATCTCACCCAAATAACTTGTCAACTAAAATTCCTATTACTTTAATATTAATTTTCTGAAAACATCTGATCATTTCTTATCCTATTCAAAATCTGCCAATAATTACTTCTATTACCTCTTGGCACAAACAATTGCTGAGAGTAGAAAGTCAAGCCTTAACTTCATAATTTGATGCCCAGCATCTATTCCAGGCAAATGTTTTCTATTATTTTTCTTCACCTTATATTATCCAAATGAAACTGCTTATTTAGTTAATTGGTTTTAGAGTCCTATAGAAATGGTCTAAAATACCAGTTCCATTCTGTAGCCAGTGATTCTTGGGTATATTACTTTGCTTTATCTTATGAAGCTGGATGCTACCTAACTCATAAAATGATTGCAAAGAGCAAATAAGGAAACACATAAAGAAAAATGAGTGACACAGGGCAGATGCACCAGATATCTTCATGCCAGACACAGTATTTATTGTAGGGAAGTGTACACATTTATGAGTGTGTATTGAACCCACATAATCTGGGTCAAACTTTGCCTCTGCCACTTGCTAGTTTTGTGAACCTGCATAAATTACTTAATAACCCTAAGGCTCATTTTTAAAGTGAGAAAATTATGGTACTCATCTCAAATGTTTTCTGTGAATATTAAATTCAATACAAGAATTAGCATGTTTTCTGGCACATAGCACTAAAGGACATTGTTTAAAATAACATGTATGTTATGTGTTATCTTAATCATTGTTACTACTTTCATTTCCTCTTAATATAAACTGTGCATTCATATCTTCAGGTCTTTCTTTCCATCATTGCTTTTCCTAGAATATATAAATCTTCTTTAGCGATGTCATTCATAGTTCACAGTTTCGGGCCTCTAAGTCTCTCAGTTGCATATGAGTTATCTCCTGTAACCTCCTAAACTACTCTATCCAGAGGACCTTTCTTATGACATGTTTTAGTTCTTATATGGTTGCACAGAAATTTTCAATATTACTTAGGGGATATGTCAGACATAGAAACAGCTATAAAGAATAACAAAATGAACGTCTGTGTTCCCATTGCCCAAATAAAGAAATATAACTTCAGTCCATCAAGAGATGCTATAAGAACATAAAAACATTGGAAAAGACAACCACAGACTGGTTGAAAATATTTGCAACTAACAAAGCCATTGGAAGTGCTCCATATCCCTTTTTCAATAGGGTTGCCATATAACATACAGGATGCCAGTTAAATTAGAATTTCAGGTAAATCACTAATAATGTCTTAATGTAAGTCTATACTAAATACTGCACCTTTCTCAGCTGTCACCTGTCTCCTCAATTTGTTTTTCATCATCTCCCTGAATTTTTTTACCCTTTTACTAACTTCATGTATTGTCAACCAATGTGTTTTGTCATCTAAAACATGTAAAAATAGTTTTACATGTTTCAGATGCCAAATAGTAACATACTATGTGCATTTTCTGCATCTTGCTTTCTTCTCTTTCTCGGCACCTTTTGCAAGATGCTTCCAGGTTTACGGATTTAGGTTATTTCTCTATTTTTGTCATTATCAACAGTGCTAATGTGGACATTGTGTAAATGTGTACATTAGAGTTTCTCTAGGGATTATGTTGAATTTTTCTATTGTCACAACACTGTTGAGTTCTGAAGTCTGATGTGGACTTTAGCAGGGGGCTTCCTTGTCCTGGCTGCTCATTGGCCAGTGGAAAGCAGCTTCCCAGAGAACAGGTAAGTCAGGCTTTATATTCCCTGGGCTCCCTCCCTCCTGAGTCAGCGCACATGGCTATTTTCGCTTATTGAGAACCACAGCTACTGTTACACAAACTTCTTTACGGCTACCACACTTTCTTCTGGTTTCAGTAGCCTGTCTCTGCATTTTCCAGTCTAGAGCTAGTAGTGGTTCCTGTTGACATTAATCCTGGGATATTAAAATTCTATATTGATTCATCTTGAGCCTGCCCAAAACTTTGCAGATAATCACTTTATAACGTTCTGAAGTTATCTCTAGGCCAGGTGCAATGGTTCTCAACTGTAATCCTAATGCTTTGGGAGGCCAAGGCAAGAGGATCACCTGAGGCCAGGAGTTTGAGAGCAGCCTGGACAATACACTGATACCTCCATATTTTAAAAGAAAAAAAAATCTCTAATGTTATCTTTAATTGTCTGGATTGAGTATCTATTCCTAGCAGAGATACTAAGACAGGCATATGCCTAGGAATTGAATTTTTTTAGAGTATGCATGCCTTCAGCTTCAACTAGGCAAAACTTCCAGCCACAGATATTACACCAATTTACATTTTTACCAGGAGTATGTGTGAATTCCCACGGCTTCATATTCTAATTATGGTATTATCAAATTTTTAAATTTTCACAAAATTAATGTTTGTTATATCTCATGGTTTTAATTCATATTTATTTAATGACTATTGAATTTGAATAACTTTTCATGTTTTATTGGCAGCTCAGTTTTCATTCATTACCTGATCATATTTTTACCTTTTTTCTAATATCTGGTTAGTCTTTTGCTTACTTAATTTTTGCAGTCCTTTACGTATTCTGGATTTTATTTCAATGGCAGTTAGAGTCATTTAAATTATTTTTTCACATTCTGCGACTTATATTTTCACAGTGATAAAATGCTATCTTTTGATGTCCAGAATTTTAAAATATTAATGCAGTGAAATTTCTCAGTCTTTTCCTTTATGTTTTATGCTTTTTCTGTAGTATAGGCATTTATGTATATGGCTTTTCCTCCCTAAAAGTCTATAAATTCTGTGTGGGCAGAATAAATATATAAATATTGAATTCAACTTTATGTCCATCAAAGCACTTAGCTTCGTGCTTTGCAAATAGAAGGGATAAAACATAAATATTGTCCAAAGAATGAGTGAAAATAGGCCAGCCTTCTACCATAACTTTTTACTTCTCAGAAAAAAATTCAAAAGCAGAATTCTATTTAGAATAAAATTATTTCCCCAAATGCAGAAAGTTCTTTAGTGTCCTGAAATGTCCCCCAACTAATGACAAAACAAAAGAATATATTAATGGAGAAAATATTTCTTCCTGTCAGCTGTTTTTTATAGGGGTAGGTGTGATCACTTAAAGAAACTTTTGAAGTTGTTCTTTGTTTGAAATAAGAAGCTATACTTAATACTCCTTATTATACATGAAAGGAAGGTTATTTTGTATATGAATAGGCATACATATATTTTTGTCATTATATATTTATATACTTTTTATTTTTTCCTGCCAACTAACTTTGGTCCTACAGGGTCAAGAAATCTGAGCTTGGTTTGAATGATGAGACAACTCATATATCTATCAGATGAACCACAGTCAGAAGGCATGGGCTGGCTGGGAGATTCCCCAGTCTGGCTGAATATCAGAATCACTTGAGAAATTGTAAAAAGGGTCACTAAACCCAGAAATAACAGATTAACAAATAGCCTGGACGGGGTGTGTGTGTGGGTGGTGGTGTGGTGTGGTGTGGTGTGGTGTGTGTGTGTGTGTGTGTGTGTGTGTGTGTACTCCTAGCTTTCTTTCATACATGGTCATGTTAAGGAACTACTTTACTAGGATTCAAATACTTTCCTTGTTGCGAGAAGTCAGTCACAGCTGAGAGGTATTAACTGGCCTGACAAGTAAAAAAGTACATTCAGGTAAGTGCTTTGTCTTCCTCTCACTTGACAGATACATTTTATGCTCTTTTCCTATGATTCCAAAGCTCTGGCTCTCTGTGGGCATCAAGAGTGAAAGCCTCTAGCTCTTGTTTCTCAGGGGTTACCAGCCCCTCACTTTTAACTTTCCCTATTATTGGAATTAATCGACAACATGGCATTGAGTTGCAGGAGGAGGATATACTAGTGAGAGTATTTTTTAAGACAACACATGTGAAATTGTGGTGTGACAAAAGAGATAAGCTATTAGGATTTTGTCAGCACAGATCATCTTTCATATGCAGTCACAAAATAACCATGATTATCACTCTTGCTTGAACAAGTTTTTCTTGAGGCAAAACATATTTTAAAAAGATTGATTAGAGAAGCCTGATAATGCTATTTTATGTCCTCTGTCATCTAGCATAGAGTGTTAGATTCCTTTCATTCCTTTCATACAAGTGTTCTCTATGAGTGTTCTGATCTAAATCCTGACTCACTGAAGAGCTTGAAAATTTATCACTCACAAGGTAAAGGATTACAGCTCCTTCAGAGAGACAAGTCATTTATTTGACACTTCAGGGGTGAATTAGCAATTGAGCTAAGTAGCTTTTTAATTGTGGGCAGAGTTTCTTCTTTTAGCATCACCCTGGTAAACAAAACTACTTGCACACAGCCAAACACTGGCATGCTGACTTTGTTCAGAAGGCAGTCCTGGTGCATTAGAAGAGGCAGCTGGGTGGCACAGTCAATGTGCCATTTGCTATGTAACATCTCTGTGACCTGGATTTAAATTTGCAGTGGCACAAAATGCAACCTCAGTTCTCTCAGAAGGCTATGAAGTCATTCGCAGTAAGCCTTGTGGAGAATCTAAAAGACTTTGGGTTCTTTGCCTCCCACCACCCATTCTTGTTTGCAAAGATGGCAAAGAAGTTGATTTCTCTTAAAGGGAATGTTTAAAGGGAAAAGAATGGGCTTGACTAATCAATTAAAATGAATGAATATTGTTTATATTTTTAAAAAATCTGTCTACCGTGCTTTAGCCAGTGTCTTAGAAAGAATATAATTGTCTTGTGAGGGATTTTTAATCAAGCTGCTGTTCTAGCGCATGAGTTTTGTTTGTCATCTGTAAGGCAGAATCAGAATAAAGTGAAAAGCTTTAAAATAGAGGTGTTTCTTCCCCTAAAAGCATCATTACCTACGTTCTGCTGTATAATATTGTTCTTGCTATTATATCTGAAAATGTCAGAATGAATTGTAGCTGTAACTATAAATTCAGACTGGTGTAAGGAAAAGTCTGCTTTTCATTAAATTCTAAATATACTTTTCTTTAAATATTAGATTATTCCTTTCATATAGGGAAAATCATGTATTCTTGATTTTTCTGGAATCAAAGATTTAATGTCTTCTCTATTCTTATTTCTTGTGCTTCCAACAAGACATTCAAATTCATTTAATTTGTATCAACAATGGATCGATGAGTACATTAGTGAGTAAATCAATCAGCCTTACATCTAACTTAACAGCCAAATCCTCAAGCCCATTTGCTTCCTTTTTAAAATTTCTACCTTTATCTGCTTGTTTTTCGTAGGACATCAGTCTGTCTTTTGAAGCTGGCAAGAGACATCATTTACTGAAAACACAGCTCTTGTTTAGGATAGCAGACAAGGTGCTAATTGTTTCTGATGACCTCAAAGGAGCGTTGTTTGTTTGTTAAGAATGCTTCTCAGGAAGGTGGCACCCTTTTCTTTTTGCCTTACTACTATGTCAAGTCAGAACTGCCCAATGCAAGGACTTTCACTGATAGAATTTACTCAAATATTAGTATTGTCACATACTAAGGAGATAAAGAACTTTGCTTCCATCACTACCATTCCTGGTGACTGTTCACTATGTGTAGTTAATGTGTCAACCTAGTCATTTTCTAACATTTGTACACATCAGAATTACTTGAAAAACTTTGTGCAAATATGGGTTGCTGTACTGCAGAGAATTCTATTGAATCAAAATCTCTAGACCAGCACTTTCCAAAAGGAATATAACATGAAACACAAAGATCACTTTACATTTTCTGAAATTATTGTATTAACATAGGTAAAATTAGCTTTGAAATGTATTTTATTTGATAAATTTAAAATATTATTTCAATATACAATTAAGATTTAAATATTATTCATGAGAAATTTTACACTTTTGTATTAAATCTTTGGAATCTGATGATATTCTGCCACTGCAGAATGTCTCAATTAGAGTTAGGCAATATTTTCAGATGTTTAATAGACACATGTGGCTGGTAGTACTGCATTGGCCAGCACAGAACTGCTGAGTGGATCTCTGGAATCTGCATTTGAAGTAAGTAAATAAACTGCTTGTAAGGCATGCAGTCGTCAACTATAGTTAAAGGAAATTGTGCCAAGTATTTTACACTGGATAAAATGTAAAGAAATAGACCTTTCTCCCAAGAAATTTGCAGTGAGTTCATATATAGAGAGAGACACATGCATAAATAATTATAACACGAGTTGAAAAGTGGCAAATGCAATGAGAGAGACAGAGGATGTGTTGTGGCTTCATAGGAGAGAGAAAGCTTAGCTGTGGGAATAGGAAAAAAAAAAGCTTGATGGAGATAGCATGTAATTTGGATAAGATGAAGACACTGGGATCCAAAGATGATAATTGATTTTTTTGAAGTCTCACAGCTAATTGGCAGCAAAATCAAGTCTTATCCCAGTTCCTCTGACTCTTGATGCCCCCATCGACCACACCAGAGACCTAATGATAATAATCAGAGTTCTTGATAGGATAAAGATTCTCATTCCATTTTACTTTCACTTTGCTATTTCCCTCATACTTCATTTCCCAACTCAAATAGCTTTAATTCTCAGGAAGGCCATTCTCCTAACATCATTTTATCATATATTTGCAGATTGTAATTATGGTGTTCCTCACTATTTCTGACTTTCATAGAATGTTTGGTTATCAAAGCATAAATGTTTTCTTTAAAGTTTCTCTCTTCTAAACTGCCCATTATTTTCATCTTCTAAAATGCTTTCAAATGTTTCTTAAATTTTAAGAGATGAGAAAATTTTAATTCCCCAATCTTTCTTCCTATTTGTTTGATAGACATAATACAGTTAAGTGGAATTATACCATTCTCCACTTTAATTGGTACTATGGACCTGGGAAATTGCATCTTGCAAAGGTTATCTTTCTATACATTAAGTTAAAGACTGATTAATCTTTACAATAATCTAAAGAGTGTATACAGATCACAAACTTATTAGGGATCAAAACCATTCAAAGAACACTATTTTAAAAGCATATTATCTTAAAGTATATTACCTTATTTAATTAACAGTTAAATGGAATAGATCTTTTAACAATAACTTGAATCATCTCAGCTTTTCATTATTAAATTTAAACTCAAATTTCCAATTAAAAGCTGTTCATGAAGTAAAAATATGATTAACTATAAATACTAAAGTACCATAATTTAAATTCTTAATTTAGTTACTTCATGATGTATAGCAAAATGCAGCATTTGAAGTAATTATTTATCAAATTACTTGGAGATAATTATGAGCCAACCGAGAGGTAATTCAGCCAAATTAAATTTAAATGAATTTCCTAAACTGGTAATCATTTTTCAGAGCCATTGCAACAAAGGATTTCTATGAAAATATGAACTCTTGTCTTACTGTATTGGAGTCTGCTCTTTGACACTTTATGTTTTTGATGTAGAGAAAACAGTCTGCCATCTAACACAGCCTTCACTTTGCCCCTCATTTTGATTGTTGGAAGAGAGGAGACAAGATAAAAGGTCAGCATTGGTTTAAAATTCTGAACATACTTGTGTTTTTCCTTTTGAAAATATTATAACCTAATAAGGTGAGTTGTTTTTTTTTTTTTTTTTTTTTTTTTTTTTTTTTTTTTTTTTTTTTTTTTTTTTTTTTTTTTTTTTTTTTTTTTTTTTTTTTTTTTTTTNTTTTTTTTTTTTTTTTTTTTTTTTTTTTTTTTTTTTTTTTTTTTTTTTTTTTTTTTTTTTTTTTTTTTTTTTTTTTTTTTTTTTTTTTTTTAAGAAAACCTGATCCTTGGTATGTCTTACAGACTTCTGATGTCTTTAATTGATCTGTGTCAACAGCTCAACAGAATACATTTTAAATTAAAATGCATTATTGTCTCTTACAACATACTATCCTGTTTTCCTTGAATTTTCCATTAACTTAAGAATGATATCCTCTATTCATTGTATGGTGGACAGTATTCAAAATTGCTAAGATGACAGAAATAGGAAAACTGAAAAAATTTCCAGATCTTCTTAGTTTATTTTCAATAATGAGATTTGAAATAGTGTCATGAATATCTGCCTTTAAAAAATTTAGATCTTGGCCAGTAGTGGTAGGTCACACCTGTAATCCCAGCACTTTGGGAGGCTGAGGTAGGCAGATCACAAGGTCAGGAGTTTGAGACCAGCCTGACCAGCATGGTGAAACCCTGTCTCTACTAAAAATACAAATACTAGCTACATGTGGTGGCACACACCTGTAATCCCAGCTACTCAGGAGGCTGAGGCAGGAGAATCGCTTGAACCCTGGAAGCAGAGGCTGCAGTGAGCCAAGATCAAGGCACTGCACTCCAGCCTGGGCTACAGATTGAGACTCCATCTCAAAAATAATAAATAAATCTAAAAAAATAATAATAATTAGATCTCCATTGTCATTTAACAGATAAAGCCCTCAATGCCCATTGAAGGTAAGTTAACTTGACCCAGGTTATCACATGCTAAATGGAGGTAAAGCAGATAATGAAATTTATCTGTCTAGACTCAGCTTTACCCCTGTGTTTACAAATGGAAAAAATGTTCTTAATATGAGGTGTATTTCAAGATTATTTAAATTAGACTTCTAAACAAAGACTATTCAGATTATCTTTGGTATTTTGAAGATGTCTAGTAAAGGACAGATAACTTCCTTAGAAGCAAGTAAAAAGAAATTTTATTGCTAATATATAGTCATTTTTAACCTACAAAAATGACAATTTTATATGGTTCTGCCTAATAGTTTTCTGGATAGAAAGGCACAGGTCATTTGTTGAATGAAATTCATAGTTCATTCTGAAGTAACAAGGATATTCATCTTCTATCTCCATTCATCAATCCTTCTCACAGATGATAGTATTATCTAATAATCATAGGGCTGAAATAATTTTCAGAAAGCACACGTGGGAGAAAAACAAGTCAAGATTCAGTTTAACAAAGGTATCTTTCATCTGAAATATAAAAGGTGTCAATAACCTTCCTCCTAATTTGTTAAAAAGTTATTTTTACTTTTATTAATTCACCCTTTCCCACCACAGCTTTATAATTAGCCAGAAAATGTTTGAAGATATCTATATAGACATGTTCACATTGCACTGGATTAGATTGTGCAAATTCTCACCTACAACCAACAGAGGTGACAGTCCATAGCAAAGTTGCCAAGAGTAAATGCTGTTCCTTCTTTTTCAAGTAATCCTCTTTTAAATGCTGGTCTCATTTCTGAGTCCAAATGAGAAATAGGTTTCAAAAATATGATAGAAAAGCCCAATATATTTCTACTTGTATAAAAATAGTATGGCAAGAGACTCAATGACACTAAAAAAGGCCACACAAAGATTAGCTGTAAAAGCATCTGGTAATACCATATAAGGTTAAACTACAAGCTAAATAATTACTTCAAGATAATTGTTTCATGCACTACTTGGGCATGTGAATGACACAGCCATACACATTACCTAACCCTTCTCCCTTCTTGTAAAATAATAGCTAAAGGCAGCATGATTTTTTTCTTCAGAATTTTGTAGATCCCATTACATATGTATTTTTCATACTATTTTCAGGACCTAGAATAGCATCCTGTAAGTAGTGATTTTCCAACAAGTCATTGTGCAAAAAATAAAAGGATGAATACTTTTTTAATCTAAAATAAGATTTTTTAATCATTAGAAGTTATTTCAAGCCAAAGTGACCTTGAGAACACAAGAGGGCTTTTTCTATCTAAAAATTATTTATAGGCTAAAAATCTGCATAAAACTTATATATTTATCAAATGATTGTTAAATATGTTCTAAGCATTAGACATGCAAAATATAATTTGGAACAGGATACTTTTCCTCCCATTTGAACTCTCCTTCTTACTATGGATAACAAGACTATAGGTACAGATTTTCTTGTTTCTACTTCTCTTTGGAGGTGTGCTGGAATCTGAATACATCGATTCCAATTGTGTTTTAATATTGCCTGAGAATAATCAACTGACCATCTGTTTGTTATTTTGAACATTCACAGTAAGATAAGATGTGAGAGCAAGTAAGAAGATTCCACTTTTTTAAAGAAAATGCAAAGCCTTGGCCAACTTTCAGAAAATATTATTCTAATTACTGAGAAAAATTTTATGCTATACCTAATTGTTGAAATATTAGGTTGCTAAAACTGTTGAGTAGAGAGAAATGAATATATTGTTTAATCACTGACTAATTCCACCAAGTAGCATCTTTCTTACCTAAGGCTGGTTTTAAATCAACACTTATACATCCAGCTCCCATCTACTGAGTCTTAACTCTTTTTCAAATTAGCATGCTGAATATTTTTTATTGAGATAAAGAGATGTATTAGGTTAAGTGGAACAAGGCTTTTATCCATCATTTCACTATTTTATTCAGTGAATATCTGAGCATCTATGGCATACAGAAATAACTACAACAGGACAAAATTCTTGTTTTCATGTAGCTTATAAGAGGGAAACTAGAGGGTCATTTTCCCTCACTAGAAAGAAACAGTGAACAAAACAGCATCTGATATTCCATGGAGTGTTAAAATGATCTGAAGAAAAGCAAAGCCTGTAAGTAATGGAAAAGGGTGTTCTCTATTTTAGACAGTTGTCAGTGATGTCCTCTTGGACACAGTGACACTTGAGAAACACTCTAGAAGAAAGGGCTAATGTGCCTGGAGAAGAGAGCTAGGAGTTCCAATGCTGAGGTCAAGCATGCAAGCAGGGGCCAGCCAGCTCCTGCAGCATCTACTGCAGCATCTAATAGACAATGGTGCAGACGGTAATTCAGAGTGAACTGAAAAATACTCAAGATTTTTTTTTTTTTTTACCGGTTCCATCATGAGATTGTCTCTATAAGGAACATCAACTCATCTATAAGCTGCCCTATGTATTCTGTCTCTTCATGACCCAGGAATCCATCCTGGGGGGCTGCTTTTATCCTTATTCTACCAAGACGATTCTGAAATAATCTCCTATACAAATGGTTGAAGGCCCTGGAATCTATCCGACTCCACTATATTTCTGTCACACTGTCAGAAAACAGTGCTCTATGGATGTTCCAGTGGAGAAATCATTCTAACCCATTTCTTTCTAAGCTACCAGGATAAATTCAATTTCTGTGTCTCCCTATGGGTCTCAGGTACATAGGAGTCAGACCGAGACGGACTTGATACTTCAGCCAGAGGTCAGGATAGTGCTGGCTTCCATATTCTTGCTAAATCACTTTCCCTAAGTCAAGTCTATAATGTCTTGTGGACCATCATTCCAGTTTTCTATCTTACACTGGTCTTTTCCTGCTCCTGGAAGATGGCTGTCTCCTTTCCCAGCTCCAGCTACTTAACTCTTGAAGCCGATTGGAATTGGCACCATGTGTTTCACATGGAATTTATATTTGCTCAGTATTTATTTTGGAACCTTGTTTCTTTCCTTACTACTTCTCATTTCTCTACATTCTGTTTACTCAGAATAGACTATACATAAAAATATATGATTTAACTTTTTTTATATATGAATAAACTGCCCAGTTTCAAGATATTAGTTACTATTGGTCAACTCCATAAATCACAAATGCTTTATTAAAAATAGGAAAAATTATAATGCTATAATGGCATGGATTAATGGAGGAAGGGATCCAAAAATACAACTTTCACTGGCAATATAAAATTTCATCTCTTAACAATGTTTCATTTATTACAGGAGTATCATTAAGATGCGTTACTGGATGAAATATAGAGTATAATAGCAATTTTTAATGTAAAAATCTCAACATATTCCTTATTAAAGTATGAGATTATCTTTCAATTTTTTCAAATGTATACACACCGATATTTCCATATTTATCTTTTGAGAAATAAAATTCAGAAAAGTATACATAAGAGGAGGCACTATTTAAGCTATTGGTAGATGGAAACCCCTATAAAGCAATGTAAATTAGTGCACAGACGTGTAAATGTAAATGTCCTTAAAAATGCAATATCAATTGGATTTTAAGAGAAATTTATAACACCTTCTACTTGAAGAGAAGATGTGTACTTATTACTGATTTGCTTAATATGAACTTATTTGCTAGGTATAGAAATGGCATTTATTATAAGCCTGTTAACTTACACAATTGAGTTTACATCTCTTTAGTTAGGATTGTTTGGTAACAAGAATTAAGAACTAAATTGCACTAGATCTCATTTTTAATGTGGTTAATTTTTTATCGTATTATGTACTTTTCACCTTAGTCTCAACTTTTAAAAAGAAAAGCACGAAAACAGAAGAACAAAAATGTATTTTACCATTCAATTAACAAATACAGTTAATTACCCTGTCAGTCAGTAAACTATAATGCATCAGACATAAATCAGTGAGAAACTACTTACGCTTGCACCTTGTAAGCAGAGATACAAATTTTGGCAGCGGGTCACATAATCCAGTGCTAAATGTGCAGCATTACTTTATTCCAGTAACATATTAACAAAATGTACAACCGTTTTGACTTGGTGGATGATCTAACAACATCCCGGCAAAAAGCCTTTGTCCATTTTTTACACAAATGTCTTTTTCTTGGTGATAAATGTATTTTGCAATTTGCATGATGAATCAGTGGTAGAAATTAACAGTGCCCTTCTACTGCCTTGTAATTTTTAATCTGACTACTTTAGAAATGCAGACTCCTATGTAATAGAAAACAATCTTTGTGTATATTTTTCCTTGAATTCCTTCATTTTTTTGCTTGCAATCCCCTACCCTGGCTAATGTGGCTTTCTAGAGCCCACGGGGCTCATGGCAGGTGTAAATATGCAAAACAAGAAATTACCTAAGACATGATTTTATGACTGCTGTAGATGACTCATTTATCGTGATGTGTATTTCTATTCTAGATGCGGAGTACACATGAATAAAAAGTGAGTTCCCAAATCACAGATATATTCTAAGTGAAAGTGAATGATATTTATCATAGAATTAATATTATATAACAAGACTACACGTCTGTGCTTTCAAGTAAATGCATTTCCTTTTCTGTTTTCTCTATGTTTTCCATTTGTTACTGTAAGCGTGGCCCCTTGCTCTGGTTTGGGGGTGTGCTGCACAAATTCACCCTTAATTATTTGCTATGTTATTTTCTACACCATTGTTTAAACATCTTCCAGAGTTGCTTAATCTCTACTGCATTATTAATCGGCTCTCAAAAATGAGATTTCAATGTTTCAATCAATCCTTACTTCCCACTTTTACAGAACTGTCACTGTCATTTTTTTTTTTTTTTTTTTTTTTTTTTTTTTTTTTTTTTTTTTTTTTTTTTTTTTTTTTTTTTTTTTTTTTTTTTTCCGTTCTCTCTGTCCTGCAGCTATTTGGGCTACATACATTCAGGCCTTCAATCTAAAATTTGCCTATATTGTAGCCTACAACCACTATCCTTACTTGGCAATCTGAAAATTAATCCTAAATGTGTTCTAGTTGTTGTTGTTGTTTTTAAAAAAAACTATAAACTGAAAAATTAGAATATATATTTATGAGGTACAAAGTGATATCATGATTCATGCATACAATGTGAAATAATTAAATCAAAATAGTTAACATTACTATCACCTCAAATACTAATATTTGTTGTAACAAGAACATTTGAAATTTACTCTCTTCATAATTTTAAGTACAAAATACACTATCATTTACTATTCTCACCATGTCAAAAAATGCAAAACGTATTTCCCCTGTCTGAGGCTTTGTACATTTTGAGCATCATCATCTTTCTATTTCTTCCACACCCCCCACCCCCAGCTTCTTGTAAACATTATTCTGCTCTCTGGTTCTATGATTTCTATTGTTTTAGATTCCATATAAATAAAAATACACAGCATTTGTCTTTCTGTGTCTGGCTTACTTCATTTAGGATAATGTTCACCAATTCCATCCAGTTTATCACAAATGAAATAATCTTTTTTAAAGGCTGAATAGTATTCCACTGTGTATCTACACCACACTTTCTTTATCCATTCATCTGTCAATAGACATTCGAGTTAATTCCATCTCTTGGCTATGGTGAATAGTGCTACAATGAACACTGGAGTGCAGGCATCTCTTCGACATACTGATAACAAATACCTGGTAGTGGGATTTCTGTATCATATGGTAACTCTGTTTTTAGTATTTTGAGGAACCTGCATACAATTTTTCACAATGGCTTTATTAATTTACAGTCTCAATAAGGTTTGTGGAAATACAAGGCCTCTCTTTCCCCCCCCCACTTTTGCCAACACTTATCTTTCCAATTATAGCCATCGTAACATGTGTGAGCTGATATCTCATTGTAGTTTTAATTTGCATTTCCCTAATGATTAGCAATCATAAGTTCTCATTTCACATATTTGTTGTCCATTTGCATATCTTCTAAGAAATTCTATTCTAGTTTCTTGCCCATTGTAAAATCAGATTGTTTTATTTCTATAGCATTGTTTGAGTTCCTTATATATTTTGCAAATTAAGCCTTTATCAGATATATGGCTTGCAAATATTTTCCCTCAATCTGTAGGTAGTCTCTTTATTCTGTTGTTGTTGACATTTTACATAACAATATACAAGCACATATAAAATGAAAAATACATTTTGTTTTACTAATAGGTCCATTATTTTATATCAAGAATGTGGTAAACAATTTAAAGCTATTAAAATGACTATTTTCAGAAGTGAATGCTCAGTGATACAATGAATGATGATTATTGAGTGTCCACTTATTTTTAATAAATACCATTTACCTGTTTATGCTAAAGCTATATGGTTATTCTGTTATAGAAATATCAGTTTCTAGTAACAATTCATTTAATGAGTTAAAAAAAGTGTTAGGGACTTTCAGATCCATCATAATACAGCTATTTAATATTATGAAAAGTATTCACTAATAAATGTGTCTATAGCTGTAAGTATATACCACCAGCTCAAGGCCACAAGTAGGCTGATCAAACCTGATTAAAAACACCATAAAAAACCATTCCTTTATTCTTTTTCAAGCTCCCCTCCCACATTACCTTTAGCCTCTTCCTTGTAATTCTGAAAGATAATTCAGATAACTCTTCCTGTAATTTCCAAAGGATAAAGAAAGAAAAAGTGAAGTTAAATCAGAGCTCTCAGCCAAAAGAGTGGCCAGCGCCTTGTGGCAGCTACAAATTATTCTGTTTATTCATGACCACAGTCTGTCCCTGCTCTTAAAGATCTAACTCTAGATTAAGATGTTTAAAG
The DNA here is from genome assembly GCF_001604975.1 of Cebus imitator. Lineage (NCBI taxonomy): Eukaryota > Metazoa > Chordata > Mammalia > Primates > Cebidae > Cebus > Cebus imitator. Next base: position 13,181,009 of record NW_016107342.1, on the reverse strand, counting down.
ATGGTGTTAAGAAAAATGGAAAATCAGGTTATCTACTTAGTCATTCACATTCTAACTATTTCAGTTTATAACAACTCATGCTAGGGTAAAATATCCATAGTAGGATCTGTGCTAGGATTAGCAAGCCTTAGAGAAGAGCCTAAGTTTCTGACAACCCAAACCTTAAGTTTATGGAATCCTTTTGAGCATGGAGCAATACAATGCAAGAATCAAAGAAAATGCACATCTGTCCAATAAAGTGAGGTATGTTGTGATGTCCCATGTATCAACTTTATCTTACTAATATTTCGCACATATAATCATAGAATTAGAAATGTGTGTTCCCTGGTGTATTTAAAATGAATAAAATATCCTTGAAAAAAGCATCCCCTGAAGATTACACAGATGAAAAGTTTCTTATATTATGGAAGCTCCCTCCCTCCCTCCCTCCTCAATAAAAGACACCTTGTCCTAAGGACATCCTTGTCTTTGTACATGCTTTGTTTTAGGCCATCTGTTCCTAGTTTGATAATGACTTAGCTTGTTCAATATCAGGGCCTTTTCTAATGTGTAGGTGACCTGCTTTTATTTAATTTTGAATTTAGCTTCTATTCATTTTATGATCGTACTCTATTTTGGTAATTACGTACAGGTACCCAGAGGGATTTTGTCAATGGTGACATTAAAAATTAATAAGTGAATGAGTGGGTATGATGATTTATATTGCAGAGAGAGCCCATAAGGCATCAGTAAAAGATGTTGATAGGACCCAGCATCAAGTTACCAGTATAAACGGTATAAAACACAGCCATTGTTTTTAAAATTTTTTTTTTTTTTTTTTTTTTACATTTTTCCAACTCATTCTCCAGCTTTTACTTCCTTCTTCCCTTCTAAAATTTTCTTTTATTTATTGAACCTGGCACAGTTTCTTGAAACTGACAAATCTGTCACTGTTGTTCATTTTCCAGGCTAGAAACTGTAGGCACTGATGACTCTTCACGCCTTTATACCTGATCAGTCATCAGTACTATTTTCTCTTTTTAAAACATTCACTAGTCTCTTCTCATTTTCTCTTCATTCTCATACAATCACCGTAATTAAGTCAGGTTTATCAAGGTGATACAATTCATCTGGCAAATATATTTTCCTCATGCTTTGAATGCCAAAACCTAACCATTTGGGGTATATAACTTGATATTCGCAACTATGTAAACAGATTCATGTATATTACTTTCCAAATACAAATCATTCTTGAATAGTGTAGTTTTATTTTAAATGCATGTGACAGTCACCATGATTTCACAAAGACCATTATTCTACTGAAATCGGCTTTTGTTTAAAGAATTTTTAAAAGTATATGTTAGTTGATTTAGATTGAGTATACAGATATTTGACTAACTTCTCAGATAACTGTTATATACATATATTGTTTAGTATTAATATTAGCAGAAACATTTTAAAAGCTGGTTCTTTACACTACATACTCTTTATTCTTTTTTATTTAAAAAAGCAACATCTATTACTGAAGTTTCTATTATTTACTCAGGAGATTTTCCCTCAATCTACATCAAATGAAGGAGAAATTTCCAGGTGTTTTTTTAAGTTCTCAATTTTCAAAGTTAGGCAACGATGACTAATTAAATCTACAAGCAGGTGAATGCAAGTGCAAAAAAAAAAAAAAAGGTGCCTACAATTAATCACACCTGTGAAATACTTCGCCTATGAGACAAAAGTTGGGGTTTTTAGATGTTGGTTCTGAGCATTTTATCTTGAAGCATGATTGTTTCTTAAATCCATGTTTTAAACATGTTTTCAACATTTATAGGAAATGGAATCCTAGTTCTGCCCACTTTTAGTATTACAGTTTATAAAATTTAGTTCTCAAATCAACTTGAATTAAAGTATCAAGATTGAAATCTGATAAAAATAATGTTTCTTATAATTTTAACACGTTATATTTTTTCTAAAGGGATTAATAGACTCATAATATATACATTGACTCCCCATAGACAATAACTTAATGAATTTATCAAATAATATTTGATTATTTCTAAGATTTACCAATTTCAGATATATCATGATAAAAAATATTTCTCATTTCAAGTATTGATACTACTTCAAACTTCAAATTGTATCACTATGAAGTGTTTTATTAGTATATTCCACTGACTTACAAATTGCTGAAATAACATTTATTTCTAACTGTAGTGGTAATTTACATATGAGAAGAATAGTTGTTAAAAGAATCTAATACTGTGCTTATTTAACATCATTTTCCTCCTAAATCCTACTAGCAAGTCAAATGAAATGTATTTTAATAACTCTCAATTAAACATCATTGCCAAATAAAAAATAAAGAAATGTTATCCTCTAGAAACTGTTTGTGTACTTTTTATTGATTTACAATTAAGAGTAATGAAATCGGTGGCGGTACTTTTGAGTGCAACATGTAGGATCTGGTTTTTGTCCAGATGTATATATCATATTTATATGTATGTGTAAAACAAATACAAGTAAAACATCTTCACTGACATCAGGGAAAAAAAAGAAAAGCAGTTTTTACATTTGTTTCTTCAACATTGTATTTATTCACATTTAATCTGTAGCTATCAATACCCTGCAATATTCTAAGCACTGATAGGCACTGGAGGTACAAAGATGCTGAAGACATTGATGCTTCCTTCAAGAATTTCATCTTCTAGTTTTGATTCTTATGATACAAATTATGAAATTATTATTATATGAATATTTGAGCAAAGTGGTATAAAATCCTTGACTGCGGAGAGAACAATGCTTTTATAACGTTTTCAGACAAATACTGTGGTGTAGCTTTCAAATGTTGAAACACTATAAACAAAATCATAAATAATGACTTGTTCAATGATACATTTGTTGTAAGCATGTGCCTAAATCCTATCAATATTTTGAGACTCACTTTGTTCTTTATAAAACTATTTACATATCAGTCTTTTAGGCAGAAACCTTCAATGACTCTCTAAAGGCAAAAGGATATAATCAAAATGTCTCACCCAGTCATTCTAGCCTCTCAAAAATGTGATTGAATTTGCCTTTCCACCCCTTTTCTAGCATGTACCAAATGTGCTAAGTATGAATTGATTACTTCCAACTTATATTATTGAGAACCTGTCCCATAGACAAATGATGTTACTGAAAAGAGTCCCTTAGGAAAAACTACTTCTCTTTATAATCAGGTGCTTCCTTCTGAAATTAGAAGGACCTAGCTGAGAAACTCTACACCCAGAACAGTAAGGTGTTAAGTTTATTTCTTAGCTGTGATAACAAATTGTCCACCATGTCGAGGATCTGAGACCCTCTACTAGTCAGTCAGAATTCCATGACATGCTACAGCCTGCCATGCAGGAATGACAAGGAGATAGGAAAGAACTGTTAAATTCTCGTACTGTCCTCAACTAACTTCAGAGATCAAGGAAGAGATTAAACATTTGGTTCAAGGGAATTTAAGGTACCTGCTGTGAATAATTTCAAATACACTATGCATCACAGACCTACAGCCTTTTGAGTTTTCAGTGTCTGTCACCAGTGAACACCACAGGTTCTGATTGCTAAGAACATTAGCATAGTAGAAAAGAAGGAGAAACTGGTTTGGGGCCTGAAAATGTATGCCAATTCATTATTCAGGTAATATGTGTAAATGTAAACACATGTGATGTGAAAAAACTACGGGAGGAGTACAACTTAAAAATATTAGACTTGAAAAACTAGCCTCCCACATTACTTGGTAGTTCTGTGAATAAATAAACCTGAATCAATATGAATAATGTTCAAAGGAAAAAAAGGCAACTAGCCTGACAACTAGTGTTCCAATTTTCCTATGAAAGCAATTTGAAATGACAGATATTAAGATCTGACTATTAATGATGGCAGCTCTGCAGAGTATCACTAGAGTGAAAATTTGATCTGTAAATAAATTCAAATTACTTGCTTTCACAGTTTGCCCAGGCTTCTCATAATTTGTATTCCCCCTTTATACATGCCCACTATTGAAAGTTATATTGCATATCCATTTTTTTATCTTATTTTGAAATAATGTATATTTTTACATATCTCATTATAATGTGACACAAGCGAATGTCCTGTGACATCGCATCATGTGCTCTGCAATACACAGGTGCTATACTCCTCACTTATCCAAATTAAATTAGAGAAGTTTGGCATATATCTAGTCATATTTTACCCTGCTGCTTGAATTTGACTAACACATGAACTGTTGTGTCTGATATTGATAACTTGCTGTAAAATTTTTGACCAAAGTGACACTTTATGCTGGTACTAACATTTAATATATTATTAAAATGTCATTTGCCTTCTAAAGGAATAACAGTTCTGTTTGAGTGTTATGTCCTTTCCCATTTTTTTCTTCGTTTGCATGAACTTCTTTTATAATTCTGAGGGTGTCCTTAACTGTTGGTAAATTACCCTCCTCCTTCATGAAAAGACAAGACATCATCACATTTTAAAACTGCAGCTGTTCTCAATTTTCAGCAGGCCCTAACCCAGGCAAAGCCACAGAACAGGCCATAGAAATGGATTGAAGGAAGAGAAACCATAGGGCGGCATGCTCTAATTCTTTTTATTCCTTTCTCTCCTTTTAGTGTCTTACGGACACTTCAGCTGTAATGCATTAACATAGTTAGTTGACCCACTTTCAAAGCTGTAGAGGAGGTGGCTGATTTTGTCTTTTTCTATTCATCAACACCAATTGTGTTTGATGCCTGAAAGTGACCAAGCATTGAACTGTGGTGAGTCAGGATTATTCTAAGCAGATTCAGCAATGAAGGGAAAGAAGCCATATGTATTAGGCCTCTTGAATGCATTAGACAATCTCTGAAGCATTCAACTACTAAGACCTTAGTCTAGGAAATCTAAAAAGTTTCTGCAGGTCAATGTTTTTGAAGGATTTTTGTTTCCTTCTCATTGAGTCAGGATATAACGCAGTCAATACTCCACATAAAATCCATTCATTGTTCTGTTATTTATGTGCAGTGCTTTTTTTTAAATGCTGAAATACTTTTTATGTTAAATTTCAGAAAATTAAAAAATGAGTATAGTGACCTATAAAAGTTATAGCATATTTGACAAATTCTTAATTCAGTCCTATAATTTTAAATTTCTGAAGCGTCTCATTTATCAAATAAGCAAAATATGACCAATTTCTTTTGCTCAATAGTTCTTACTTCTCCTACATCTGCATTGGTTCAGATGAGTGAAAAAGGTGGAACATATGGGGTATTTTTTGATTGTCAACTTCATCATCTAAGACATCTTTTTGCAAATACTAAAGAATATCAAATTTTTGCAAGATGTTAAAAGCTGTCAGAGAAAGGTAAATGGTGGTTTAAAAATCTTGAAAATGCCAAATTAAATAAATTTCTTTATTGCAGTTTTTATTGTCTTTTTTAAATGAAGAGTTTGTAAGAATTCTATCAATATTCATGAATTTATTCAAATTTCAATTAAGGAACTTTTGAAACCTAACAACTTTTCTTGGCCACAGGGTACATAAGTAATCTACAAGATCTCTCCGCTTTAGTGAGGGCCGAATCCCTATGAATCTGGTGTAGACAATAAAGATAATCTTAGCAAGACCTATCAATTCCCTTCAATACAAAGAGCATATCTTGTAAATGCACGTTAGGTTAAGAAAATAGTGATTCCTGGCCGGCCGCGGTGGCTCAAGCCTGTAATCCCAGCACTTTGGGAGGCCGAGGCGGGTGGATCACGAGGTCAAGAGATCGAGACCATCCTGGTCAACATGGTGAAACCCCGTCTCTACTAAAAA